>NW_016107448.1:256456-264004 GCF_001604975.1 Cebus imitator
ACATAAATATTTCTATATTTTATCTTTTTATCTATCATTTAAATAAAGGTCTGTATATAGATATTTTTATCTACATTAGTACTTTTATCTGTCTATTTATACTCATCTGTCTAGAATTAAAGAGAGTGAAAGAGAGGAGACAGAGTTTTCTTCTTTCTTTTCTAGTATGTGTAGACAACACACCAATGTTCCTGGATCAGCATGGCACACTTGGTGTCTGCTCACGTTCAGTGGAACAAAGCACGTCATATGGTAAAGCATGCCATCACTGCCCTGAAAAACAACGTTGTTGTCATAGTGGGAGGCATTCGAGAGATAAATAAATAAAAATCATGACATTTGATTTTACTAAAATGCGAATGTAAATAATTGGAAATAATTACCAAATCTACTGTACTTAATACACTTTATAAATATTCACTGTGATAATGGACAATTACCAAAAAAGGCTCCAGTTAACATAGTATTTTTTCCAAAGAAGCAATAGTTGACAATATTTTCAACCACAAAAATAATGAGACACGAAGGTATTACTATAACATATTTAAGTATAACACAAAATGATAAAAATAATAGCGACAATAACTGACAACGTAGGATGTTATGCAACTAAATTACTTTCAAAAATGTTGGTTGAATGTAGAAATATTTAAACTAAACATGACTGAGTCTATCAATAGAATGTTTGCACTAAGAGAGATTCTAAAAGAGTACTGTAGCCCATTTCCACAAAAGAAAATAATCCAAGATGAATGAATTTAAAGTACAGGAAATCATTTAAAATAAGATAGGAATAAATATGTTGGTAACTAAATATTATCAGTAATAACAATAATTGACATCCTAGAATGCCATGCAATGAAAATACATTCAAAAGTGTTGATTAAATATAAAAATACTTAGACTAAATTTGAATGAATCTATCATTAGAATTCTTACACCAACAGAGCTTCTAAAAGAGTACTATAGTCCATATCCACAAAAGAAAATGATCCTAGATGAAAGAATTAAAGGTACAGGAAGTCATTTTAAAAAGAGAGGAGTAAATATGTTGGTAAATAGATATTATTGGTTTACATCCCTCATATATTCTTTCAAAATTATAACTTTTTTAAGTCCTGGATAAAATATCATCTCTTCCACAAACTCTTCTCAGATGCCCAGAATGAGAATTCATGCCTCTGCTTTCCAACCTGTCACAGTTATAGCACATTTTCATTTTTCCTAAGCTCCTTGTGTAACTATCCCATAGTAAGCTGCTTAAGAGTAAAGCCAATGATGTGTAGTTTTATATTTAATTTTCCATTAAGCAAAGTAACTTGAAAATAGCATATAGTCCATGTCAATAAATAAAAATAATAATTTATCTTGGTCCATCTGTAATTGAATCATCATAAATACAGATGATCGTCAATTGTATTTTAAACTAATACATTCAATGATTCTTTAAAAAAGATTATCAGTTTAGCCTTAGTCCTAGAAATGTCTCAAGTTTGTCACACTTATGAAATCTATTGACACAAAACTGACCAAAATTTTCTCCAAATGTATTTTATTTTCTTCATGTAAACTCTGAGATAACAGAATATAGTCACTTTACTATCATGTATTGATAATTTCAATACTTTTAGGTTAAAAACTTTCATTTGGAAAATTACAGCTAGTCACTCTAGTAAGGTCTTATTATCCTCAGGTTTTTTGGCTTCTGATTTTCACTATAAAGTTTTTAATGGAAATTTATTTTTGTTTATCATTCTCAGGATTCTCTAAGATTTTAGAATTTTTGTTAGTGTTTTTAATTTTTTTGAAGAAAATAGAATTCATTAACTTTCCAAATATTACTTTTCTTAATTCCTCCCTTTTCTCTTACTGGGACTAAGATTAAATGTATTTTACTCTCTCCTCTATAATTTCTGTCTATTTTTAACTGCAGTTAAAATATTGGAAATTTAATTTTCACATCTAAGAAGTTTACTTTCTCTGTCAGGTGAGTCTAATACATTGTCAAAAGTATGAATTTAGTACAGTGCTTACATTTTAATAGACTTTCTTAATTCTAGAAATTGTCTTGGGTTCTCTTTTAATCTAATATGTAACTCATCATCTGTTTTTTCCTTCAGATATTTTCAAGCTTCTCTCCCTTTCTACTGTGTCTCTTTCTGTAACATAATTTATTAGTTCAGTACTTGATCATTTCCAAAATTCATATATTTTTAAGTAGTTAACTACTTAGTCTTACACAATATACACTAAGATTTAGGAATATGCTAAAGAGTATCAACATACATTTTTTTACATATATCATCTCCATGGAACACACATCAGCATATTAATATATAGCAGGTTATTATGATATTGATGAATATAATCAGTTTTGTCCATAGGCGTGATTCCTATTGTGGAGTTACACACTATTCACTCTGCCATAGCTGATAATTTATGGAACAGAAAAATTCAGAGAGGAAAAGATGTAAATCCTCCTAAGCAGTGAGGCCAGAGCTTTCCTCAATTGTTTAATCACAGAGTAATATCAAAATCTTTAAACCAGTTTATTGAACACATTGTTGACAATAACATTTGTTACTGTGCTCTGTATATACACAACGGTTATCAGAGAAATGGTATCTTTTCTATCTCAACTTCCCAACATCCACTCTGGGCTTTTTCAATTATTCATGAATGAAATAACAGCTTTCTCTATTAATAATGTAAGAGACTATTTAAGGTAAAATGTAACTGGCAAAAGAATGAAAGTTTTGGCAACTTTTATGATACCAATTTATCTAGCATTTTCTGTCATTAATCATTTTGCCATCTATGGTAGGAAATGTGCTCAGGGACAGAAGACAGGCAAGATCATTATACTTTAATAAAATACATTTTTTTTTCTTATCATAGCATAGTTTCCTAAGAGCAAGTTAAAATTTTTGTTGGTTTATTTGTTTTTCGAATTTAAATTTTAAAATACTTAGAAGAAATTAAGAATAACATTTTATATTTTAGTTCTATCTTTTCACTCTTATAGTAAATATTTTACATGGTGCAATGTTGTTAGCTAAGATGAATGTGGATAAAATTCAGTGAAAAAATTTCTCCACAGAATATTTATTATCTTTCTACATAGAACTAGCCTTTACTCTGAATGTTGTAGACGTATATTTAAAAAAAACCCAAATTTCTAAATTGATACTTTATAGCAATGCAAACTTTAACTTGAATGCTTATAAAAATAGCTATTTTTAACAATATGAAGCATACTACCTATGTAAGAGACAATACTTGATTCTAAAAACACAAAGACAAATCATACATGATAATTGCCTTCAAGGAGGTTGTTTCTTGGTTATCCTTAGTAGAAAGGCTACCAATCGTTTCTAATTGGTTAACTAACATAAACATTTAAGCTTTGACAGGCAGTTCTGACACTGCATTTTTTATCATAGAACTTGAGAATTGAAATGAGTCTAAATTGAACATATTGTAAGCCAACTCTTTCAGGTATGAAAAGTGAATCTCAAAGAAATTGATTATATTATTACCAATGTGACCACTATTCCTATTATGGTCTCATTTTCTGAGTTTCCATTATGTAACATTGATTCTATTCCATAAACAACAATTATTTGTTCTGCACAGTGTATATATTATTAATGTATGAAAATATAAAATGGACAACACATTTACTTACTAAAACTTAGTTGTTTGTTTAACCTACCTCAACATAATAATCTTCATTTTATGTGCATTTTGTATAACTAGTCACTTTATAAATTTCTTTTAAATTTTACAGTTGATGCTTAGTAGTGAGAATGAATTTCACAACAGACTAAAATCAATTTAGTGTGCATTATTTCAATGTATTCTATTATAGTATAAAAATGAAGAACTTATATATCCAATTTTATATAAACCTTGCAGTCTATCCTGCTTAATTGCTACATATTTGTTTATTATCTATTACTTTTCTTATTATAACATGTGATACATATAACACCAAGCCACTCAGAGTGTGAAGATTTATTCAGGACACAGAAACTTTTCTATCATGTTATTCTTCTCACTAAACACAGTACCATACTCGTTGCTCCACCATCACTGGCTACAAACGACAAAACTAAAATGTTTATTTTTAATTGTCATGTCCATTTGTCTAAAGAAAGATGCTGATTGGTTAAGTCGTGTAGCCACTATTTTACTGCTTAAGATACTTGACAGCGTTTTTATTATTTTAACCCATTTCTAAAAAAAAAAACAAAAAACAGTTTACAGCAGTATTTGGGATGAACTGCTAGTTTTCTGTCAGGTATACATGTACTATTTTTGTTCATTTTATGATAGGTAACTGAGAGGTTTCTATAAAGGAGCAAAAGTACATTGAAGGAAAAAAGAATTCCCAATAACTTCTGAAGTTAATGCACAATAATAAATACAGGTCATGCTTCAACAAATTAAATAAAATACACCTTTAGCTATGATCAAGTGACTTGTATCAATAAAATCACTTTTAAAGCAATTACAAGTGACAGATTATACTAAAGTTTAAATGCACTTCAAATTAATGAAATCTCAGATAATTTCAAAAACTACAGTCCTTGATATAGTGAAAACAAAGTAAAACAATCAATAGATTTTGAAATATTAATGATTTGGGGGAAACACAGAAAAGCTTAGAAAATTACTGACCACACCGATACTTTCATTTTATTAGGGTAAAATTCATTCCTTAAAGTGATTTTCCAAAGTATTTAGGTATGTCTGAGTATAACATACATGTAATTAATAAACACTTTACGTTTGTATTAGAGATATGGGAAATATATTAGCATTTTTATTTCTTGGGGTAATTATTATTTAAAAGTAGTTTTACCAGGCTTTATATTCAATTACATCAAAGTGGGTGTTAACTTTTTATTTTTATGTGATAGAAGGATATTTACCTAGTTTGAAATAATAGAGTAATAACAAATGAGGTTTTCATTTTTTGTAGGAAAATAATCATGCTGTCCTTCATAACTTTAGTAAAAAAGAATATATTTATATTCAGGAGAGTAAGAAAATTATTCAGACAATGTAGCATAACATCAATATTTTCATTAAATTAGGAATGTCCTAAAAATTTACAAACTACAAATTTATAATTTCAAATATAAAGGGAGTAATTGTCTTTCAATATTGACACATAAAATATTTCTTTAGAGGTTAATTTTTTTGCACTTGTAGAATATGCTCTGATCTTCATGTGTTTACTTATTGTTTTATGTTTTCTTAGTTTTCATTTTATCATCATAATCATAATATCATTATTATTAATGGTAGTAGCAGTATATTATTTTCAATACCTCTGAGCAAAGACTGCATGTCATATTTCAAAAACTAATTTATTCCCTCATTTATATTTATGACATCTGTTTAATTTTTTCAATAAACATTTATAGAGCACCTACATTGTAGCAGGTTCTACTCTAGGATTTTATGGAACAAAGGGCTGTGTTTTCAAGGGGCTTACTTACATTCTAGTTTGAAAAGAGGGATATTTAGTAAAATAAATAAGTTTAAAAAAATCCTGTCAGATAAAATAGCCACTAAGGATTAGGCAGAAAATGTGTCAATCGTTATACCAAACACAAAATTACATTCAGTTCACTTATGTTTCGGGCTTTTAAATAAATAAATAAGCAGAGAAATGAAAATACTGAAATATAATATATAACTCTAAATTAATCTGTCCATTATTTATTCACAAATGTCAGTAAGTTTGCCTAAAATATATTCACAAAATAAAAATTAAAATAACATCGAACACAAAATTTGAATTTAACTTTCCACGAAAGTGTATATATGCCTTCTTTCTTTAGTAAACAATATTTGATGTTTCTATTTTGCAAAAAAGTTTATGTATAGGGCAACATTTTTGTGGATAAATAAATTTGTCTACATATTAAGTTAATTTTGCACTTGTTATATAATTACAAGTCTAATCACATTATCACACTTAGCTTTTATACATATCAATACCTAAGTGTATCTTTATATCTGCCTTTACGTCTGCCCATCTACTTTCTTAGCTATGTACCTAGCTGTCTACCTACGTGCCTATTCAAGGGCTTAGCTTCTGAGAATACTGCTTTCTCCAGTACTAATTACTGAGATAGCGCTACAAAAGCAGTGACAAACTAATCAAAAAATTCATCAACAATTTGCATTTGATAATGATGCTTAACAGACCAGGATGTTTACTGTCCACATTTTGTCTATGAGGCAAAACAACTAAATTACAACTTGGTAACATCTGCTTCCTCTACGGGGCTATTTGTATAGACTTTGACAGATGTGAGAACAGCAAAGAATGGCTCTAACAAATGACACAACTAATAGTGATGTCTTAAAAAAAACAAAATCAGCCAATCTGAGTTTATTGAAATGAGCTCCAGACTGAGATGGCAAGCACCTGTTCCTCCAAACTACTGCTGTGGAAAAAGATAATGACTTTAAAATTATTATTTTCCAACATGTGAAATGTGAAACAAAAACATGAAATAGTACACCATAGAATATTGTAGCATCTCAATATATTTTTCTAAGGGTCTCTCAATTTGTGCAAAATTATAGTGCATTTTATTGCCTAGTGAATAGGTAGTGCAGGAATGAAAGAGGCAGAAAAGGATTAGGCTTGTTATCTACTTGTGTATGCATTCAATCGCTTACAAATTCTGTAGACTAAGTTTCTACACATCAGAATTCAAATGGGCCTTATATTGGTGCAATTTTCCTATCTCAGTTACAGAAAACATGTTGAAGCATCCTCTACATGAGATAATCAAATATAATTAAGTCTTAGAAGTGCAAAATCTTCATTGCAACTTTATAAGTCCAGAATTTAAATGTTATATTTTTACTTTAAATAGTTTCATAAATTTATAGCTTAAATAAAAGCATAGCCTATCTTTTGTTCTGTTGGTTTAAAACACATCTACAAATACATTGATGAGGCTCTCATGAAGAGTTAGAGTCAATCAATGCCCTCCTCTTTTTAAACTAGACAGCCTTGTGCCTTCCTCAATGATCAGAATATAGTGAAAGTGGTGGTGCATGATTTCTAAGGCTAGGTTAGAATATGCCTATAGTTTCTGCTGGTTTCTCTTGGGACACAAGCTCTGGGAGCCTCCAACCACCATGTAAGAAGTTCAGCTACACTGAGGCTGCCAGGCTGAGGAGGCCATGTGGAGGAAAATGCTCTAGCAGCCTAAGCTAATCCCAACAGAGAGTTTCTAACCTAGGCACCAGCTGTGTGTGAGAAGTTTTCTAGATAGCTCTGGCCTCAGTCCCTGTATGAATGAAAAACTGAGCAAAGACTAATTAGTTGAGACCAGTCACTCTTCTAACTATGATAGATGATAACATAGGAAAAGTTTTTATGTATCTAAATGTAGAGTAGATTGTTACACATCAATAAATATCTAAAACACTTAGTACATTAAAATCTATGCAATAATACATTATGGTTTATAAATAAAAATGCACAATCCAGCTTGTATTTGGTAAAATATT
>NW_016107448.1:264560-313876 GCF_001604975.1 Cebus imitator
CTACACTTACTGCTGATAAAATATCTCAGCAAACAAGAAACAGTAGGAACGTTCTCTAAATAATAACTGTATTCTGGGTGAAACCTATGGCTGCCACCATTTATTAAACCATCCTAATAATGATAGAATTAATATTTTCCAATATTTTTCTCTTAATATTACGATCAAGGCAAAGATTTCCATTCTGACCACTTCTCTCTAACCTTGTACTTGGTTTTCTGTACATGACAACCGTGCGCGCACGCGCGCGCGCGCGCACACACACACACACACACACACACACACACATCCAGATTCAAAAGAGTTGTTTTTGTCCTGGATGACATGATTATCAATGTAGGGAATAAAGAAACATCCTATTAGATCTAATTAATGATATTAGCATATTTGTAAGATACAACATCAATAAGCAAACACAAATTGTATTTATAAAATCTACAAGACCAATGGGAAAAGTAAATTCAAGATACCATATACAAACAGATCAAAATACAAAATACAAATTTGGCAAAATGTGTTCAATGTGTACTCTGAAGTAAACAAAACTATTTGAGGGAACTTTAAAAATATCTAACCAAATGGAGAGATACACCTTGTTAATGGATGGAAAGACTCAGTAATTTTAGGATGTCCGTTGTCTCTAAATTGATCTATAAATTCAACACAACCCAATTGAAATGGTACCAGGCAATATCTGAAATTTGAAAAGTTTATCCTGAAGTTTTTATTAAAAAAGCAAATATTTAGAACAGAAAAAACAAATTTAATATAAAAAACAAAGTTTAAGACATACCTAAGCTTATTTAAAGACTTATTACATTGTTATAGTAAGCTGGACAGTAAGGCACTGGACATGATGATAGACAAATAAATCAATGAAATAGAATAGATGGTATAGAGATTCATGTGCACATGCTCACACACACACACAGACACACACACAAATATGGGTCACAAATTTAAGGACATAATCTAAAAGGGTACAATTTGTAAAATAAAACATAAAAACAGATTTTGTAGCCTTCGTTAGGTAGTTATTTCTGAATTACAGACATTAAAAAAATTGAGAAGTAATGTTCTGCAAAAGTCTCGGTTAAGCAAATAAGAAGGCAAACCAGAGACTTGAAAAAAAATCACTACAAATCACATATCTGATGAAGAAACTGTGTAGAGAATATATAAAGAACGCTCAAAATGCAGTAAAAACAAAACCAAAATCAGCCCAATAAAAAATGGGCAATTATTTGAACAGAAATATCTCTGAATAAAATACACAACAAATAAACACTTTAAATGTGCTCAGTGTAATTAATGGAATGCAGATTGAATAACAATGAAATGTCATTATAAATCTAGTAGATTGTCTAACATTTAAGCCTCACCATAAAACAGTTGGAAAAAAAGAGAGCACTGAAACTCATACACTGCTGATGAAAATGTTAAATGGTGAAACCACAGTGGAAAGCAGTTTGACCATTTCTTATAAAGTTAAACTTACACCAACCATATGACCCAGCTATTCCATTCTCATGTCTTTATCCAAATATGTTTGAAGCTTAAGTTTGTTTAGAAAAAGTGTCTAGAGATGTTTGTAACAGGATTATTTGTGACAGGAAAAATCTGGAAACATCCTCTATGTCTATTACTTGGTAATGAATAAACAAATTTAAGTATTTTTATAAAAATCATGCTAATAAATTAGTAAATGAAGGTAGCCAGCCATTATAATGTGTACCAAAAAGGTACACATTATAAAATTCTATTTACATAAAAATGTAAAAACTGGAAACTAATTTATACTGGTGCTTGCAATCCAGGAACAATTTTGTCCCCTATGCATGATTTATCAATATCAGGGATATTTTTGGTTGCAATATCTAAGGAATAATATTTGCATTTACAAGTTGGAGGTGTGGCAAAATACTATATAATGTACAAGATATTATCCAGACAAAAAAGTCAGTAGATGCTGCTTCTGAAAAATCCTTATCTATGGTACTAAAAAAAAAATCAGTAGTTGCTTGTAGATACAAAAACAGTTTCAAAGGAGTATGAGGAAATCTTGGGAGCTAACTTGTATGTTTATTATAGTAATTATAGCAATGATTGATTATAGGAGTCTATTCAGATATCAAAACTTATCAAAGTGTGCACTTGTAATGCATGCAGTTTATTAGATACCAATATGTCTTAACGTTTAAAGAGCTACTATATAAGTGAGAATTTGAGTCTACCCAAAATATTAACTAATATAAAATAATTTAGAAAAGTAGAAATAGAAGAATAAACAGGATGGAAAAAAACAATAAATAGTAAAATGGCACACCTAAACCCAGCCACAGCTGTAGTTACATTAGATGTAATTATCTAATTATCTATATTAAACATGTATATTAAAAGTAAGAGATCATCAGAATTGATGAAAAAACAAGACACAACAGGTGAGGTACTTTAAAGATTTAGATAAGTTGGAATTCAAATAACAAAATGTCATGCCATTAAAACAGCATAAGAAGATTGCAATGATCCTGTCAATCTCAAAGGAAACTTAAAAGACAAAGAGCATTATTAAGGATAGAGTTAATGGCCAGGTGTGGCAGTGCAGAACTGTAATCCCAGTAACTTGAGGGTCCTAGAGGAGTGGATGGCTTGAGCTTGGGAAACATGGTAAAATCCTGTCTGAACAAAACATACAAAATTTAGCTAGACATGGTGGCACATACCCATAGTCCCAGCTACTTGGGAGGCTGAGGTGGGAGGACCACTTGGGCTGTTGGAAATTGAGGCTACAGTGAGCCATGTTTATGGTACTACAATTGTGCCTGGGCTACAGAGTGACACCATAGGACCATGTCTAAGAGAGAGAGAGGGAGAGAGAGAGAGAGAGAGAGAGAGAGAATTTATAATTATCTCATAAATATAAAATAATATATATACCAAGAAAACATAATGATTAAATTAAGCATATTTCAAAGAACTGAATATATTCCGTCAAAATTAAAGTGTTGAAGCCTTAATTTTCAATATGATGGTATTTGGAAGAGGGGGAGGCTTAGACAAGCTCATGGAAGTGGAGTTGCCATGATAGGATTAGTGACATTACAAGCAAAGAAAAAGACTAGAACCCTCTCCTTCTCTATCACAGGAGAGTACAAGAGAGTAGCCATCTATAAACCAGGAGGAGGGATCTTACCAGCCTCACAAGCCAGAAGTTTGATTTAAGCCACCCACTGTATGGCATTTTGTTATAACAACTCAGTCTGACTAAAACATATAAACAAAAAATGAATGAAGTTAACATATATGAAGCTAAATTGAAAGTATAAGCAGAAATCAAAAAATTAATACAGATATTTGAATTTCTATTTTCAATTTATATGAAAGCTACCGATGTACGGAAAATCAGCAGGGACATGGAAGAATTAAAGAACACTATCAACTCCATAAGACTTATTTATTGTTACAGAACTCTCCAAATGATGATTGAAGAATTTATAGTCACTTAAGGCACACATTGTACATTCGTCAAGATACTAATATTCTGTTTTCTTAAAAAGTGTAAAATTTTAAAAGATGGAAATATTATACCATATTTTCTTTCATCAATATAAAATTGAGTAAAAATAAATAAAACATCCAGAAAACACCTAATATTAAGCAACATACTTTTAAATTACCAGTAGTTAAATATAAAGTAACAAAATGTTAGAAAATCTTTTCAGGTGTGGGATAATGAAAATACAATGAATCAAAATTAATGGGATATAGCTATAGCAGAACCTATAGGGTATATTTATAGCTTTAATATTTATGCTATAAGTTAATAATAAAGTAATCTGTATTTTCACATTACTCAGCTACAAAAAGATATTAAAAAGATGTCCAAAGTAAATAGAGGATAGGAAATTATAAAGACATAGAAGTGAAGGAATTATATAACAAATGATAAATAGAATTAACAAAGCCAAATTTGGGCTATTAAAAGAAAATCAATAAAATTGTTCATCCACAAGCTAGTGCTAAAAAATCAAAGAGAAGATAGGAGTTATGAAAGTTAAAAGACATCTTTAGAGATCTTACATTAAGATAAAATGAAAGAATATTGTGATCGACTTTAAATAATGTATGCCAATAAATTTCAAAATCTAAATAAATTGCAAAAAGTCATTGAAAGACAGAAAATGCAAAAGCTAAATCAAGAAGAAATATAAATTCTGAATAACATAATATTCAATAAAACTTTTACAGAAAAGTAAAATTTATAAAGAAAAATCCAGTCCACATAGCTTCAATAGTAAATTTTACCTAATAATTATAACAGAAATTATGCCATTTCTACATGAACTCTTTCATAAAGTTGAAGAGCTTTAAGGGAAATTTATGATTTTGGAAGCTTGTATTAAAATCAGTATTAAAGCTTATATTAAAATACAAGCTTGTATAATAGAGTTAGTAGACTATATTGTTGATAAAGTTACCACAATTAGACAATTGAGAGTAAGTTACTTCACAGTGAACTTTAATAGCCATAAAAATTACCTAATTTAGTTAATTAGTATATAAGAGGAAAACTACATCTTGACAAAGTTAGCTTTATTCCAGGAATGCAAATTTAGCTAAATATTTAAAAATAAATTGTTGTACTTCACCATATTAACAGAATAAAGGAGACAATATGATCATTTCAATATGCAGAAAAGTCATTGCAATAATTTCAAAATTAATTTACATTAAAAGCTATCAGTGAACTGTAAATAAAAGAAAACTTGTTTGATATAATAAAAGGTAGGCATAAAAATTAGAGCTTACATCTGCTGGTGAAATAGTAACTATTTTCCCTCTAAGACCAGGCAAAGAACAAGTACTTACACTCTCACTACTTCTATGCAACATTTTGCCAGAGATACTATCCAATATATTAACATGAGAAAAGTAAAATACATAGTTGATAAAGGAAAAAACGGCATTATCCTGAATGTAGCTAATAATACTCTGTAAAACTACTAGAACTAGTAAAGACGGTTATGAAATCCATACAATATAAGGTTAGCATAAAAACCAATAATATTTTTCAAAAAATTTTGAAAATAAAGAAAAATCCATTTAATTTGCAATAGCATAAAAGCAAAATATTTAATAAGAAATGTTATAAAATAATTGCAAGATCTTTGTACTAAAAACTATAAACCATTGTTAATGATTGAATAAAGAAAAATAGCAATTACATGGATTGGGAGATTCACCATTCTTAGATGTCACATATTCCTAAAATTGAATATAGATTTAATGTAACTCATTTAATAAATCTCACCAAGCTTTTTTGTAAATGAGACCAAATACAATCAAAATTTTGGAAGCATATACAAGGAATCTGTAATAGTCAATTAAATTTATTTTTAAAAGTGCATAACAAGCCAAGTTAATATATTGTAAAATACTGAAATGTTTGTCTTTGGGAGTGGAGATAATGACTGACTCAGAAGAAGCATGAAGAAACTTTGCAGGATGATGGCAGTTTTCTAGTTTAATAGGGCTCTGGAGTTGCACAGTTGAATACATTTGTAAAAACTTACTGAATAACATGTTACAGTAGAGTATAAATTTTAACTCCAAAAAAAATCTGAAGCAAAAATATTGAGCTCTCCTTAAAATCAATATTTAACTCTCATTAGCAACATCAATATATCTCTAGTTAGTGATAATTCTGAAGTGTTTAGGAGTAAAATTTGCTAATATCTACAATTTAAAAATGAATAAAAATATAAGATACATTACTTGTTGAATAGAATGATTCACAGATGTGTAGTTACATGATAAAAGAAATATAGCATAATTATTGGAAAAATTGAAGTGCTGAGGATATGGATGTTTACAGTGCAGTTCTCTGGACTTTTTCATGTTTTAAAAATTTCTATCAAAATATTAGGAAAATATCTGTGAAAAGAACTGAAATTTTTACAAATAAAACATTCTCTAAAGTTTTTAAAATGCCATGACAAGAAAAGTTTCTCAATTGATTTGAAAATATCATTGTTAATATCTATCTGTAATATGTTTGTCTTATTCATAAAGGTTTAATATGTTGGGTATCCAATAAAATTGATCTATTACTATCCCACACTTATTTTTTAAATAATTGTAAAATAATTGTCTAAGATTTTCTAGGTAGCTTTATGTATACTATCTTATTTGACACTCAAACACACAATACAACTATGAGATGAAATACATTATCCCCAATTTAGACATGAGAATATTTATACATGAAAAAAATATATATATAAATTTACTGAAATCTTAAAGATAAATTTTGGGCCTCAAACCCAGTAAAATTATATCTCTTAAGATTAGATTGTATATTAAAACATAACCATTACTCTTAAAAAGCAAAAATACTTAAGTGCTGTATATAGTATTCCAGAAGTAACATATCCAAGAAAATGCAGTAAGATATGGAAGAGCATTGAGACAAAGCGTAACGTGGGAGGTCAGCCTGTGACAGATGAGCAAACAAATTGAGAGGAAAAAAAAAAATCAATTGTTACATATGAGGATATAATTGTACATGTATTTATCTTGAAGTGGAAAAATAATAGAATTTAAATCAAGAATGCTGTGATTGAAAACACGGAAGATGAGTTTCTAATTGGGTTGCTTGAAATCCTTTCTTGGGAGAGTGCTAAGATAGCTGACTAGAAGCAGCTAGGGTGTGCAGCTCTCATGGAGAGGAGAAAGTGGCAGGAAAACACCAGCTCTTCAGCTGTTTCATTCAGGTGGACATGTTGGGATTCATCAAGGAATCGATGCATCCACAAAGAACAAAGAATAGCGAGACAGGCCAGCTGCCTACCCAGGATTGCTGCAGAGCCAGGTGCAGAGCCAGGGGACGTTTCTGACTATGCTGAAATGGTGAGTGAGTGAAAGCACCCACAGACCCCAGAGAACCTCCACATAAGACCTTTGCAACCCTGGGCTCAGAAGATCCCTCATGACCCCTTCCTATTGAAGCCTCCAGGCATAATGAAGAGCTACTTGGAACCTGGGTAGATATGCTACTCAGGTACATGCAAGTCCTGTGGGCCTAGGGCTCCTGTGCACCTCGGCACCACCAGCTGCATCTCAGGCAAATGGGGAGGCCATACTCCCTCATACACCCCCAGGTCTGAATCCATGGGGCTGAGGAGTGATGGACTGCAGGCCTTGCCTCCACTGAACTTCACTGGGCAAGGCCCAATATCCTGGAATCCTGGCATGGCCACGGTAGCCTCCTCTGAGCTCTCTAGTTGCTGGCAGCTCTGTACTTCTCTGGGACAGAGCTTCAGAGGTAGCAGACAGAACTACAATTTTCGCTGTTTTGCAGCTCCCATTCTTGCAGCCCTTAGGCTCCAGGCAGAGCAAAGTGATTAAGAACAAACAGCAAAGACCTGGAACCAACCCAAATGCCCATCAATGGTAGACTGGACAAAGAAAATGTGGCACATATACACCATGGAATAATATGCAGCCATAAAAAATGATGAGTTGGTGTCCTTTGTAGGGATTTGGATGAATCTGGAAACCATCATTCTCAGCAAACTGACACAAGAACAGAACACCAAACACGGCAAGTTCTCACTCATAGGTGGGTGTTGAACAATGAGAACACGTGGACTCAGGGAGAGGAGCATCACACACTGGGGGCAGTTGGTGGGGGGGCTAGGGGAGGGACAGTGGGGGTTGGGAAGGGTGGGGAGGGATAACATGGGGAGAAATAATATGCACATATGCAACAACCCTGCATGATCTGCGCATCAACCCCAGAACCTAAAGTAAAATAAAATAAAAAATAATAATTAAAAAAGAAAAAAAAGAACAAACATGGTATCCCAGCACAATGCAGCTGCTTTATGAAAAAGCAGCCAGACTGTTTTCCACACAGGCCTCTGCCCCTGTTACTCCTCACTGGGAAGGCACTCGAGCTGAGCCCATGACCCTTCCCCAGGCTGAACACTTCAGTCAGCGGGGGCTCTGTGTTTCTCTGTGGAGGAGATCACAGAGACAATCTACAGCCACTCTGCCATTGCAGCAGCACTGCTACCACCATTAGTGCCCTTGGGCTGGTGAAGAAACAAAAAATGTGGTCTCATTGCTACCACCTTCAGCATGCTGTTGCCACCATATGAGGAGGAGCCCAATCTCCCTTCCCTGTGACCCCCACTACCCCGTACTCTTAACTAGGCAAGGAAAAAATAGTGTTTTCTGAGGGTAGTTGAATTTCAGACAGCAAGTCTTCCTTGCTTGACTAAATCTTGGTCTGGTTTTCAATATGTATTAAACTTTTTTTTTCCATATTGATGGATAAAATGAAATTAACACTTGATCACTCATATATTAAATACATGATAGTAAATATTCACTAATTGTTTCTGCTGCATCACTCCATCTCCTTTTCTAAGTTATTTAATAACTATAAATGAGACATTAAAGATAGTGAAATCGGAGTCCAATCTTCCAGTTTCTTCATTTTTTTTCCCCATTTATTTATTTTGTTGCATTTTAGGTTTTGGGGTACATGTGAAGAACATGCAAAATTGTTGCATAGGTACACACGTGGCAGCGTGATTTGCTGCCTTCCTCCCCATCACCTACATCTGGCATTTCTCCCCTTGCCATCTCTCCCCAGCTCCCCACCCCCCCACCCCCCACCGTCCCTCNTCCCCTATCTCCCCCCAACTGACCCCAGTGTGTAGTGCTCCCCTCCCTGTGTCCATGTGTTCTCATTGCTCAACACCCGCCTATGAGTGAGAACATGCGGTGTTTGATCTTCAGCTCTTCTGTCAGTTTGCTGAGATTGATGGTTTCCAGGTTCATCCATGTCCCTACAAAGGACCCAAACTCATTGTTTTTGATGGCTGCATAATATTCCATGGTGTATATGTGCCACATTTTCCCTATTATGGTCGATGGGCATTTGTGTTGGTTCCAGGTCTTTGCATTTTTTTTTTAAATATAAAATTCAACTTCTCGTTAGCCTAATTTGTAAGTGATGTATAGGCATATGTTTATATGTGTCTAGTAAGACACATTTTTTAGTATGAAAATTCTTAACATGAATCTTTTGGTACATAGTACGTCATTGCCATTACCATCCTCAGTATTAGTATTATTTAAATTACATTTTTATTTGCATTTCAATTCATTTTTGTTGCACTCGTATTCTTAACATTTTTTTTTTCAAAGAGCTTGTAGATTTAATGATGTAGCCTTGTTTTCCATTATGAACTTCATTTCGATATGTAGGAAGTACTCAAAATAATGATTGGATGAATGATTTCTGTATTTGACAATAATTGATCCTATATAAGAATTTAAACTTGTTTTTCCTATTTAAATATTACATAGATTTGACGTAACACATATTTTTAAGAAACATTTCTTTTTTTCTTTGAGGAGCTTCTACACCATTAAAATACAGTAATATATTAATCTATGTTACTACAGCCATACCTTGCTGTATCTTGCCATGGAGATTGTCATATTGTTTAGTGACTATTACAGTTGGGGCTTTTAGGCACTTTAGATTCTCAACAAAAAGCCATAGATCACGACAGTGAAATGTAAGTCATGCATCATAAAATTTCTTTAGTTTTATATATAAAACATTGCATTTTATAAAAGATGATTATTATTAGCATCTTTTTTGAGATAGAAATTGCCAAAATGTTTTCAGCAGTTTGGCAATTTCAACAGTGGCTGAAGTAATTTCCATTCTCACAAACAGTGTGTAAGCATTACCTTCTCTCTGTAACCTCACCAGTAGCTATTGTTTAACTTTTTAGTAACAGCCATTCTGACTAGTGCGAGATAGTATCTCATTATGGTTTGGATTTACATTTCTCTGAATATTAGTGATGTTCAGCGTTTTTTCATGTTTGTTGGCTCATATATGTATATATATATATTGCTATATATATTTTTTTCAAATAATGAGTTTTGTGCATGGTTGATGCATGATCATCCTGGCTAAGATAATTGTTTAAAGGCAACAAAGAAGAAAATACACCATCTTTTTTTTTCCTCTGGATTTCTCATATCATTCTAAAGTTTCAAATTTATTATAAAAGGCAACATAACTTCTACATTTTCAGTTTGTAAGAGAATAAAGTTAAAAGTTACTTTCTTTGGTATTATAATTTATAAGTCATATATTGGGCAACATTTTATTGTTATAATCTTTTAAAAATAATTTAATAAGATCAACAATAATTTAGACAGTGGAATGGGAATATAGGAAATGTGTACTATCAAAACATGAAGCCTTTCATTATGCAGAGTGAAATTTTGAGATAGATATAAGTCAAGAAGGAAAATTGTGATGTTATGTTATACTTAATGAGATTCAAATAATGCTGTATTTGTCTAGTAAACATTTTCAATTAAAAACTAAACATAAGTGAAATGGAGGGATAATATTATAAGAGCTTTATGTAAGGCTAATGTGGCATAAATATAGGTAATGTAATGAGATAAAACATAAAATAGAAGCTTGAATTAAGTGTAAACAGCAAATCAGATCTAGAGTTGACCTCTGAGTTCAACCCCTTTTCAACTCCTAACCCACATAAACATATTTAAAATTATAATTTAATCCAAACTGTCCAAACATATATCACTGATCTCATATAATTTTAGGATTTGAGCAACATTCAAGATTATAGGTATAAGTATATATGAACACATTTATGATAAACTTTAAGTTATATTTTAAGTGATAATCTCAGTAACATTGACAAAATAATATAACAAATGTCTCATACAGAATAAGTGATATGCATTTTCCTTCCCTGAATACAATGCTTCTGTTAAAACTACCATCCATGAGATTACCGAATGTCTTATACACCATTATGGTACTCCACAGAGCACTGCTTCTGATCAAAGTACTCATTTCACAATAAAAGAAGTTTGGCAACAGATGCAAACCCATAGAATTTATTGGTTTACCATGCTCCCCAGCCTCCTGAAGCAGCTGGCTTGTTAGAATAGTGAAATGGCCTTTGAAGACTCAGTTATAGTTCGAGTTGGGTGGCAATGCATTATAGGACTGGAACAAGATTCTTCAGAGATTCTAAATTAGCCTACCTTATGTGATGTCATTTCTCGGACTGGTGGAAACCACAGGTCCAGGAATCCAGTACTGTTTTCTTATACACTGTTTGACTACTCAGCAAGTTGAAGGATTTTGGTGACGTGCAACTTTATAAGTGCAAATATATGAACATATTTATAATAAATTTAAAAATAAACTGTAGACTTCTGAGTAGTTTGGTCTCATTTGTCAAGTAATAATCTGGCTATTATACAATTCCAAGTTATCAGAAAATGTATAATTTTTATTTAACAACAATTTAATGACTAGAATGCTCCATACAGTCTTTTTAGAATTTATGTGTATCATTTATTTTAATCTTAAAAAATGTGTCAAGCAGTAACTATTACTAAATCAATAATTTTGTAGAATATGTCTAAGCACACAGGTGAAGTTACTTGTCTAAGATAACGCTAAAATTAGGTTAGCCTTGACTCAAACTAAAGCATTCTACTTTAAAATTCATATTCTTAACTTTCGTTTGATATCTGTTAAAGACCATATTGGAGGTAAAATCAAGAATCTGCAATCATAAGTATATTATTGGAAAGAAAGTGATAAAGTCATCCACAAAAACTTAGGATATAAACAGAGAGATGAACAAAAGTCAAGAGAAAGACTTACAGTGATAGTTTGAGGAATGAGTGAGGTTTTATGTGAGCAGCAGTTAAATGCGGGTGCCAGAGACTGCATGGGAGATTTAAATCTCAGAGTACAGGTTTCAACAACTCTTAGTTACGGACCTAGCAAATGTGATATATTTTCTAACCTTTGCATTGGAAACAATTGTCAAAATGTGATTCAATACTCCACGATAAAAGTCCAGATAGCTGGAATTTCAGACCTAGCTAATTCTAATAACGTCAAGATATGTGCCCAGATATGGCTGCCCTTGCAAGGAAAAAAAAAATTACTCAGGCATCTAATGACTGGCAGAATAGCTCTGACAATTTTATTGTAATGTGTAATGATGTGTAATGGGCAAAATAGTGCCCCCAAAAGATGTCCATTTCTGTGTTCCTGGAATTGTTAATATCACTTAACATGGCAAAAGCAACTCCACTAATGTGATTAAAATTAAGGACATGGAGATTAGTAGATTATTTTAGATTATCATAATGGGCCCAGTCTAATCGCATGAGTCCTTAAAAGAGGAAAACTGACAGACCCGTAGGTCAGAGAGCTATGACATAAGAAGAATTTGAGGCTCTTTTGCTAGCTTTAAAAGCTACAGGAAAGAGACAAAGAGTCAAGGAATGATGATGGCATCTAAAAACTGAAAAATGTAAGAACATGAATTATTTCCTGGAGCTTCCAGAAAAGAAAAAAGCCCTGAAGAAATTTTTAATTCAGCTCAATGACACTCATGTACAAATTTTCATCTATGGAACTTTAAAGTAATACATTTCTGTTGTTTTTAAACCACTAAACTTGCAGTAATTTGTCACAGCAATATAAAATAATACAGATTGGTAAATAATAAGACTTATCTCGGAAAGAATTAGTCAATTGTATATCCATTTTTTTTGGCAGAGTAACTGAAACACTATGCTGGGTACTTAATATTAATCTTTTAAGTCAGTAATTAAGTTGAAAGTACATAGAATCTTTGGGAGGTGATGATGGAGAATATAGGATTATGAAAAATAGATATGAGTGAATATGAGCAAAATCTGTCAGTTAAATTATCTTCAAATTTGAAATTGAATTTGAGCCCAAAGTCAAATATACTGTTAACCAGAAGTTATAGAGTCATTTAAGTAATATTGTTGTTCTATTTGTCTTTGCAGTTGGTATAACACTGTGTATGCTAAGAAAACTTCATGTTCTTTGGTTATTTTTCCCACAAATTAGAGTGTATTATTACTGGTAGAAATGAAAAATAAAATGAGGACAAAAGCTCTCAAAAAGCTTTCATTTATTGCTTGTTGAATCATTCATTCAAAATACGTTTTAACATGTACCTACTATGCATAAAATATGTTATATGCTAGGAATAAAATAGTAAATGAAATTGTCACTATCTTTACCAGTATGTTTGAAATCTGTTTGGTTATAAAAACTTAAATCAAATACCTATACAAATATAAAATTTCAAGAAAAAGAAATTGCAAGGAAGGCAAACATAGAGTGTTATGAAAGCGAATAAGGTAAGACTTTGTCTATTTTCGAACTTGGGCTTAAGAGTAAACAACAAAAGTTTCTCCCAGAAAGCACTTATTTTACTTAACCTCAGGCTTCTGGTGCCATTCTAAGAAAACATTCTAAATGGTCAATTTTCAAGGCATGGTAAATCTAAGCACTTGCAACCAGGCTGTGAATGTAACAAAATGCCGGCTCATGCTCCTAGAAAGCCATGATAAGAGAACAGAAAGTAGAGGAGGGGTCGGCCCATTCAAGGGAAGAAAGTTTTGTTTTGGGGAAGTCAAAATTTAAGCAGGGAAGGGGGCCAGGGTATAACTTTATAAAGGAGATAATAAAACTTAGGCGATGTCTGGGAAGATGATAATGCCATAGTGCTCTACCAGTGAGGAACTAAAGGAGGGACTTGTGTGCCAGGAGATAAATTACCTGTTTTGACTGCCCCAGGTGTGCCTGCCTAACAGAAACTGATCTTGCAAGACCCTTATTAGAAGTGGCGGGTGTTGAACAGTGAGAACACATGGACACAGTGACGGGAGCACTACAAACTGGGGTCTGTTGGGGGGAAGGGGGGGAGGGACGGGGGGTGGGTAGGTGGGAGAGATAGCATGGGGAGAAATGCCAGGTATAGGTGAAGGGGAGGAAGGCAACAAATCACAATGCCATGTGTGTACCTATGCAACAATCTTGCATGTTCTTCACATGTACCCCAAAACCTAAAATGCAATTTAAAAAAAAAAAGATGTCTCATTTTCACTGTGCTCCGTGCCTCTAGGTCTTCTCTTTAGCTTTGCACAAGTGAGTGTCTTTCTCACACCACTGTATCGCTAACTAACCCAAATTGCGAATATTGCTTTTAACCATAGTTGCTTTCTGGAAGCTGTGGATTCTGTAAAAAAATTATGATTTCCTTTGTTTCAGCATCTTTAGAAGGTTTCCTGTATCTTAAAAACCTTACCCATTTTGGAACAGGGAGAGAAGCATTTAGGCCATGGTTTTGCTTAATGATATTTTATATTAAGCAACTGTAACTTGTCTGGGATATGGGTTTAAATCATCTGATAACTTTCTAAAGGTACAGATTTCTGAAAGTGTTTTGAAATCTGTGAAGGGTTACATAAAGTTTAAGAGTAATTGCTATTAATTTCTCAGTACTCTGTTCCTAATTAGATATTCAGAGGAAATTAGAAATGCATATTTCAAATTATTATATAACAACATGGTCAGGGCTGATCACAAGCTAATGTGTTTTGTATTTGAGGAGTTCATATAAAGAGAATTTCTAACCTACATACCTGTTTCTTCAGTGGAAGGATATTAGAGGATGCATCAGATATGTTGAAAGAAATCAGGGAACATATCATCTGTACTAGTAGTTCAATTGATAGAATGTAGTAAACTTTTAAATTCCTTTTCCAGTAAGGTTAATTTGTCTTTTCCCCACAATGGCCACATGAGACTCTGAATTGAATCATACCCCGAGAATATGGGTAGAAACTATCATACTATGTAAAATGGCCATAGTTAGTCCTTTAAAAATTCTGACATTTTTCTTTCATGATAAGAGTATAATGCATCCTGATGTATAACATTAATGAAGTAGAGAAAATGAAGACATATTTCCAAAAGTAGCCTCATTTCCAACTAAGAAGAAAAAAAAGATACCTTTTTCTAAAAGCTGTCTGGAACACCTCTATTTTATCAATATAAAAAATAATAATCTAAAATCATTAAATTATATCAAATATATTTTTCATTTACATGACTTCAAAAGTTCAAAATAGCATAAAGTAAGTTTATTGAAATAAGTAGCTCATGTCTGTCACAACATATGCCAAGTTTTAGGAAAACCTCTGGAACAGTAATGAAGAAACAACACATAAATGGAAGAAACAGCACTTTTATTAGCTACTATATAAAAATAATGAGTTCACACAGCTTTATATTCTAAAAGATATTCCTGGACAAAAATTGCTAGATGTTTCTTTATTACATGGTTTACTGTCGTGGGTCCTAGTAATTTATACAAGGTTGCACCTACCGGTTTTGAAAATAAAGCTAAAATTGATTTATTTCTTCTGTATTTAGTCTTCAGTCTTTATTATGGGCAGCTCCTTTTTTCTACATGGAATTGAGAATTACATTGAGAATATGGCTACATTTTAGAAGGTAGAAATTTCAAAAGAGTCTCTATATAGACAATCAGCTAAATACACAAAAAAGAGAAAGCAATAGAAAAATATGATACATTTATTCACATAACTTCAGTGTGCATATTTTCCACTTCCTGCAGACATTGATTCTGGTGCAGTTGCTATATAGTTCTTTATCTATCAAACCTCATGAGTTGTTTCAATAGAGAACTAGCACAGAAACGAGAACTTAAAAACAATTTCCTTTGTAAATACCTTGAATTTTTAAATGCATTATTTTTAAAGATGTAAGTGAAAGACACATCGTGGTTCTGAATGACACTAAATTTGAAAAATAAAATACTGTTACCAAGCATAATTTACTACTTTTTAGCTTAACAAGATGATTAAATCAAAATTTAGGATTTGTTTAGGTTAACAAAAATAATTCTAGCATTTAATAAGGGAATAAAAATAGATATGAAAATAGCTTACAAAATACTGAACAAAGGAAATACGAAAGTCAGACTCATACTCATGTGCTTAAAATCACATGATGTTGGTAAAGAACTGACGAGTTTGAGATAGATTCTAGTGTGTAGAAGAACATATTATATAATAAAGGAAATGACACAAACCAATGAGAAAGCTCTTTTCATCCAACAAATAAAGTTTGGAGGAATAATAGACTTCAGAGAAAAGTAGGATCCGTAGAGGAGAATAAATATGAATAGTGAATAAATGTAAAAACATGCTAAACCTTGCTAGAAATGCAGAAAATGAAAATTAAGGACACATTAATTTGCCGTTTAATACCCTCTAGATTGGCAAACATTAACAGTAAAATATTTAATGTTGGATAAAATGTGCATCAAGGCAAAATCTTATATTTTGCTTGTGAACATGTACATTGGTACAGTCTCAGTAAATTTGCATTATTATTTTAATGTGGACACTCACATTTCCTACAACCTTGCATTTTCAATACTGGGTATACTCTCCACAGGAATTCTTGCACACAGCGGACTTCTATGAAAATGTTCTTAGAAGCATTGTCTATATCAACAAAAAATACAAAAACAATTCATTGAAAATAGGATAAATTATGACATTCATACAATGAAATAGTATACAGTTGTGAAACAAAACAAGTCACAGAACACAACACATAGCAATAATATTTTTTCTTTCATTTTTGGTTGAAATATAAAAATTGTACATGTTTATAAGATAATGAAGTTTCAATATATGTATACAGTATGTAATGATAAAATCAGGATAATTAGCATATCCATCATCTCAAATATTTATTACTTCTTTGTGCTGGGAACATTCAAAATCATCTCTAGCTTTTTGAAAATACATGATACATAGTTAAGTATGCTCAAAGTGCTGTGCTAGAACTTATTTATCCTATCTAGCTGTAATTTTGTATTCATTGGCCAATCCCTTTTTACCTTGCCTCCCCTCTAACTTTATCAGCCTTCAATAACCACAGTTCTATTCTCTACTTCTATGAGCTCAATTTTCTTTATGTCTCATGTGTAAGTGAGAATATGTGGTATTTATCTTTCTGTTTCGGATTTATTTTGTTTAGTATGCTTCAGTCTCATCTATTGTTGTAAGTGATAAAATGCCAATATTTTTCTAGCTAAGCAGTATTTCCTTATGTATATATTTTACATTATCCTTATCAATTTATTTGCTAGTAGATATTAAAATTAATTCTATATCTTTTCTATTGTGGATAGTGATACAACAAACATGAAGATACAGAAATCTCTTTGACATACTGATTTCCTTTCTTTTGAATAAAATGTTTACTGTTTTTTGGCTTTTTGGTAATATCCAGTCTAACTTGGATGAGATGATGTCTCGTGGTTTTAATTTCCATTTGGATGATGATTAGTAATGGGTAACATTTTTTTCGTATACTAGTTGGCCATTTTTAAATTATTTTTATTTATATTTATTTTATTTATTTTACAGACAGGGTTCGATGTTGCTCAAGCTGGATTCAAACTTCTGGGCTCAAGTGATCCTCCTGCCTCAGCTTCCTGAATTTCTAGGACTACAGTCATGTGCCTCCAAACTCAGCTACTTGTTAACCATTTTTATGTCTTCTTTAGATCAATGCCTATTCAGATACTTTGCCTTTTTTGAATCTAATTATTTTATTCTTTGTTTCTTGTATATTCTAGATAACAGTATGTTGTTGAACAAACAGTTTGCAAGTAATTTTTCTTATTCTACAGGTTGTCTCTATTCTCTGATGACGGTTTCTTTAGGAGGCAGGACATTTTTAGTGTAATATAGTTCCATTTGTCTATTTCTGGTTTTGCTGCCTATGCGTCTGAAATATTACCCATAAAATTTTTGCCTAGAACAAGGTTGTGAAGTGTTTCCTCTATGCTTTTGCGATGTAATTTTCTAGTTTCAGGTCTTACAAGAAAGTTTTTATTCCATTTTGAGTGGATTTTGCGTGTGGTGAAAAATAGGCCTCTGTTTTTATTTTTCTTCATATGAATATTCAGTTTTCCCAGCACTATTTAAGAGAGTGTGTTTTCTGCAGCATATGTTTCTGGAACTGTTGTCAAAATTCAGTTGGCTATAAATAAATTTATTTGTTTCTAGGTTCTCTATACTATTTTATTGATCCATGTGCCTATTTTCATACCAACGTCATGCTGCTTTGATTATTATCTCTTCATAATATATTTTGGAGTTAAGCTGTGTGATGCCTCCAGGTTTCTTCTTTTTGCCAAGTACTTCTTTGTCTATTTGGAGTCTTTTGTGACTCAATATAAATTTTAGGGTTGTTTTTCTATTTTGTAAAAAAATTTCATTGGTATTCTAACAGGGATTGCATTGATTCTATAGACTGCCTTTGGTAGTATGAACATTTAAATAATATTAATTAGAATCCATGTTCATGGAATATCCTTCATTTTTTGATTTACTCTTCAATTTTTTTTCATCAGTGTTTTATAATTTTATTTGCAGAGAACTTTTACTTATTTGGTTCAATTTATTCCTAGATATTTTATTTTATTTCTAGCTATCATTAAAAAAATATTACTTTCTTGGTTTCTTTTTTGTATTGTACATTTTGGCTTATAGACATTCTACTGATTTTTTATATTGATTTTATATCCTGACAATTTACTGAGTTGGTTTTTCAATTCTAATAGTTACATTTAGTGTAATCTTCAGCTTTATCCAAATATAAAATTATTCTATTTTCAAAAAGAGACAATTTGAGTTCACTTTTACAATTGGAATGCCTTTCATGTCTTTTTTGTGCCTATTTGCTCTGGCTAGGATTTCTAGTGTTGTGGTGAATGGGAGTGGTGAAAGTGAGCATCCTTGTCTTGTTTCCATTCTTAGTGGAAATTCTTTCAGCTTTTCTCCATTTTGTATGATATTATCTGTGGATTTGTTATATGTGGCTTTTATTATGTCGAGGTATGTCCTTTTTTTTCCCAGGTCCACTAGTTTTATTGGTAAATTCTACCAATCATTTAAGGAAGGTGTAACATCAACTCTATACAAACATTTCCAGAAAACAGAAGAGGAAAAAATAATAAAATATCTAAAAGTGGACTCATACATATACGGTCAATTGACCATATATTTATGAGTCCACTTTCTTTTTTTTTATTTTTTGTACTTTAGGTTCTGGGGTACATATGCAGATCATGCAGGATTGTTGCATAGGTACATACATGGCAATGTGGTTTGCTGCTTCCATCCCCCATCACCTATATCTGGCATTTCTCCCCATGTTATCCCTGCCTAAACTCCCAAATCCCTGCTGTCTCACCCCTAACCCCCCACAACAAAACCCAGTGTATGATGCTCCCCTTCCTATGTCCATGTGTTCTCATTGTTCAACACCTGCCTATGAGTAAGAACATATGGCATTTGATTTTCTGTTCTCTTGTCAATTTGCTGAGAATGATGGTTCCCAGATTCATCCATGTCCCTACAAAGGACACAAACTCATCATTTTTTATGGCTGCCTAGTATTCCATGGTATCTATGTGCCACATTTTCCTTGTCCATTCTATCATCCATGGGCATTTGAGTTGGTTCCAGGTCTTTGCTATTGCAAACAGTGCCTCAATGAATATGTGTTTGCATGTGTCTTTATAATGGAACAATTTATAATCCTTTCCATATATGCTCAGTAATAGGATTGCTGGGTCAAATGGAATTTCTATTTTTAGGTCCTTCAGGAATCACCATACTGTTTTCCACAATGGTTGAACTAATTTACACTCCTACCAACAGTGTAAAACTGTTCCTTTTTCTCCACATCCTCATTAGCATGTTCTTTCTATGCATGGTTATTTGATAGCTTTTATTATGAAGGGGTTTTGAATTTTATCAGATTTTTTAATCTATTGAGATGATCATATGGTTTTTGCCATTTATTCTTTTAATATGATGTATCACATTTATTTGTTTGCATATTTTCAAGTATCTGTGCATCCTTGGGATAAATCTCACTTTGTGTATCACCATTATGATGTGCTGTTGGATCTGGTTTGCTAAAATTTCATTGAGGATTCTTATGTGTATATTTTTCAGGGATATTTACCTACAGTGTTGCTGTTGTTGTTGTTGTGCCCTTGTGTGATTTGGATATCAGGGTAATGCTGGCCTCATAGCATAAATTAGGGAGAATTTCTGTCTCTTTAATTTTATGAAAAACTTTCAGCAGAATTAATATCAGTAATTTTTCAAAAGTTTGGTAGAATTTGATGGAAAGTGAGGCAGTGACACTGTCTTACCCTGACTTTTCTTATTTAGTAACTTTTTAATATGGACTCAATCTCATTACAAATTATTGGTCTTTTCAGGTTTTCTATTTCTTCCTTATTCAAACTGAGTAGATAGCATATTTCCAGGAATTCATCAATTATTTTATAGACTCTCCAGTTTGTTACTATACAGTTGTTCATAACAGTGTCTACTGGTCTATTGTATTTCTGTGGTATAAACTATAATATCTCTTTTTTATTTCTGATTTTATTTTGGTGTTATCTTTTTTCTCTTGTTTAATCTAACTAGCAGCTTATTCATTTTGTTTATCTTGTCAAACAATCAACTTTTTGCTTCATTGATCCTTTGTGTATGGTATATATGTGTTTGTGTGTGTGTGTTTGCATGTGTATGTTTTATATATACACACACAAGTCTCTATTTCATTTAGTTCTGTTCTGATCTTCTAGTCTGTATCCTTTACATTATTTCTTCTTTTTATTTATTTGTAGTTTGTACTTGATTTTCTAGTTCCTTGAGTTGGGTGTTTAGATTGTTTATCTGAAACTTTTTCTGCTTTTCTGATATAGCTATTTATTGTTGTAAACTTTCCCCTTAGCACTGTTTTTGCTGTATCACATAGATTTACATATGTTGTGTCTTTATTTTAATTTTCTTCAATGTTTTTGTTTTTTTTCCCCCCTCTTTTATTTCTTCCCTGACTCAATGGTCATTCAGGAGCATGTTGTTAATACTCATGTTTAGTAAAATTTTTAAAACCCTGTTGTTATTGATTTCTAGTTTTCTTCCATTGTTGTCTGAGAAAATAAATGATAATTTTGATATTTTAAAATTTGTTGAGACTTTTTTGTGTCCTAACATATGGTTTATAGCAGAGAATGCTCTATATGCTAATAAGAAAAATGTGTATGCTGAAAAAAAATTTTTTTAAGGTTTTATGTTCATTTGGTCTAATGTCCAGTTTATTATACTCAATATTTCTTTGTTAGATTCTTGTCTAGATAACACTTCTAATGCTGACAGTAGAGATCCCTTCAACATTATATGATTGTCTCTGTCTCTTTTTACTTACTATTTTTGACCTAAAGTCTGTTTTATCTGATATGAGTATAGCTAATCTTGCTTGATTTTGGTTTCTATTATCATAAAATTTATTTCTCATCTCTTTACTTTCAGTCCATATAGGGAACCAGCCCCCACATCAGCTGTGAGTACCCCAAGTTCGGGGGCAACAAAGGAATGAGAAAAAGACAGATTAAGAGTGAAAGTGAGACCCGGCGGCCATCATTTATTACTGGGGGCAGTGAAGAACCCGAGCTCTGGTCTCTCACATTGTTTATTGGTTATAATCACTTTGATCTATAGGGTAGAGGTGGAGTGATGGTGGGAAAAGAGTGATGTCATGGTGGAGTGAATCAGTGAGCCGGAACTAGTGTGTCATTCTAAAGATTGATAACAGTGGCAGTTTGGTAGTTTCACAAAACAAGAATATGTGATTATCTTTACCCTGTTATTTATGTGCAGCTGGTGGAATGGGGGCTTTACAAGGAGTCTACAAGTCTGGTTGTATCATAGTGCTATGAAGGGGTTTTACGTCCTTGAACACAACGTTTATGGTAACAGAGCCGAGGTCACCCTGCACCGGAACATCAAGAATGGAGAAATTTGCTTCCCCAGAGGCCGTGATTTGTTGTTCCCTGCAATATGTTACTCATAATCAATTTATGTAGGCACTCTGTAAGTCCTTTCTCCTTCGCTGCTTCTCCCAACAAGTCCATATGTGTCTTTATAGGTGAGATAATGTTTTTCCTAGAAAACATATAGTTGATCACTTCTTTGTCTATTCAACCAGTCTATATATTTTACACAGAAGACTTAATCTATTTAAATTCAAGGTGATTACTGATCAGCGGGGACTTAGTGTTGCCATTTTATTAATTTTTTACATATTTTCTTAATGTTTATAATTGTAGTTTCATAGTCTTTTGTAGCAGTAATATTAGTCTTTTTCTTTTTTCTTTGTTTCTTTTATTTTTGTGTTTGCTCTACCTGTGTGTTTTATACTTTTACATGTTTTCATGATGGTACATATGAGTTTTTTACTTTCAGGTGTGGAATTCTCTTAAGCATTTCTTGTAGGGTTGGTCTAGCGATGATAAATTGCTTCAGCCTTTGCTTGGCTGGAAATGACTTTAATTCTCATTTATTCATGAAGGATAACTTTGCTAGATATAGTATCCTTGGCTCACAGGTAATTTTGTTTTGTTGTTGGTTTTTTAAAATTATTATTCCCCTCAGCACTTTGAGTATATCATCCCATTCTCTTCTGGCCTGTAAGGTTTCTGATGAGAAATCCCTGTTGGTCTGATGGGGATTTCCTTATAAGTGTTAGACACTTGCTGTTTTCAGAATTCTCTCTCGTCTTTGATTTTTAAGTTTGGCAATAATGTGTCATAGAGAAGAACTTTTTGAGTCATATGTATTTAGAGATTTCTAAGCTTTTCACATTTGAATGTCTAAGTCTATTACTACATATTACAAGTTTTTTCAGTTGTTATTGCTTAAAGTAGATTTTATGTCCCTTTAATTTTCTCTTTAGTTTCTGATGCAACAAAATATGAGTAATTGGGCACTTTATGGTGTACCACATGTCATGTCTGCTTTGTTTTATTTTTCTTTATTTTTGTGTGGCTAGGTTATTTTAAATGACATTTTTTTTAAGTTCTAAAATTCTTTGTTTGATATAGTCAATTGTTGGAGTTTTCAAATGTAGTTTATATTTTATTCAATGAGTTCTTCAGTTCTAAGATGTCTGTTTGGTTCTTTTAGATGAAATCTATCTCTTTGTTGAATTCCTCATTCAGTTTGTGAATTGTTCCTGATTACCTTGAAATCTACCTGTGTTTTCTTGTAGCTCACTTAGTTTCCCTAAGATTAGTATTTTTGATTACTGGTCAGGCATTTGATAAATTTTCTTTTGGGGAGGGGTCTGTTACCAGAGAATTATTGTGTTTTTTAGGAGGTCTCAAATTTTCTTGCTTTAATCTTCAAATCGTAATATATGGGACTTGGTGCTGGATTTAGTCAAAAATTTAAAGTAACTTACAAGGATGAAGAAGGGGGAACGTATTCCCGGGGTACTGCTTCTGCTGAAGAGAGCCAAGCTCTCTCCAATTTCCTACTTGCTAAAACTAAGTAAAATAGAGAAAATATTTTGGACTTAAATTATTGAATAATTAATTTGAGGAGTTTCACACGGAGGCATAGACATCGTTTCAGCCTTTAATTAACTTACACTTACATCATTAACATTTTGTTGTTTTGTATATTTAATACATTTATGTACTTTCGTAGGATAACTATTTTTTCTTAGCTATATTGGGGAGTGCACTTGAAAATGAGATGTGGAATATGAAGGAAGTGAGTGTTCCAGAAAAGACACAGTATGACCTCGGAATTATTTAATTAGCATGTAATGTATACGGAAGGCTAGCTAATAAACCAATTCAAGAAATACATTTTGGAACATTAATGTGCTACCATTTGACTATAAAAGGCAAGTTGCAAAGGATGTGTATATTTTAAAATAATTATATAAAGTACATGTAACAATATTACATATTACTTATTAGTGTAATATATGTAGTGACTTTGTAATCATCAGAGTACAAAAAAAAATGTATCTCCAGATCAAGATACTGATTACTTCTGAAAACAAGACTGTTGGATAAAATCTGATAAACATGTATATTCAAGCACCTTAATTCTATTTGTAGTGGTCTCTTTTTCTCTTATGCTGTTCTGGATTTCAGAATCAATGGCCAGTTAGCTGTGTAATATATACTTCAGGGAACTTATTTTTATTATGTAATTATTTTATATTTTAAAGCATATTTATGGATGTTTGTTATTTTACCTTGATTTTATTAGGCATGGCAAATCTATGAAATTTACAGACTGAGCACTTGTAACTCAGATAAGTTCTTAAATTACATATTTAAATAATTTTATATTCTTTATGTCTTGATCTTTTAAATCAGGAATACACTGTTAGTATATTGTTTCTGATTTTTGTTTGTTTGTTTGTTTCTCCAAGTCTCTCATTCTTCATTTTATCATTTCAATGTATTTTTTCATGTGCATTCTGAATATTAATGTCAAGTTTTTTCTTCACAGCAGATTAGTTTCTGCAATGTTAATTTTTATTACGTTTACTTTAAATAAAGATTTGCATTTTGATATTTATTTTAATGTACCAATATACTTTCATTATATTATCTGTCCCCCATCACCTATCTTAAGAAAAGCTTCTTTTAAATAAAAGATTACTGCTTTACACATTGTCTGTTGCTCCATAAAGTCAAATTTTTCTACATTTGTTGCAGTATACTTGTACCGTATAACTCCCTTTTTATTTGTTTTCATTTTGCTCATGATTGGAAGTGGTATGTATTTAATTGTTTCTCCCAAAATTAATATGTTCAAGCTCTCACTCCATTACCTGAGAATGTAACTTGGAAATGGCATTTTTGAAAATAGCTTCTTAGAATATGATCAATTAATTTGAGGTCATTAGGAGGGTCCTAATGCAATATGAAGAGGAAATTTGGAAATAGATATAAACAGGGATAAACATGTAAAGATTGAAGTTAGGCTACCAGAGTTAAGGAAGTGCAATAGGAGAGAGGACTAGAACAGGTCCTTTCTGGTCACCTTTCACTGGAGCATGGTGCTGCTGTCATCTTAGAGTCCTAGGCTCCAAACCTGTGAGATAATACTTTTCGTTTTTTTTTTTTTTTTTTTAAGTCAAACACCTTTTGTTACACACATACATACACACACACACACACGCATCCTTATGCAAATATATATGGCTTTGTTTTTTCCTTCATATTGGAGTTATTCAGTGAGAACTGCCTAGTTTGAACTAAGGAAATTGTGCGTGTGTGTATGAGTGTACGTGAGCACACATGCATGTGTTCTAGCAGATATAGTGAGCAGCACAACTCAGATGAGGTGGTCTATACACTTTGTTAGAAATGTAGTTATAAATGTAGTAAGAAATTAATCTGACACCACGTTATGACATATGTGACAACCAGGACTACAAGCAATCTTAGAAGGAACATGCCTCCTGATATGTCAGTGACTATCTAACACCATATATCACACCCTTTACTTGGAAACATGGAACATACAACTGGCATTGAATGATGACCTCTTGAGTTGCTATTTTCCCACTAATTATTATAGATCCTTAGTACTTCATTTCTGTCATAAAGAAAATCAAACTCAATGCTTATTTGATCTATGCCTTCTCTGAAATTATGTGATGCTGTAAGAAAAAAATAAGGATAAAAAATTGTCTTTTTGTGAATATTGAAAGGGATTAATGAGAATGTTTGAAATTCCACTCTACCATCAGTCAAGTACTTACAAAAAGGAAGTATCTGAATGGGTACTACCTCTATGCTGTGCTTGACAATTTTCTGTTTCTTTCTTGTTGTTCTTAATGCATATGTCTTCCTCTTTGACAGGGGGATGCATGGGGATGGGGTGGAAGGTGTAATTCTTAAGGACAAAACAATTATTTGGAGAAGTTTTATTTACTATATTAATTTAGCAGTATGTTTTAAAACTTGTTCAGACTTTCAGCTTGAGAGGACTACTTAACAAAAAGAAATTAATCTGACACCACATTATGACATATGTGACAACCAAGACTACAAGCAATCCTAGAAGGCGTTTTTCTTCTGTCCAATACCTCACTCTTTTTTTGTTTAAGCTGAGAGTCAGGGCTCCTTAGAATTTCTACTTAGTCTAGGTTCCAATTATATTTATTACTGTCCCTTATGGAAATATTCAGATGCCTGATGTTATAAGAAAGTTATTGCCTTACCTCCACTTTTGCTCCCCCCAGAAAACACACACACACACACACACACACACACACACACACACACAAACACACCCACACATGCACACAGACACAGACAGACACCATACCTCAACATGGACTGTTTTTCTTATAATCTATATTTCCAATGTAGAAATATGCTGGTAATTTCTATTATTACCAGGTGTACTGAGCAATTTTCACCATTGTTCATATCTGTCCATGTATTTGATCTCTTTAAATTAAAAATTGTTTATTAAGTTCTTCAAGCTTACATTCAATGTAAATACTGAATAATATTCAGTGATGGTAAATGACAACTTAACCCTGAAGCTAGCAGTTTTATTTATTTCATATACAATCATTATTAACGAGAAAGTGTGAAATTTCTCAAGAGTGAATAGCGTTCTTTCTTAGCTGCCAATCCCACTGATGGACTTGCGCTATTTGTATGTTCTTGGGCATTATTTTATAATTATGTGTATGAGAGTCTTTTGAAAGGTAGGGTCTCATGTCATCTTAGTCATTTTGCCTTGTATCCTTAGACGTGCAGTGTCTTCAGAAAATATTCCAAATTTACCTCTTAAGATTGATTCTACTAGTATTATTTATCAGAAACCAATTTCCTCTTAAGAACTGTTATTTCTCACCTACATACACTAACTTTAAAATATTATGTTTACTCTGCTCACGATTTGTATATTGTCATATAATTTTGGCTTTCCTACTCAGCAGCCATAAAAATAATATAATGAATTACCTTCAATGAGCCAGGCACATTGTAGAAATTAGGATTAAAAAAAAAATGGACAAACTAATTGATGCCAAGGGGCTCATAACTCCTTGCTATGATCAGATTATTTATATAACCCCCAAATACATACGTTGAAATTAAAATCTTCAAATTCATACTATTGGGAGATCTGGTCTTTGGGAGGTGAGGAATAGCTCACCCTCATGAATAAAATTAGTACCCTTATCAAATATGCCTGAGAGTGATTCCTTGTCTCTTCCACCATGTGGGGACACAGGGAGAAGGCACTGACTATGAATCAGAAAGTGGGCCCACCCAAACACCAGATTTGCTGGTGCCTTCATCATGGACTTCCCAGACTCCAGAAATAAATTTCTGATGCTCTTAAGCTACCCAGTCTATGGTATTTTGTCATAGCAGCACAAATGGACTAAGACAGATATGCCAAGGAACAAAATAGTGATAGAATATGACACATGCTGATAAAGGTAGGATGTATGAACAGACGCAAGAAGCAGACAAAAGTAGATTGTGGTTTTCTATCAAGGATGGTAAGCCATTAAGGAGTGTTTATGGGAAGAAATCAAAAGACTTCAGTAGGAACATTATTTTACTCAAGCCTAAGAAGCTAATATCCAAAATTCCAAATAGTTTACCAAATTTTGGAAAAATAAATAAGTAAAACTTTAGTTACATGTAGAACTATGGATTTTTTTCCTTTATTATGCTTAGAGTTTTCTCACTCTAATTAGTATGATTTGATACTACTTGATACCTCTAGCACATTACATACTCCTTAGAAAATAGAAAATTCATAATACTGTTAATAAGTTTATGAATTATTGAAACTCTATACATTGTTCTCTAATATAGAAACATGTTTTTTAATAGTATGCTAATTGTAAAAAAGAATTAGATACAAGGCTAAAATATTTGGATATCCTGGAAAGTAAGATACATACTAATTTAAAATATATACAAAATTTGAAACTGTTGCAATTAACATAGAGAAATCAAAAGATTCTTGAGTACCATTTCACATATTAAATAAAAAAGAGTGCCATTCAGTTTTATATTGTATCTCTTTTATTTTTAGCCTTTTACCTTAAAAGTAGATAAATGCCAGTATATCTTTAAAGAGGAAACCAAAAAATCCTGGACACATGGCAAAAATAGCTAATGGTTTTGATAGCTTATAAAATTATAGGGATTTTTTTCTAAGTGATTTACAAATGCCTCACAAATCCCTATGAGTTAACTTAGCAGTTTACATTTGAAATACAACAAGTAACCTTATTTTACAGGTTTAGGGACTCAGGCACATTTAATAAGTGCCCAAACCACGGTTTAAAATAGCTCATCGGACTCCAAGCCTATGTTCTTAACAAAGATCTTCTAAAGATTCAATAAGAGTTTGGAGGAATTATGCTAAAAGGTCTTATTACAATTTTATAGATCAATATTTTAAATGAGAGCTCTAACCCCAAATGCAAAATATAGAAAATAAAATACACATTTACATAGATTTATGATTCTAAAGTAAACATTCAATTACAAGAATAAATTGATTTGTTTCTAAATATATGTCCTCTACAAAGATGGCTCATACTTACAGCGTATTTTGTTCAAAGTTGACACAGAACCTGTAGGGTTTAAGGAAACATTAACTTTATAAAACTGAATGGAAATAAAACTTTCTTTCAAAATAACATTGTGAAGAAAAAAGACATATTTTAGCCATTAATTTTCTATTTAAAAAGCCAGGGTTGTTTGTTGGCTTGCTTACATTTTAATCTTCAGATAAATGAGGACTTTATTCATATTAAAGTCATAACATTGCAATAGTGTACCAACACCAACATATTATCATTAAAAATTCAGATGGGATATAATATTTTATGAAAATATTAAAATTATGTCCAATTATTTAAAATTCAATTTTTATAAAATACAAGAATACATATACACCAATAGCAGAAGAGTATCCTAAAAAAAGTGGGAAAACAGAGAGCAGTACACTATAACTTTGTTCATCTATGTAAGCTTCCAAAATGTTCCTTAAAGTAAAATCTCTAACATTTTAAATAGTCCATCTAGTACTACATATAATTTTTATTATTTATACTTAATATCAACTATGCAATTTATTGTTTAAACTAACACCACCAAATGTTCTTATAAGCAGGAGATAAATTTGACTCTTTGGAATTTTAAATCTTTGGAAATTCTAATTTCAATTTTAAATCTTTGGAAAATATTTAATTAAGAAATAATTTCTCAATATTACCCACAGTGGTAATACATATGAATAATTTAATTGTCTCAAAAGATAATGTCACAGTATCACAGGTATCTCTGAGAGTAGCTCATGATAAGTATATGGATTGTTTATCTTGAATAATGGTGTGACCTTTATTCACATACTAGTTTATGTTCTGAGATAAAAATTTTTTGCATATAATACACTTGTAGTGGAGAATGCCATATGAGAGTCCATATATGTAAACTGTGCAAAATGTAAGAATGAGGGTATATCACGTTTTAAGTTCAAATAACAATTTAGTTTTCTTATCATAGAAACTAGATCTTTTTACATAATTTACTTATATATTACTTGTAGTTCATTAAACTATCATAATTGGCAAATTGCTATCATTGATGTATACTTACAGAAATAATACAAAATACGTTTATTTTTGTTTTTCACATTTAAATTTGCATTTAAAGTCAGAAATGTTAATGGAGCTAATATATATGAAATATTTAAGGTATTGAAAATTATGAACAAAAAACAGCAAGTTGATTTCATCTGAAAAAGGAACAAGTAAGGGGTATAGTAATAACATTACACAAATAAAGTCATTATACATAGCAAATTCAGTGCCTAAAGAAAAGTTTCTCTTCATGTATCTAAAGTAGTAACCGAAATTCTCCAAATAAAAGAATAAAATATTATTTTGTAGTAAATAAAGCAGTTGGATATATTTCATCATACTCAGGAAAATATGAAATGATACTGTGATTATCACATATTTGAGAGAAATAAAGCTAAAGTAATGAAATGAGAGCTTCCAGAGTCAGACAAATTCCAAGGCAGGCAGAAACGGGTCCCCAGTGAAACCTGACCTTCAAGCCAGAAAGACAGCCTGAAGCAGGAAAAGTGAGCTGCCAGTCCCAAATGGAGTCCATAACCAAAGTGAGAAATTCCTCATTGCCTTTTAGTCAGTCAATGGTGCTTTTACCGCACCCCCCCCATTCCGCCCCCCCCATTCCGCCCCCATGGACCCATCACCATTTATTGTCCCATTCTGAGTCCATGAAAACACCAGGATCAGCCTCACAGACAGCTACTCATTTTCAGACAAAGGGCTCTCCACTCAGAGCTTTTCTCATTGTCAAGAACTTCTCTGTCATTCAATGTAATTCTTCTCTGCTTTGCTCATTCTCTGGTGTCCATGTACGTCATTCCTCTTGCTCACAGGACAAAAAACTGGAACACTCCAATTGGCAGGTGAATAAGGAGCTGTCACACTCTCTCAGCCTTGCTGAGCTATGGAAGTGAAAAAAACCACTGAGCACCCACATGCCCTAACCCAACAAGCTGTAGGCAGTAGGCCTGAATGAGAGCTGCAACACTTCCTGGTGGTTTGAACTTTGGGACTCCCTGAGAAAAAGCTGTAACACCCCTTGGGCTCCATGGTTGCTGTTATCTCTGAGTTTTTGGTCACAGCCAAATTCTTTTCATCCAGACGCTGGCATCCAAAGCAGAAGCCTGTCACGGCACACCCAGATCAGCTGTAGGCTGAGCCCAGAGTTATGGTGGGTGAGGAATCCAGGCTGGTAGCAGTAGCCAAGCACTGCCTGCCCAGCTGAGTGGGTAGAGTGAGCCCAGCAAGTGAGAACAAAGCCCAGGCATAGACATCACCAACCACAGGGATTTCTGGCTGGCAAAGCAGCACCAAATCCTGTGTCATTTCTATTCCCGTTAGCATTTTTATCAAATGTGTTTTTCAGTATTAATATTTCATTGTGCAGCCCATCTAATTTGCCATATAGTAAAACTAACCATTTTATTAGGCAAAGCAAATTATATATTTTATTAGTCTTAGATATACAAAGAAAATATTTAAGAAAAGGACTGTGATATTGTCAATATCATTTATTGCATTATAAATTTCTTAGATCTGAATAGTTTCAATTTCAACTAATTTTTTAAATTTGGATTAGGGATATTACCAGGGGAATTATGTGGAACACATGAGTAAGCTATAATTTACTGGTGCTTGTGAGGAGGCAGAAAAAATCAGAACAGAGAAAAGGAAAGTGTAAAAACATGGAATAGAAGCAGACAAACTGCTAATGAAAATGCATTTTTTTTTTTTTTTTGAGTCAGAGTTTTGCTCTTGTTGCCCAGGCTGAAGTGTAATGGCACGATCCTGGTTCACTACTACCTCCATTTCCCTGGTTCAAGTGATTCTACTATGTCAGCCTCCCAAGTAACTGGGATTATAGGCACCGTCCACCATGCCTGGCAAATTTTTGTATTTTTTGTAGAGATGTCGTTTCGCCATGTTGACTGGGCTGATCTTGAACTCTTGACCTCAGGTGATTCGCCTGCCTTGGTCTCCGTAAGTGCTGGGATTACAGGCTTGGGCCATGGTGCCCAGCCGAAAATGCATTCTTTCTAGATAGGGGTTTGGGAGTGTTGGTGATTAGGAGACTCAATGCTGCTTCTGAAAATCACACATATTCAGACTTCCCAGTGTGGTGCATTTCATGAAGCATCACTCTGGCACTAGCACTCTTAGATTTAGAAAACCTGAAAATATCTTTGCCCTGCATATACTGCAATATGCATGAAAATTGATGTTTAAACAGAAAAATTTGGTTTCAATCAACAATGTTACCATTTATGTGTTTTAAATATATGCTAATTTAAAAATATTCTGTGATTTTTGAGATATCTTTTTTTCCAGCCATAAAGAATGATATTCTAGCAAACCATTTCCACCAACCATATGAAATAATTATAGGCCGTAAAAATGTAAATTTAGAGAGGACAGAGTCCTGCTTTACATAATACAGCCATTTTTATGTGCTTCAGTATGAAATTATGTCTGACTCTGGCCTTTTACACTCCTCATCTGTTTATTTCTGTGGTCTCAAACTGTGGAGATGAATACTTACACTGAATATAACACCTCAAACCAGCCCATGGCTCTTTGAGCAGACAACTATTTAGAATTAGAAAAAAAATACCTTATGACAGTAGGTAATAAAGACAATCCTGGCTTTTCACACACCTGATCTGTTTATTTACATGGCCTCAAACTGTGAAGATAAATACTTACACTAAATATGACACCTCAAACAAGCCCAAGGGCTCTAAAACTGTTTAGAATTTTAAAAGTACCTTATAGGGGAAGCAGCATAAGATGGCCAAACTGAAGCCTCTAGCAAACATCCCCTACAGAGGAACAGCAATTTTAACAACTATCCTCACAGGAAAGTACCTCCATAAGAAACAAAAATCAGGTTAGTACTCTCAGGATTTGGTTTTTACATCATATCAAGATAAGAGGATTGCAATTCCTGTGCAAGTCTTAGTGCTGTGCTGGGCTCAGAGCCAGTGGACTCGGGGTGTACACAACCTAACGAGACATGAGTTGAGGTCATTAAAGGAGTGCTGGCATCACCCCCCTTTCAACTCCAGGCAGTGCAGCTTATAGCTCTGGAAGGAGGAGGAAGAGTAAAAAGTACTTGGTCCTGAAACTGGGGATACCAGCTGAGCCACAGTGAAATAAAGCACCAGGCAGAGTCCTGAAGCCCTCATTAGAGGCCATAGTTCCCGAATGACACATCTAGACCTAACTTGGACCAGAACGCAACCACTTCCCTAAAGAGAGGGATTCTGTCCTTACAGAATTCATCACTTGCTAACAAAGGAGCCCTTGGGCCTTGAATAAATATCAGCAATAATTAGGCAACAGTCCCCACAGGCCTTGGGCAAAATTTAGCATTGTGCAGGCTTCAGATGTGACCTCGCACATTTTCAGCTCTGGTGGTCACAGGGAGATACTACCTCTGCTTGCAGAGAGTAGGTAAAAAATAAAGAAGACTTTGTCTTGAAACTTGAGTACCAGCTGAGTCACAAGTCACCACAGGCCTTGGGTAATACTCAGTACTGTACTGACTTCAGGTGTATCCCAGAGCAGTCCCAGTGTTGGTGGCCACAAGAGTTCTTGTGACACTCTTATCCCAATTCCAGGCAGCTCAGCAGGGGTTGAGAGACTCTGTTTTGGGGAGGAAAAAGTAAGGACAGAGAAGGAAAGACTGCTTTATAATTCAGTGAATTATTTCATACCTTATCCAAGATCATCAAGGTGGTAACTCTGTTAGTCTGCTAGAGTCACAGCATTACAGGCTTTGGGATTCCCCATAATGTACACATGAGTGCAGAACCAAATATTTAGATCACGACACTCGATTCCCTTTGAACACTTGGAAAGGCTTCTTAAAAAGGACAAATACAAATAAACACAGGCTGCAAATATTGTAATAAATACCTAACTCTTCAATACACAAACAGTGATAAACATCCGCAAGCGTCAAGGCCATCCAAGAAAACATGAACTCAACAAATGGATTAAATAAGGCACCAGTAACAAGTTCCAGAGTGACTGAGATAGTTGACCTTTCAGGCAGATTATTCAAAATAGCTATTTTGAAGGAGTTCAACAAAATTCAAGATAGCACAGAGAATGAATTCAGAACCTCATTAGATAAATTTAGCAAAGAGATTAAAATAATTAAAAAGAATAAAGCAGAAATTCTGAAGATGAAATTTTTAAATAAAAATCTGAAGAATGCATTGGAGGCTCTCGAAACCAGAATTACTCAAGCTGAAGGATGAATCAGTGAGTTTGATATCAGACTTTTTGAAAATGTGTAGTCAGAGAAGACATAGAAAAAGAATGAAAAATAATGAGGCATGCCTGCAGAATCTAGAAAACAGCCTCAAAATAGAAAAATCTAAAAGATATTGGCCTTAAAGAAGAATTAGAAAAAGTGTTAGATGTAGAGAGTATATTCAAAGGGATAATAATAGAAAACTTTCCAAAGTCAGATAAATATATCAATATTCAAATACAAGAAGGTTATAGAGAATACCAAGCATATTTAACTCAAGTAAGACTACTCAAAACATTTAAAAGTCAAACTACCAAAGGTAAATGAAAAGAAGGTATCTTAAAAGCAGAAACAGAAAAGAAAAAAAAAAAATGTGAAGAAGCTCAAATATGACTGCCCGTAAATTTCTTAGTGGAAACATTACAGGCCAGGAGAGAGTGACACAATATATTTAAAGCCTTGAAGGAAACAACAACAATAATAATAACAACAATTTTTTTTTTGGAGATATATTTATTTGGTTGGAGGCAAGTTTCGCCAGCCTGAATCCAAGTTTCAAACTAAAGAGCTTCTGCATAGCAAAGGAAATAATAGAGTGAAGAGACAATCCAGCCAATGGGAGAAAACATTTCAGTTTAGACGGTATGAGTAAGTTCTGGTGATCTATTGTACAGCATGGTGATAATGGTTAATGATAATACAGTGTATACTTTTAAGTTTCTAAGAGAATATATCATAAATATTTTACCCCAAAAAATTATATGTAATTTAGGTGACAAATTAATTGTTTTAATTATTTTACTATATATATATATATCAACATGTCACATTGTACACTGTAAATATATATAATTTTATTATTATTAAATATTTTATTGCATTTTAGGTTTTGGGGTCTATGTGAAGAACATGCAAGATTGTTGCATAGGTACACACATGGCAATGTTGTTTGCTGCCTTCCTCACCATCACCTATATCTGGAATTTCTCCCCATGTTATCCCTCCCCAACTCCCCACCCCCACTGTCCCTCCCATTGTCCCCCCCCAACAGACCCCAGTGTGTGATGCCCCTCTCCCTGTGTCCATGTGCTCTCACTGTTCAACAGTTGCCTATGAGTGAGAACATGTGGTGTTTGATTTTCTGTTCTGTGTCAGTTTGCTAAGAATGTTGGTTCCCAGGTTCATCCATGTCCCTACAAAGGACACGAACTCATCGTTTTTTATGACTGCATAGTATTCCATGGTCTATATGTGCCACATTTTCCCTGTCCAGTCCGTCATCGATGGGCATTTGGGTTCGTTCCAAGTCTTTGCTATTATAAACAGTGCTGCAATGAACATTCATGTGCATGCATCCTTATAATAGAATGCTTTATAATCCTTTGGATGTATAACCAGCATTTTTATCCCAAAATATTATATTCAATTAAAATATCCTTTAAACATAAAGAAGAAATAAATACATTCCAAGATAAGCAAAAGCTGAAGTATTTCATCAATACTAGAACTGTCTTACAGAAATGTTCAAAAAAGTTGCTCAATCTGTAAAAAAGGGGTGTTAATGAGCTAAAGGAAATAATCTGAAAGTATGAAACCCACTGGTAATAGTAAGTACAGAGAAAATACAGATTACAACACTGTAACTCTGTGTAAACTACTAACATCTCAAGTAGGAAGACTGAGAGACAAATCAAGCAAAAATAACTACAACTTCTTAAGACATAATGTAACATGATATAAATAGAAACAACAAAAAGTTAAAAAATGTAGGGGTGAAATTAAAGTGTAGAGTTATTATTAGTTTTGACTTTGCTTTTTAGTTAGTTTACTTTTGTAATTAGAGTTGCTGTCAGTTTAAAATAACAGGTTACAGGATGTTATTTGCCAGCCTTATGGTATCTTCAAATCAAAAAATCTACACCAGATACACAAAAATATAAAGCAAGAAATTAAAAGATACCACCATAGAAAATCACTTTCACAAAAAGAAAGACAGGAAGGGAGGAACAAAAATATCTAAAAACAGCCAGGAAACAAATAACATAATGGTGGTAGTAAGTCTTTATATATCAATAATAACATTAAATATAAAGACACTAAATGCTCCAATCAAAAGACACAAAATGGCTGAATGAATGAAAAAACAAGATCCAATTATCTTGCCTACACATAACATACTTCATTTATAAAAACACAGATGAACTAAAAGTAAAGGGATAGAAAGTGGTATTCCATCCAAATGGAAACCAATAAAGAGCAGGAGTAAGTATACTTATAGCAGGTAAAAGAGATTTCAAGACAGAAACCATGAAAAGGTAAAGAATATCATTATATAATCATAAGAAGATCAATCCATCAGGGGGAAATAACAATTATAATGTACCCAACACTGGATCACCCAGATATATGAAGCAGATATCATTGCAGCAAAAGGGATAGACCCAAAAAATAGTATTTGGAGACATCAATACCCATCTTGCAACATTGTATAGACTATGCAGACAGAAAATCAACAACAACAACAACAATATCAGGCTAAGCCTGCTACAGAGAAAAATGGGCCTAATATATATTTTCAGAGCATTTAATCCAATGGCTGAAGAACACATTATTCTCCTAAGCACATGGAATATTCTCAAGAATAGACCGCATGTTACGCCAGAAAACAAGCCATCAGAATTCCTGAATAACAAACACAAAATTTCAGGCTAAAAAACCTGGTTATAAATAAACTCTTAATGGAATCTAAAATTTCTACAAAATCAGATGTTATATGTATATATATAATATATGACATATATATAAGATATATCTCAAATATCAGTATATATATCAAATATTACATCTAGATATATCTATATATATCAGAAACATAGTGTGTGTATATATATATATATATACACACACACATAAGATTTGTATATGTAGTAGATTGCGCACATATACATATATATATACACACATAGACAAATTTACGTTTATTTACATAGGGTATTGATGGATTTGTTCTAAATTATTTAAATATTTCAAGATAATATACATTTAAAATAAAATCTAAAAACTATTAAGAAATATTTTTAAATGATCTTTTAAGTATCAGATTTTTTACTTTATTAATTTCTACTGATATTTGTTTATTTTTCCACATTTTCTATGAAATCCCAAAGAAAAAATTTTTTAAAATTCTAATTTTAGCTTCCAGTTTACAAAAATTCCACATCTTTTATGGACTTAAAATATCTTCATTGAAATAGATATATAATTGTAAATAACAGCAAATTATTAAACAAATAAGTGCAATTGGTAATTTTAACAAAACTGAAATTAAAAAATTTTCTTGTCTCTGATAAAATACACTTTAAACCAACAAATATCAAAAGAGACAAACAAGGATATTACATAATGGTAAAAGGATCAATGCAACAAGAAGAGCTAAAGATCCTAAATATATACGCACCCAATACAGGAGCACCCAGATACATAAGGCAAATTCTTAATGACTTACAAAGAGACTTAGACTCCCACACAATAATAGTGGGAGACTTTAACACCCCATTGTAAATATTAGACAGATCAACGAGACAGAAAATTAACAAGGATACCCAGGACTTGAACTCAGGCCTGGACCAAGCAAACCTAATAGACATTTACAGAACTCTCCACCCCAAATCCACAGAATATACATTCTTCTCAGCACCACATCACACCTACTGGTCACATAATTGGAAGTAAATCACTCCTCAGCAAATGCAAAAGAACAGAAATCATAACAAACAGTCTCTCAGACTACAGTGCAATCAAGTGAGAACTCCGAATTGAGAAACTAACTCAGGACCGCACAGTTTCATGGAAACTGAACAACTGGCTCTTGAATGTTGACTGGATAAACAATGAAATGAAGGCAGAAATAGAGAATATGAAGTTTCTTCATATTCTTTGAAACCAACAAGAATGAAGAAACAACATACCAGAATCTCTGGGACACATTTAAAGCAGTCTCTAGAGGAAAATATATAGCAATAAATGCCTACATGAGCAGCAAGGAGAGATCTAAAATTGACACTCTATCGTCAAAATTGAAAGAGCTAGAGGAGCAAGATCAAAAAAGCTCAAAACCTAGCAGAAGACAAGAAATAACTAAGATCAGAGCAGAACTGAAGGAGATAGAGACACAAAAAACCCTTCAAAAAATCAATAAATCCAGGAGCTGATTTTTCGAAAAGATCAACAAAATAGACAGACCATTAGCCAGATTAATAAAAAAGAAAAGAGAATAATCAAAAAGATGCAATAAAAAATGATAAAGGGGTTATCATCACAGATTCCACAGAAATACAAACCATCATCAGAGATTATTACAAATAACTCTGTGCACATAAACTAGTAAACCCGGCAGAAATTGATAAATTCCTGGACACTTGCATCCTCCCTAGCCTAAACCAGGAAGAAGTCGAAACCCTGAATAGACCAATAACAATGTCTGAAGTTGAGGCAGCAATTAATAGTCTATCACCAAAAAAAGCCCAGGTCCAGATGGGTTCACAGCCGAATTCTACCAGACAGTCAAAGATGAGCTGGTACCATTCTTTCTGAAACTATTCCAAACAATCCAAAAAGAGCGAATTCTTCCCACATCATTTTATGAGACCAACATCATTCTGATATCAAAACCTGACAGAGACTCAGCAAGAAAGGAAAACTTCAGGCCAATAGCAAAGACCTGGAACCAACGAAAATGCCCATCGATGATAGACTGGACAGGGAAAATATGGCATATATACACCATGGAATACTATGCAGCCATCAAAAACGATGAGTTTGTGTCCTTTGTAGGGACATGGATGAACCTGGAAACCATCATTCTCAGCAAACTGACACAAGAACATAAAACCAAACACTGCATATTCTCACTCACAGGTGAGTGTTGAACAATGAGAACACATGAACACAGGGAGGGGAGCATCACACACTGGGGTCTGTTGGGGGGGAACTAGGGGAGGGACAGCAGGCAGTTGGGGAGGGATAACATGGGGAGAAATGCCAGATATAGGTGATGGGGTGGAAGGCAGTAAATTACACTGCCATGTGTGTACCTATGCAACAATCTTACATGTTATTCATATGTACCCCCAAACCTAAAATGCAATTAAAAAATGCTAGCGGCTGTGCCAATAGGAAAAGGCTACTCGGGGGCCAGTCGTGTTCAACATGGAGGCCCATCTTTCCTTCTGTCAACCACCTGTACAGTAAAGGCACAGGCAACATGGCACCAGCCAGGCAGAGAATCCATCTGCATAATAAAATATTAGGGTGCGGCAGCCAGCTTATTAACATGCTATGTAAATGGTGCATCTGGTTTGACCAATCTTTTGGTCTCTATGTAAATTAGACACTGCCTCCTCAAGTTCATTTATAAAACCCTGTGAATTTCATCAGGGAACTGGCAACCCGTTTTTCTTCAGGATCCCACTCAACACAGAGAACTCTTCTTCTATTGCCTATTAAACTCCTGCTCTTGACTTCAAAAAATATATTAAATGTTATTATAGAAAATATTATTAAACAGAAAATCACATAAATATATTGTTATTTTTATATTACTCTTATTTGAAATCTAATAATATAACATGGTGAATAACTATTGATTTTCATGTGATCTTCTACCAATTGGATCTCTTAGTTGTACAGCTTCTTTTGTTATTTATTTTTCTCTTTAAGTCAGAGATTTCAGTGGAAACCACTGTCACTGATTGGGAAACCTAAACGCAATAACTGTTACCTAGGATAACATTTCCAAGTGGCAGCATTTAATTGACATAGTGGGTGAGGTTACTGTAATGGACGAAAGAGTCAGAGAAAAAAATCCGATTATTATCACTTGCAAAACCCTACAGCATTGGCTAAATGATAATTGTGTACCTAGAAGTGAAATATTTGGGCAGTATACTCATCATTTCACTTGATAAGTGAAAGAGTTCTAGGCCAAGTAAAAACAAGTGTAATATGAATCAGAAACAGAGTCACAGACCCTCATTCAGCTTTCAGAATTAAGCCAGTTTGCAAATTTAAAATCTTTTGAATGAAGGGGTGACTTAGTAATGTTAAGAAAGAAGGCCCCTGCTATGCCAGATTTATACTCAGTTCTTTTCCCTGTCTTCCACAGAGGAACTGAAGGCCATATAACAGGGTGACTGTGCAGAAGGGAAAAATAAATGTTCAAATGTAGGGGGGATTACAGGACACTTATTCTGACTGACACTATTTTCAGGAGACCCAGAACATCACTGTGCTCCAATAGAATAAGGGCTGATGGAGTTTAAAAGATAAATAGAGTTCTAGCTCAGTACTACCTAAATATGGGTTCAGTGGTTCCCTAATGCATCTTGTCAGTATTTGCCCAGTTCCAAAATGCATGCTTAGAATAGACATGGTGTGCTAGATGTGGTGATTAATTCTGATTACTCACCACAGAGGAAGTTGAACTACTTCTTTATAATGAAGGTAAGGAAGAGTATTTCTGCAAAACAGGCAATCCCTTAAATTATCTCTTAGTATTATTATACACTGGGATTAAAGTCAATAATGTCTATAAATCAATTCATACCGAGCTACTAATGGCGAAGCCATTCAGGAATGAAGTTTGGGTTACTCCATCAAGTAAAAAACCATGACCAGCTGACGATCTGCCTGCTGAAGGCAAAGGGAATATTGAATAAACATTGGAAAAAGGTAATTATAAATACCAGCTACAGACATTTGACTAGTTCTAGAAATGAACGCTGCAATTGTTAAGAATACATCTTTTTTAATGTGTTATGAATATGTTTGCGTGTTTATATATGTTATATGTTTTGTTCCATTCTTATCCCCTCATTTTACATAAAATGCATTAAATTTCCATCTCATGTATGTGAGAATTAAATTTATATCATAGTGTTTAAGTTACGGGATATCAAGAAGAGACATGAACATTAAGAACTTTGCATCCTCTTGCAGAGAAAGGGTAAGTGCATTTTTCATTTTACACAGGGTAGTTGTGTCAGGCTAGTTGAAGTATGACTTTGCTATTATCATTATTTGGAGATTTAGTGTGTTTTAAGGAGGATTTGATGGGTGCTAAGTTGATAACACAGAAAATGTAAATGTTAATTTCCTGTGTTAATTTGTTTAGGATATGATTCCTAATTTTGTGAGCAAACACCAATCTAGATACTGAAGATGCGAAGATATCTTTAGCATTTAAATGAACAGACTTAGTAAACTGAAAAACTTCCGTAATATGAGTAGGCCTCATCCAATTAGTTGAAGGCCTTAAAGAGCAAGGAATAAGGTTCCCTCTAAAAAAGAAATTATTAAGATCACAACATCACCTCTAAGCCAAATATCCAGTTGGCTGGCCTGCTCTTTAGATTTTGTACTCGTCAGACTTCACAACAGTGTAAGCCAATTCTTTAAGACAAACACTTCTGTGTGTATGCAGGTGTCTGTGTGTGTGTGTGTGCAGAGCAAGAAAAATAGAACCAATAAGATGTGTGTGTGTACCTGTATATGTGTGCGAGTACATACAGATATATAAGCAATACTAGCTAATATGCTCACGATCACAGTGTAATTAGCAATCAATGAAAATTAGATGCTAAAGTTTAAAATTTGGTCAAGAGCTTTAACTCCAAAGACATGTTTTGCTATATTGATTGTTCAACATTTTTATACTGTGATTTCTTTTTGAAGTTAAGGTTTAAAAAATTGTCAAAAGAGCTTTCCAATTCCAATGTGTATTTTAAAGTTAGTATTTAAGTTACATATATATACAAAACTACAAATAGAAAGAGGAATGAAAGTGGCTATGTGTTACATTTCTTTTTGGTGTTGTCATTCTATGGAAATTCGAAAAAGATAATGTGGCAATATTCTGTGGCAGCTACAGGAAATATGTCCACTCAGAATGTAATAATAAACATTTAAAATCCAGATCAGTATCTTTAATTGCATTTTTCCCATAAATATGTTTTAACATTTGTATCTACACACAGATAATGGGTTTTCCTTATTTTCTAGTTCTCATAGAATCACCATAAATCAATGCTTAATTTCTTGAATACCTGTAATAATCTCTTTCATTATTCTTTTATTTTTAAAAAATGTGCTGCTCTGTTGACAAATGTTAAAATTGTATCCATATGTACTACAAATGATTGTGGTGCACTTAGATGCAATTAAGCACACACTAGTTCCAACTGGACGGCTCTTTTTCATTCTTTTCAAAGTTTAACCAAATTTTGAAGAACTCAAATGTAAATATGCCTGCAATGTTCCCATTAAAAGGGAACATGAAATGTGAAACAAGTTATTAGGAAAAAAGAATTATTCAAAATTAAACTAGGAGTTACATCTTAGTAGAAATCATGCCCAGGAAGTATTTTCAAAGATAATTATAGTTTTTTCTTTTAAAGTTCATAGTCCGTCAGTGTCAGTTTTTGAGATATTTAATAAAATTAATACCACTTCTGCTCATTGTTCATTGGTCTGCATTAATCACATGATCTTGCTTGACTACAGAGGGGTTGGAAATTTTAGTCTTTTATGTAATCAAGAAGAAATGGTGACATGATTATTCAGGTACATAAGCTTTCCCTTTTTAGGAGTGAGAAATTTAACACTGAAAAAACCTACAGTTCCAGAATAAAATTGTTAACATATTGAATAGAACACACAGATAAGGATCTATAGTCTATCCTAATACTTTACCTATATATTTTCAACACCTGTACAGAAACTAAATTTTAATTCACTCTTTATATATTGTCTTAAACATGTAAATACAACACTGACATGACTTCTGTTAAAATAATTGACAGTTGAGTACAATTTCCTCATTGTTTTATGTCATTCATCCAATCAAAAATGTTTATTATGTATATTATGTACAAGATCCTATTCAATTGCTTGAGGCTATGACACTCAATGAATCAGAGGAAAATATTTGACCTTTGGGGATAAAATTCTAGTGAAAGGAAATAATAAATAATAAACAACTAAATAAACTGGTATGTAGCTAACTATATTATTTTTCCTCCCAGGCTTACTTGTTTCAGAAATTAAGAAAGAACCCTAAATACAAGGAGAAGTGTTACTATGGTGGCTGCAGGGAAAATTAGATGTCCATCACCATTCCTTATGGTCTATTCATTTCTTAGTCTTTAATAAGTTCACTTTCCTCTTTCTGCCTTCTTTAGTTTCTTGTATAACTCAGCTGTCAGACATCACCTTATGTTAGCCACCCAGACTCAAAGTGATTTCTAACAAGAGTCGTAGGAATTGTCAGCTTGTCAAGAATGCCATTGCCTTGCGCTTTTCATCTTTGCAATTGCTCCTTGATTGACACTTTTGAAATCCCTTTTGCTTTTCTTTCCTTCGTTTGCTTTATACAGAACGGGAAAGAGGACGCAGTTCCTATCATTCCTATCTATTAGCTTGGTAAAACTACAGTTCCAGGGAGAGAAAGTTTGGTTTAACAAACCATATATTTCATAAAGAGAAAAATAAGGATGATTAAATGAAGACTGCAGACTCAGTTGCCCAAATGATTTTTTGTCTCATATTAAACACTTTTAGTTTTCAAATCTCCATGTATAGATTAAATCTCATAATAAAAACCAAATAACATATGTAAAATGTTAAATAATTTTATTCAGCATAAAATTTTCTTTTTAAGATGTATTTTTATTAAATAGGTGAACATCAATAATTAATTATTGATTCCAAAATTTGTAAACCAAAATGACCTATCATCCAGGAATACTTGATAGATTCCTTTGTTTAGCTCAGTATAATATTGTAGAAAGCACGGATTGTCCCAAAGATTATCGCTGTCCCTTTGTAAGCATCCCTATAAAATAGATAAACTAATGTTAAGTGTTATTCTGGCTTAAGAAATCTCATTACTGAAACTAAGAAATGGGAATCATCTACTCACTCTAAATGGAAGTGAGAAATATATAAACAGAATTAATTTAGTGAAGTGTAGATGCTTACAGTGAAAACCTATTATAACTTACAAGGGATAAATAATTACCAATATTCAAATGTTTCACACCATAGTCTGTCATGCTTATTTTTATTTTTCAGAATGGGTTTCCAGGTTGAAAAGTCTCCTGAATAATTGTGGGAATATTTTAACTTGCTTGCAGTAGATGACATTGGTTTAGGACATTTTGCTTCAAATATGTAAGTAGATATTTTAATCACTGAAGAGATAAACATAGTGTCAAAGTGAAGATTAGACATCAGTTAAACCATGGGTATGTTATCAGTTAATGAAAAAGTAAGCTTACTAGAAATAAGAGTGTTAACTATTAATGTAAATATTTCACATTACATAATATTCTGATTTTTGCTTACTAAAAATAGAGTATATTGATATATAAAATAGAATATATGCTATATTATTAAAACTTATCAGGATAGATATTAATTATCCTATAGCTACAAAATGGAATTCAAATTAACTCTAAGGATGAAATTTTTTGACTAGAGAGGAGGTATAATTTTCAACACAAAAATATTAAAATAGATAAAAAATCAAATATAGACAAATAGAAATAATATTATTTTTGCTGTAATGCATTTTGTAAAAATTACCATCGACTTACATATTTATTTCTCATTCAAAATTTTGCAGTTATGACATTTTGGGCTGTGTGATAAATTAAAAAAAAAAAATTGCAGTTGGCTACAATGACTCCACTTCAGAAGACCTCAAACATGTTTGGGTTACTCTACTTCTGTTCGCATTCCTGGTCCCAAAATGAAAAAAAAAAAGAGAAAATTCTATCTTGGCATACACACAAAGTAATGATTGTGATGTGTTACATACTTAATTTTGTCTCTGTGGAATTCATATGCTGAAGTCCTAACACTCAATGTGACTGTATTTGAAGAAAGATCCTTTAAAAATATAATTAAGTTTAAGTGTCCTTTACAAAAATGGAAGAGAGCAGGAATGCATACTGACAGAGGAAAGGTCATATGAGGACACAGTGAGAAAGCGGCCACCTGCAAGCCAAGGAGGGAGGCCTCAGGAGCAGGAAAACCTGCTAGTATCTTGATCTTGATCTTGGATTTCCAGACTCCAAAATTATCAAGACATAAAGTTTCGTTGTTTAAGACACCTAGTTTGTGGTGTTTTGTTATGCCAGCCCTAGCAAACCAATTCACAGTAGATCTTAACATGTCTATTTAGGGCTGAGATACTACTGACTCCTTCCACACTGTGAAAACAAGTCACAATGAGAAACCACATCAGTAAGGCAGGGAAAAGAGATGACCTTTATTGAGGTTACAGGGAGGAAGAGTGAATTTTGCTACAAAATAATAGATTTGGCAAAAGCATCTATTTGAGTCACACGTTTAGTTTCCACTCTTCCATATGAAAATCATAGAATGATTTTCTATGATTTAAACCTAAGAATGATATTCCAAAAGTATCAACCAATCAAAAATACAGCTCAGAGTCTATTTGTGATAATTTCTATGTCAGATCTACAAGTTATCCCTTTTGAACTTGAAATTTAAGAACAACAACAAAAATTGTGAAAAAAGAAGAAAGAAATGAAAAAGAGAAAGAAAAAAAGAAATAAAAAAAAAAAAAAAAAAAAAAAAAGAGAGGAAAAGAAAGACATGCAATACAATGGCAGTGAAACAGGGTCCTGTTCCAGGAAGGCAAGAGCTAAAATCGCACAGCTGAAATCTGTAGAAATTCGGAGTTTTTTTTTTTAGACCCTAATACTGTTCCTTGGTAGTAGCTTGCCAGGACATTATTCTTTATGGGTTTGGGTTCCAGCCTCTGAACATTTATGTTTTATTATATTACTTGAACATATTGAAAAATGTGTTAGAGACTATTCCCTCCTTGCTCACTGAGCAACTTTTTCAGTTTGATTTCTGTCCATAAATACTGAAAGTGCAAAAGTAAATTTCTATGTCAAATTGTCCAAGTTTCACTACATCTAAGATTGTGATATTGGCCATCTATTCATCTCAAAATGTAATTAATATTTACTTATTATAATTTGTTATTTTATTAATTCCAGTCATACCATAAGCATAATTCTTTTCAATAAATGTTGCTCTCTTCTCTTGAATACAGATTCTTTAAACATAGAAGACACTAGTGTTAGCATGTCCTCAGTTCCTTTTACTTGCACTTTATTTAAATAAAAGAACATATATCTTTGGGGAACAAGTCAATACAATCAAAGGTGTCTTAATATTATCATATTAAGTTCTTTATACAACATGTAATGTTTGTCCTGAATGTTTATTTTTCAAATCTCAGAATTTCTGGATTCCTCTTTTTATTTTTTATCACTTCTCTACAAACACTAAAATATTTAGCTTCTGCTGTATTTATATTATTTTTAAAAATCAAAAAATACTCATGGCTTGCAATACCAAACATTAGTAATATGAGCTCACTGACCTTGAGCTGATTGGCAACACCCTTCTCTGAGTATCATATTGGGCCCAGATATGGTCCCTAGGTCGCCTTGATTCTACAGGTAAGCTGAAGAACCAGCTGCTATATGGCACCTGTTGCTCTCATGTCAGAAGACAATGATGAATAGACACTTCCAGGTTTCTTAAAATTCTACCGAATTAGGCAGACAATCATTTCCTCACAATGCCACAGGCCAAAGTAAATCTCATAGCCAAGCTTAACATCAATGGAATGGAAAAGCATACTCCTCGCATGATGGGAAGATGGAGTAAAATATTAACTAAACAAGAACAAAGATCTTCAATCATCGAAGACTTAATGGAAGTCTTCAAACTATATTAAGAAACCCTCAGATGCATTCTATTTTCAGTGAAAATATTAGAGGATAATTAGCTACGAAGTTAAAACAAAAAAGATTACAAAAAGACATTTAGACTAATAAGAAAATAGAATTGGAAGTGTTAATATCAAATAACATAGATTTTATGACAAAATATTATTTGAAATGAAGATAATTGCTACATGATGAGAGTTTTGTTTTAAAGAAAATATATTTTGCCTATATGCTACTCATAAAATGTCTCCAAATACAGTAAAAAATAAATTGATAAAATAGAAAAAGTAAATAGATAAATCTACCATCAGAGCTTGATGACAGTGATAATATGGATATGTCCGTTAGTGACTGATATGATTTAGATTTTTGTCCCCTCCAGATCTCATGTCAAAATGTAATCCCCAGTGTTGGAAGTGGAGCTAGCAGAAGGTATTTGCATCTTGGGGGTCATGTTCTTAATGAATGGGTTAGTGCTATCCCCTTTGTGACGAGTGAGCTCTCTCTCTGAGTTCCTGTGAGAGCTGGTTGTTTATGTCTGTGGTGCCTCTCTCCTTCCTCTCTTGCTCCTGCTCTCAGGATGTGAGATGCTTGCTACCCCTGTGCCTTCCACCATGACTATAAGCCTCTGGAGACCCTTCCCAGAAGCGGATGATATCATGCTTCCTGTACTGTCTGAAGAATTGTGAGCCAATCAAATTTGTTTTCTTTATTAATTACCCAGACTCAGGTATTTCTTTATAGCAGTGTAAGCATCGCTTAATACAATAGTAGATAAAAATAATGACAGCAAAATAAAATATCAAGGATAGCTCTCTCTACTTTTTCATCACCTTTCATTTCCACTCTGAAAAATTAAGTCTGAAGACATTATTTTACAGTGAGTAACACAAAGATCTGTCTCCAAAATGGAGGATAAACATATCATATTCCAGAACAGGGTGTGAAATCCTGATCAAGACTGGTATAGTATGAATGATGGGCAGTCCAGCACAAGTTGTGAAAGTCTAGGGTGAAGAGGGCATCTGCAAAAGAGGATGCCTCAGTGTATACAATCCAACTGGCATGAGGATGCCATGTCTAAGGAAAGGCAACCTGGTACATCATAAGTGCAGTGAGAAGTGTGTCCACATGGAGGGCCATTGTGATGGGGTTTTACAGGCTGAGGAGAATTAGGAGCTTATGGCCTTATGAAGTCTTCCAGATATAGCATATTAGAGTACAAGTGGGCTGATGAGGCTCTGGATGTGTTTCAGAATGAGAAGAGCACCTGCTTGAGGGCAGCAATATTTATTAAATGACAAGAATGGCAACACAATGAGTGATTCAAAAGCACAGTTGAACTGAAGAGAGAATGACAAGAGATTGAGTACACACAAGGGGATTGAATGGGTATGTAAATAAGTAAGGATGTGGGAAGCAAGAGAGTGCAAATATGGAAAGCAGGACCACCAGAAAAATCCCTAAGGCATTGGATAGAATTTACAGATAGATATGGACATAAATATTGTTTTAAATTCATATGTTTATGGTTGTGTGTATAAATATTAATTAAAATTAAATATTTAATTTTCTCTAATGAAAGCCTCAGTTTAATTATTCAATAATAACATGTGGTTAGTAGTGATTTAGTAGTGTATTGAACAACATAGGCTATAAATAGATATAAATATAGAGATTGTGTTTGTGTGTCTCTGTATGTATACACATGCATGCACACACACACACAGCTCATTACTATAAATGCACCTAAGTACCCCAGCAGAACTGTATTTACTTGTGTATTTTATCAGTTAAGATCCAGTCAGGAGATGTAAACCACATAGTGACTTGAACAGAGAAGGATTAGTATAAAGGTAACAAATAAAATTAGAAATAATCCCTTAGAGCTTGAGTGGAATGCTCAAAAAAGGAATAAACTTGGAAAGGGGAATATGGACTCTCCAAGGTTGAAATTCAGATCTTGTTGGAAATGATAGTATTGCAGTCCACTGAATGCTAGAGAAACCCAGCCTGTTGCCCTGAGCAAAAGCTGGCACTGTGTTGTACACTTCAAAATCAACTAAGAGGGAAGATCTCATGTCAAGTGTTTTTACAAATATAAAATTAAAAAGAAATTAAAAATAATAACAAAAAGTTGTACTGGACAGCAGTAACATAATTAAACATATAAACGTATATGTGCATGGGTGTCCATAGATATTTTCCTTAATTTTTTCCATAAAAGGACCTGAGAGCAGTGACAATTTAGTAACAATGGACACACATGGGATATAGAACATGGTTTCAAATGTTATTCTCCACTTAAAGTAACAAGGACTTTTTGGTGAAATATCTGATTTGAAGGCTGGGGCAGAGAAAATATCTTTCCTAGAATATCGTTTTTACAAAATACCAATGCAGTTCTCAAAAAATGATGGGAAACATCAAAAAGACATAGAAACCAGGCTGGACACAGTTGCTCACACCTATAATTCCAGCACTCTGGGAGGCTAAGGTAGGCAGATCACTTGAGGGTAGGGGTTTGTGACCAGCCTGGCCAACATGGGGAAATTCCACCTCTACTAAAAATATTTAAAAAGACTGGGCATGGCAGCACATACTTGTAGTACCAGCTACTCAAGATGCTGAGATGGGAGGATCATTTCACTCTGGGAGGCCAAGGCTACGGGGAGCTGAGATCACCATACTGGACTCCAGACTAGGAGACAGAGTGAGATTGTCTCAAAAAAAA
>NW_016107448.1:313956-338781 GCF_001604975.1 Cebus imitator
AAAAAAAAAAAAAAAAAAAAAAAAAAGACATAGAAAATAGCTTTAAGAGACCCTTACTTGCAAAATCAGAACACTTTCGCCAGGAAAAAACAGATGTTAGTAACAGATTATAAGACACAACAAATAATAGAAAATGTAATTCCACAAATAAATAAATTTTAATGATGAACATAATACATAACATAGTTTTAGCATTAGCTATTAATGGCAAAAGGGAAGAGAATAATTTTAGAATGGAGAAGATTGGCCAATTTACCTTAAACAAGTAATCAGAGTTAGCATCACTAATAGTATTTCTAATAGAAAAAATGTGCCAGCTAATGTGTGCCAACTAATAGCATATAATTAGAAAAAAAAAATTTACTTCTATGATATTTCATTAATTATGCATACCTTAAAGTAGTTATGAAGAAGCATTTGACCAAATACAAGAACTTGTAAAAATATCTGACCTATAATCTTTAAAACTGCTAAGATCATAAAAAATAAAGTCATATTTTTAAGATAGAAAATTACATAAAAATAAATGAAAACAACACATGACTCTAGTCTTGAATATTCTCCCTTAAACACAGTACTAGAAAACTTAGCAAAACATGAGTTATAGATTAGGATTATATGGTGGTAATTTACTAATAATTTTCTGACTTTAACAATTGCATTTCAGCTATCCAGGAAAGTGTCCTTGTTTGTAGAAAATATATTCTAGGATATTTTGGGATAATAATGAATCTTCTTAACATTTTAGACATATAAACAATCTATAATAAGCTTTTTTGGCCTAAATTTTTTATGTAAGTACACATTATGTGATTATAGTATTTTATTCTCCAAAAATACTCATGAACATCTGTTGTGAGATAATCTTTCTAAATAAGATTCTGGAAGCACCAACAGATGAGGCTTTCTAAAGCATATCTTGCCAATTTTTCCCAATGTTAAACGATGAATACAACTTTTAAGGAATCAGGGCAAAATTCAGATAAATAGGGTGAAGATGCATTTAATAATAGAAACATTTTTTTCTGTTAATTGAACCATCTGTGCTCTTGACTGGCTATTTAGATCTTCATTGTCAAAGAGCCATCTACCCTTATTATCAAGAACTTACTTATAGTAAAATCTATTTAACTAGCTTTTGCAAATTAATAATCACTATATACTTGGAATACATTCTCTTTTCCTATATACAACTAATAATAAAATGATTTGGATAAATACACTTGCATTAATTTCAATTATGCAATTTAAATTTGTATACATTTTTTTACCTCATAAAGTTCCTTAAATTTAAATTCATAATAATTTAACTGTCAGTTAATCAGAAATGTAAAATATAAACCCTCAAAATATGACAATTTCAACTTTTTTTATTCATGCTTTATGTTATTTAATCCTATATACATGGTAATATAATAAATACTGTGATTCATAAAAGAGAAGCAACTGAATACAACCTTAAATTTAATTTTTTTATCCATCTAATATTATCATAAGTACCTTCTTTGCTAGGTCTGGGATATATGTTAATGAACAACACAGACAAGATGTTTACCCACAGGCCTGCCTTTATTTTATATGCTGCCAAGGGAGCAGATAGTATGTGTGCCTACACATACACTCACACACACATACAAATAGATAACATGCAGAAGCTTCAATTGAAATATGTTCCTCCGATAATCATACCTGTCCTACTCAAAATTGGTATTTACGTTCCTTAAAGTGTTTTCGGTCAATAGCTAGGGTATAGTCTCAGCATTGCTTATCTCTGCAAATCAGAGAGAAAGAAATTAGCCAGCAAAAAAAGCCCTGCACGTCTAGCCTAATATATCCACATAAAAACAAGAAAGATGTAATTGGAAATGAATTTTGAAAAACCGGAGTGAAGGAGTAATACAAAATATCTCACTGAAAGAAAGTTACTAATATAAATCACCCTTTTGTAACATAACATTTAACAACCTTAAGTTGGTCTTAATGTAATGCTTGGGAGGCTCCTTAAATGAATTTTTCGGAACCTAAACAAAACCAATGCAAAATAAATAAATAAATGGATTAATACACAAAGAGAAAACAATGATTTACTATAAATTAGGTGCAAATACAAAATATGCAAAGTAGTGATGCCGAATAACTCATCTGTTAGCCCCATGTTTAAAAAAAGACATATTACATCTTTTTTTAGAACCCTAGTCTGTTTAGCCCCATGTTAAAAAAAGACATATTACATAAACATAGATAAACTGTTGGCTATTTTGATTCTCTTGGAGGGCCTAGGGAATATTTCTTTCTCTAAATTAATAAGTAGTGTACTAATGAGAGTGTTTCTGGCATATTTAAAAAGTAGTAATTTTTCTCCTTTATAGATTACAATTGATGCTAGAAGTAATGAAACTGGGTTACTAAGCATTAACATAGACAAGATTTTAGAAAACAGAAGCCTGGTGGCAGCGTTTGACATTAACTTCAACAAGTAGGAAAGCTGAATGATTCACAGAGGTTCATGAGGAATTGTTAATAGACCATCGAGTTCTTAGGGATTACATCAAGGAGCAGCCAGTGAGGGTATTCCTTTACCTATGTAACGAAATGCAGTCAAGTACTAATTAACTAGTTTACTTTGAGCTACCTTGATACAAAATTAACAACTCTTACTCAGTTTACACATTTCGATACTAAAGCAAATGAACTGAAGAAACGTCTCAGTCACCTTGAGGGAAATCACCAAGACATCACAGCAACTATATATGATGGAACTTCCCTTGATTATCCTCTAAAGGTACCCACAGCCATTTATCAGAATAACTATTTTCTAAGGAAAACAAATGCCCAGAATACTAAAGGGCTTGACGATAGAAGACAAAGCTGACAAAGGCAACAGAAGAATAAAAATATTGTTATATTACATTAATATGTGGATATATGGAAGCCAGGTGATAAATCCATCTCTCACTAATTGGCCCATGACACCACACTGCACTAATTCATTAGTCTAAGGTCATAATCAGGATGAATACATTTAACAGTGAGCCAAATTCTTTCTTTAGTCTCCTGAGATGAGGACAAAAGCCATTATGGTAGGAAACATCAAATGGAAGCTCCTGAAACTTTCCTTCCCCTTCCTACATTGGGAAATCAGAAGCAACATTTCAACTTTGGTGAAATGAAAGACATAAGTGTTACTCTTAAAACATTAAATAATTAAAGACTGATGTACCCTTCTTCAACAGCCCCTATGACAGTCGTATGGATTACAGTGACTGTCAAAGGACTATTATGACTTCATACAAGTGTACCACCATTATTGCTTTTTCAGAAGCAGTATTTTTACTAGAACAAATTAATACACATTTTGCAGTGATTTGTCTGAAAAAATTGCCTATATTAATGTTTACTAGACATTAAAGTAAGTAATAACAGCAAATGCTTTGATAACCCTAGTTAGACTCATAATGCCACAGATGTGAAACTGTAAAATACAAAGATTTAGGAAACAGCTGCATTAGTCTCATTTTAAGAGTTCAGTGCTCTTGGACATACGTGCATATTCCCTACAAGTTAAAGGATGTATTGTTGCACCTTGACATTCTCACCACCAAGAAAGAGGTGGAACATTTGGTAGACTCCTTTGAAGTTTGCATACAGCAAATATTATTTTGACAGTATTCTCAGGAGACTTGGAAACTCACAGTTTTGAGTAGGGCTAGAAAAAGGAAGAATTGTAGCAGATTCAGAATTCAATACAAGTGGCTTTTCCATTTGGTCTACATGGTCTCATAGGTCATATGGTGATAGCGATAATGGTTGCAAATAAGGATTACAAGGAGTTTCTGACAAACTCTTATAAAAGAGTCATATTTTGGTTATGTAGGGTTCTAAAAAAAGATCATATTGTGCTGGTTGGGATGGCTGTAAGCCCAGCACTTTGTGAAGCCGAAGCAGGCAGATTGCTTGAACTCAAGAGTTTGAGACCAGACTGGGGCATAGAGTGAGATCCCGTCTCTACAAAAAAAAAAAAAGAAAAAAAAATGGCTGGGCATGGTAAGATGTGCCTGTTGTCCCAGCAACTTGGGAGGCTGAGGTGAGAGGATAGCTTGACCCTGGGAATTGGAGGCTGCAATGAGCTGAGATAGCACCACTGCACTCCACCTTGGGTGACAGAGCCAGATTCCATCTCAAAAAAAAAAAAAACAAAAAAAAACCCACAAAAATATATATGATGTAAGCTGCATTAGAAGTCTATTCATCATTCAAAAATATGAAAAATCAGATGCTCTTTCAACTAGTAGATACTGAGTTCCAAAATATGATATATCTAGTTGACTGTGCAACTGGTGCTACTCATCAGGAGATGAATATGGTCAATTTCTAGGTTATAATATCAGACAGCCATAGAAGCAATTTGTCATATAATAGAAATGACATTTTAAGTCTTAGTCACAAAAGACCTGTAGGACCTGAATGATGTGTAGCAGCAGAAACGTAGAAAACATGAGTGGAAATGGATGGTTTGATATTGGAGCAAATTGAAGAGCACAAACAAGCTACAGTAATAAGAGGACCAGACTGATGTCCCCTAACTCTAATTTTCTAATATTCTCTGATCAAGTTACAGCAATATTTGTAGTTTTAATGTAGTCATCTGTTGCTGAAAAAAAATGTAGTTTGATTCAAGGGTGATTGGCTCAATATATTAATATGAGGGAAATTAAAATGCTGGTACTTTATAGAACCCCTTGAAGAATCCCTGAAAGACGTGGTGAATGAAAACATTCTGTTGAATTTAGAGTCAGATAAATAGCATGTAGGTAGATCTGTGGGAATAAACCCCACATTTATGGATTCTTATTTCTTAGGTCAGTGTCCATCTGAGAGTATTTATGACAGAAAGAGGAACGAAGCAACCTAGGAATTTAGTTGAGTTCAGCCAACCTTTTAAAACCTGGTTATTCAAAGGATTGCACCATAAATTCACGAAATAGTAAATCCTAATGGTAGAGATGGAGACTCTGTGTGATTTCAAAAATGTAGGCACTCAACATTTACCGTCTTGTTGGCACTGAGATTATACTTTCTGTGGACTGCTCTTAGCTAATAAACTGACCTCCACAGACTTATGAATGGGGGATTCATAGGACGAATGATTCCCATGAATCTCATGGGAGAGGCCTGATTGCTCTTTCAAAGTGAATTAAGAACCCTCATTGGCCTGGCTACAACCATGTTGTAGTGTGGAACTCTTTCTGCTCACCGCTTTGTTCTTCTCATCTTTCACAGGCATCAGGCCAGGATCACGGTTTGAAGGCTCTCCTCATCTCTTCTGTCTCTTGCCTCTTTTTCCTCACAGGGGTTTCCCTATTATATCTCATTTATATCTAATACCAATTTGTCATCTACTATTTTAGGGAATGCAGACTAACCCAGTGTTAGATAACTATTTTGAATGTCAGATAATTACAGTGGTAAGCACTGAGTGTAAAAATTTAAAAGGTTTTTCACACTATCATGGGGAGAGAAAAGCTGAAGACAAATAAAGCATTTGAAGAGTGACCAAGGCTAGAATTGAATTATAATGCTAACTGGTATTTTTAGAGGTCATATATCTTAAGTAAATATTTTATTTTAATTAGCTTTGATTTACAGAAAATTTGAGAAGATAGTAAAGTTCTATATACCTCATAACCTGTTTCTCTTATTAATCTTTGCTTACTCACTCCAATCAACTCCTCATTCTATCTCCAAGAATGTGACCTTTCTGACTTTCAGATATGGCTGCCTTTTCCTCCCTTAAAATCTTTCAGTTACATCCATTCTGTTATTATTGAAGTAAAACCCCAAATCTAGCATTTTTTTTTTGAGAATCTATCTGGTCTGGCCACCTATAGTTTTCTAATGTCAATCACAATTAAAGTTTTTCTAATTGTCGACTCATGTCATTTTTCACAAAACTGGAAAAATCTATTCTATGTAAAATAGATTCTTCCCTTCCCCAGTGAGGAATGTTTGTCACTTTTATATTTCATGGTTTTATTTATAATTTGTGTTTGTTTGTTGTACCTTCTGCCCAAACAATTGTCTTACATTGTCCTCAATCAAGTCTCACTTCTTACTTTAACTAGGCAATCCTTTACCTAGCCATTGTAATTTTAGATGGCAAACATGCAGTATTCTCAAAGAATACTCTGGGAGTCGTTTGTGTTACCAATGTTATTTGCATTTCCTATGTCTCCTCAGTTTTTTAATAGCCCTTGAAATGTATGTAAACAATTTTTGATTCTAAGATATGTAATAACATGCTGTATTGATATTATTTATATAATAGGAATCAAGTCTGCAAACAATGAAAATATTTTGAACCCCTGTTTTGCACTTGAGGGACAGTTATTTTGGCATATATCTTACTCTCAAAAATTTATAGAGCAATTGGGTGAAAAATTTGAATATATAATTTATTGTTTTTTCTTTCCAGTTACTCAATAAGAGTAATTTGATTTCTGAGAAGATGTCAAAAATTTTTTATATAAATGAAGTAATAAATTTCTTTGGCTTAATAATTTTCCAAAATGTCACTACAATGCTCTATCAACATCATCTGTTTAAAAGCTCATTGAAATGTAGAAATGTGTAACATTCATATAAAAGTCTTTAATCTTAGATATTTAGATATTTAGTTGTCTAAGGATATAGTGAATTTTTCAAAATATCAATAAGTTTATCTTATTTTAAAATGAAATTTTAATATAATTTTATATTTTCTAAATCTAAAACTTTTCTATTCATTTTCACTATGTTCTTATTTTGGCTGTACTTGAATTTTAGAAATGTATAAAATTTACCTAGTTACCTGTCATATTTGCTTTATACTATTAAGGTAGTTTTAGCATTTCCCTGCATTACATTTTTATCTTGCTCACTTTAAGAACAATATTATTTTAGCACATGTATTTTATAGGACTGAATATTAGGCTATGTTTACTAGGAAGCTTATAAGTAAGAAAAATTTTCTATAAAATTATCAGACTGTGTTTATTGGCAGTAGTTAGTTCACAATTGTTTTTGTCTCAAGATTCATCAAAATTTCCAATAAAGCCTACTGAGTAAATTTTTGGATAAGATTTTCATGCACAGTAAAAAACACAAATATGATTAAAAGTAAATAAAATAATTTATTTATAAACACCTTATTTTTAACTTATGTGATGAATACTCATTAACAGTTTCACTGTAAATGTAAATACATGTCTCTTTCTCCCCTTAAAGCAATTAAATCAGCATCTTTGCTTCTGGGTCTCAGCTTATGTTGTTATTTGATTGTTGTGATTTTGTTGTGTTTAAGGTATTCACATGATTCTGCTTCATAGTTATGATTGATGGAAATGATATACCAACAGTGGTAGGGAAAGTCATGTTTTATATAGAATAAATTTTTCCAGTTGTGTGAAAAATGACATTGGTATTTTGATATGAATCATTGAATCTATAAACATCTTAGGGAAGTATGGCCATTTACCAATATTGATTCTTCCAATCCATGAGCATGGAATTTTTTTTCCATTTATTTGTGCTATCTCTGATTTCTTTCAGTAATGTTCTATAATTTTCCTTGTAGAGATCTTTCACCTCAGTTGTTAGGTCGATTCCTAGGTATTTTGTTTTCTTTGTGACTATTGTAAATAGGATTGTATTCTTGATTTCCTTCTCAGCTGTAATACTATTGGAGTATTACAGTGTTTTTGATTTTTGTACATAGATTTTGTATCCTGAAACTTTACTGAATTCATGTATCAGTTTTAGAAGCCCTTTGGCATTCTTTGAGGTTTTCTTGCAATAGATTCATATTGTTGGCAGAGACATAGTTTGACTTCTTTTCTCATTTGAATACCTTAACACACAACAAAATCACAACAATCAAATAACAACATAAGCTGAGAGCCAGATGCAAAGATGCTGACGTACATTAAGCATTTAGTTAATATCAGAAATGGTTAACATAAAAAAGTGAATTTCAGCTAAATGATGACAAGGGGATTGGAAATAATTCTGAAGATATATTAGGTTTGCTATAAGATATAAACATCGCTGAAATTCATTTATTCTTTATTAATTAACATAGATATTTAATAAATATCACTTGAGCCATAACAGGATTTAGGGACTCCAGTTAATATTAGGATGAAAAAATATGCAATATTCTTAAAATATATTGAGTTTAGAGAATTAACAACTCTTCCTCCCATCACCCATTTATATATTTCTATATTCCTGCTCATTCCTTTACAAATGGAAACAATCTCAATAAAAAATCAAACATTCTAAATAACATCTGCAAGAGCTTATAGAAAAACCATAGAATTAAGCCATTCATTTTCCAATTCATTAAATCAATAGTTTAATATGAATAAAAAAGTCTGCTCTTATGTAATGCATAAACACAATCACAAACATATACAAATAATGCTGGAAAGCAAAAAAAAGATAATAAGGAAACACTACATTCTTGATATGACATGAAATCAGCACTTTTAAATATATCTATGTTCATAAAATTTTACATTTTAACATCATATAGCTGTGTCTATTTAGGCATATATTTAAATAACAATAAATATACTAGAAGGGAAGTGCAGCTGATATGTTTTCACGTATGCATATTAACTACCATTAAATGCTTCTATGATCCAAATTTTCACAAGTATACAAAGTTGTTTTGATTATATATGGTCACAACTGATGATACTCTATATTAAACAAACACAAAACCACCATAATATTTCACAATACATTTTTCATTTTTATTTTTATTTGCCTAGGACTTTATGCATTTACAGAATTGTTCTTCTGATCCATGTCAAGATTAGATGATCTTTATTTGGCTTACTTACATAGTTTATTGAGAAAGAGGACTGGCTGGTCTAAAAAGGTATTGGCTGGGATGACTCAGCTCTACTCCAAGTAATCTCTCATTCAATGCCAGATTAGTCTGGGTGTATTTTTATTATTGGGCCAGATTGCTAAATGTCAAAGAAGCACACAAGGCTTATTGACCTTTTCAAGTTCTGAAACAGTACAGTGTTAATTCAACTGTGTGAATACAACATTCAACTGATGATACAAGTCACAAGTCAAACTGAGATTTAAGAAGTGGAGAAACAAACGCTATCTATTGGGATGGAAGGAGTTGCAAAGTCACAAAGCAGCCTGCACATAATCAGGGAAGTGTAGAATGAGAAGGCATTTTTGCAATTCTACCATGTCCTTTTTTCCCAGTTACTCAGACAACCAATTATCCAGTTAAATACAAAGGGATTCGTATACATGATATAATGTGGTATTATAATAAACTGAAATCATCCTTTTCTTGGAAAATGTGCTTATTTGAGAAATGCTCACAAATTTCAATAATCCAATGCAATATTTTTAAAAATCTACAACAAGTAAAAGTACTCAAACTATCTGTCCTACTAAATAAGTAATAGAAAATTCATTTTAATTGAAATTGTATTGCAGCCTGCAAAGCCTGTATTTTTGTCATTAGAGTCAATAAAGCAATTTAGAAATTAATAAGCATTTGTCTGTGTGGATGTGGCTTCATGAATTTTAAACAGAATGAGAAATTGCTATATTACATCTTTTGTCAAACAATGGTTTCCTGCCATTAGCAGTGACAAATTAAAACTAGTTCTGTTTTTATGAGTAATGCACATATAATTTCTTAGCAGTTAATATCTGAATGTTTGGTGAAATGTCTTAACATATTTTCTCAAGTGTAATTAAAAAGAACTTTCAATTAACGTTTCAATTTTATTTAATGCTTAAGCAGGTATAACATGTGTCCAGCAAAATATGTCAGTAGCAATTATAGAGGTAGTCACAATGGGCTGCTTGTGTTCTTTTTTCTGGCATAGGATATATACAATTTAATTATGTATAGTGCTCAATTAGAAACTGAGATAACAAAATTGAGGAGGTAAACAAAGAATTAGTGTTGTGAACAAAAAATTGTACAAATGTGGTAGCTGTTATTTCAAGTGCTGATTATTAATAAAACTAGTAATTTTGAGTAGTCACTTTAAATGTAAATGATTTAAATACATCAAAGAAAAAACAGTTTTTAGTAGCATGACTACTGTATATATGTAAAGACACAGATAGGTTAAAAATAAAACAGCAGAATAAGTTATATCATGCTAATACACATCTAAAGAAAGATAGAGTAGATGTCTTTGTTTTAGATAAAGCAGAATTAAGAATAGGAAAAAATACTATGGATAAAGACAGGTGTTACATGAATGTTCTCATGTAATGGATCTTCGTGGAGAATCTAAGAAGACAGCAATCTTTATATATCCAACAATAGAGCATCAAAAATCATGCAGCTATAAAAAAGGGTGAGTTCATGTCCTTTGCAGGGACATGGATGAAGCTGGAAACCATCATTCTCAGCAAACTAACACAGGAACAGAAAAGAAAATACTGGATGTTCTCACTAATAAGGGGAAGTTGTAAAATAAGGACACATGGATGCAGGGAGGGGAACATCACACACCAAGGCCTATCGCAGGGTAGGGAGTTAGGAGATGGAGAGCATTAGCAGAAATCTTAATGTAGATGATGGGTTGATGGGTGCAGCAAAACATCGTGGCATATGTATATCTAAGTAACAAACCTGCATGTTCTGCACATGTATCCCTGAGCTTAACGTATTATTAAAAATAAAATCATGCACCAGAAACTGAAAAAAGTAAAAAATAGAAATTTAATATTACATCTGCAAATATCGAAACCTTCCTCAGTAATTTATATTGATAAATTAAGCAGGCAGAACAATCTCTGAAGATATAGTTTACTTGATTATATTATCACTCAAATAATTAAAATTCATAGAATATTCAAAAACAGTGAAATATGTACCACTTCCAAGTTCCCATTATATTCACAAAGACAAACTAAATTTTGAGCCATAAAATTCACATTAATAAATTCTGTAAATAAATTATGTCAAAAAAGTTCTCATACTATAATCAAATTAAACTGGAAATGAATAACAGAAAGATAGCTGAAAAATTGCTGAACATTTAGAAATAAGGGACACATTTCTAAATTAAACATGTGGACAAATATAAGGCTCAAGAGAAATTTTAAAAATATTTTAAACTAAAATAAAAATTCAAATAAAACATCAAAATGTGTGAGATGAGGCACAAACAATATTTAGATAGAACTCATGCCTATGTTAGAATTGAAGATTTACAACTAACAGTCTAAATATCCATCTTAGGAAATTAGAGAAAGAAGTTTCCCAATTTAAATCTAAAGCAAGCAGAAGAAAAGTAAACAAAAATAGAATAAAAATGAATGAAATTAAAAACAGAAAATAAATAAATGCAAAAGCTGGTTTTTAAAAATGATTACTAAAATGGAGTTCTAGGTTGGACAAGCAGAAATAAAATAGAGAAGACACATGTCACTAATATCAGAAAACAAGCACTCATTCGTAACTCATATCTTCATTTCTAACATCATTTTTCAATTTAAGGAATTTGGTGTCCTTTGAGAAATGAATAACTTTAGGGTAGCAGCAGGAAACACACAATTTGTATCTGGATAATTTTCTAAGCTAAGAAATAAGGAGTAATCAACAAATAAAATTTCTACTATGAGGATATATTAAAAGAACAAAAGAACAAATTAAGATGTTCCCTATACCTAAAGCTGGACTGAATTTGGCAACAAAATTAATGATGTAGTATTTTATATAAATCCACAGTATAAAAGAAATATCCATGAGCATATACTGATTTAAGTAATTAATTGAAGAAAGAAATAATTGAAGAAACAATTTTTTTGGAAAATTCTAAATAATTAATGTTGATATTTCACCATCAAGAAAGAGAATTATTAATTTCCACCTTATGTTCATGCTGGAGGGAGATTACATTTACAGTGGAGAAACTTTGACAAACACTTTTTCAACCAGGTGATGAAGGTCAATGTTTACATTGTTAAATCAAATTTACAGCATGTACCCTTGATATGATATGATGAGAATGACACTGTATTTCTGTGATCTTCCCTGTAGAATCTGCAACCTCAGTTTAATCATGAGCAAAAAGTCAGGCAAATCTCAATAGAGAGGCATCCTACGAAATATTTGACCAGTATCCTTCAAAACTGTCAAGGTCACCCAAACAAGGAATCCGCTATAAAGCATCACCTTCAAGAAGAGCCTGAGGAGACATGATAAGTAAATGTTACTTGGTAACCCATTGTGAGACCCTGGAACAAAAAAAGACAAGTAAAAAATTAAGAAAACATGGATAAAATATGGGCTTTAGCTAAAAATAATGTATCAATATCATATTATATATTATATTATATTATTATATTATATTATATTTTCTTCTTAAAATGAAACCAACTTTGCCAAGGTATGATTTTTGCAAGTTACAATTATATATTTGTTTGTTTTTCTGTAAGTTTATAATAATTTTGCTGATGTTAATTAAAGGTAATGGATTTTTATTTTGAAATTGTATTTTGGAAATTTAACCCTTTCTTGAAGCCTTTCAACAATGTAAATAGCATTTTAAATAGCTGCTTATATGCATCATTTTATAAAAATCATGGTTAGTTTTCTAAAATGTACCCTTTATTCTTTACATGTTTATTAGCTACAGTTTTTTGTTCTGATAAATTAATAGTTAAAAATAATATAATGAGGAATAAGAGTTCATGAAAGCAAGGGCAAGACTTGTTTGTTTTTATATTTCTCTAGTATTTCAGATTAAGTCCTTACACCTATGTGTTTACTTAATGTACATCTAGTTAATTTAGGTATATTAAGTTTGGTAGAGTGTTTTGTTGTGATTTTGGAAAGGTAGTTTTATGCATTTAGTCATTTCTGTAATTAAATTTAATTCTATCAAAGTGATATGCGTATATGTTAATACTAACTAGTCAATATTACTGAAGAACTTGAAAGGAAATGCAGGGATCTCCTTTGCTTTACCGCTCACCTCCATTCCCACTCCTCAGAGTAGCTTCTTTTAGCTGTTCATGTTTGTATTCTGTTTGAGAGTAAATTTAAATAATATGCCAACTACTTGCTATTAGTAATGAAGACTTAACTCCCTTAAACTTTTATTCTTTATTTGTAATGGGTGTTCTCAATAGCTTTCATATAACAAGATTTTTCAAGAAGTATTTTGATATCATGTAACAAAGCTTTAAATTATAACCTAATATCTTTATCATATTTTATAAACTTTAGTCATAAACTATACCCTGCTTTTAGGATAATGAAGATATTACAACCTTATTCCCTCCTCTATTCCTCTTGCCGTTTGCTCTCTCTTGTCTCTGTTGATAGTATTTTCCAAGTTCATGTTGTTAACGTTAATTTCATGACTTTAAACAAATTATTATTTAAATATTTTTTAAGTTGACTGTATAAACTTTGAAAATTATTTTATGCATATATAATAATTGATGTTATAACTAATAATGTATCATGTTACAAATAATACATTATAGTATAATAATTATGTAAATACCATCCTATGTTTGAGCAATTAGGGTGTTGGGATTACACTGTCTGTAAGGTACATATAGGAAGTAGCACAAGATAAGATATAAGAAATGGTTATGGGTTTTCCAGGTGAACAATGATGGCATATGGAAAGGAGATATGGTGGGGGTGTAGTTGTTCTAAGTCTTTAGCTTTCATGTTTCTAGACTATTTCCTTTGTTCCTTTGGTCTTCCCTGTAGTTAGTACATCCATGATACTTTAGAGCATCTTCTTTATGCTTTTAGTTTCCTAGTTAACAATTTTTTGCCTAGTTTACAATTATTTATATTACATTTTCTCTGATGAAATAAATGTTGTGTTCTGTGTTTCTTTAGTGGATCCTGTATGACATAGTTCATCATATCATAAAAATTAGATTGAGAGGGTGTCAGCTTTCCATTTATAGAGTCATGGTTTATGATATATATATGAATCCATAGATAATCATGACTTTCACATTATTCAGCCCTTTGCAGTAGGAGACTATAGAGATAAACCTATGCCATATTTATAGTAATGATGTAATTCTTTGCAACTTTTATTTTCAACATGGTTATTTAGGCTGTCATAAAACCTTCTAATTAGGAAACTAGAGATTTTGAATAGAATATTATAAAATTTTAAATAGAGAGCTAAGAGTATAAGAATAAACTAGATTATGCTCTATGTATGTGTACATATATAATGATATACATATAACATATATAGGAGATATATATATATATGTATACATAAATTAATGATATGATTCTACCCTTTGCAAAGCTAGGTTTACCAATTTCAAATTAGAAAACAAATTTATATTAGATGTGAATCATATAGGCCATACAAAAAAAGTCACAGATTATTATTATTCTATAACATTCTTAAAATTCAGTATTACAATTTTTTATTTTCAATGGCTATTGAATTTAGGTTCTTATGTATTTAAATTCATAATTATACAGTTAGAATTTTATAATTTTCCTAAATGATGTCACCAAAATTTGTTTAATAGAGTATGTTTTCCAAGTTAAATAATACTATTTTAGTATTTAGCAATTCATTTTAGAGGAAAATTAGAGATTAATCAAATATGCTTCTATCCTCTACATTAATCTCCAAAAAATTATGCTATGCATTAGAAACAATTAAGGCAAGATTAAGCATGGCACTATTGTATGGACAGATATGTTTTATAAATTAAATTCAGCTAAAACACCAAAGACCTTTATCATATGACATACAGGAGCATTAAAATGTGATTCTAGGAATTTTTTTCAGCAATTTAACAGCATCCACAAAAATATATGTAGTTTTCATATTTCCATTTTTAGTGTGGTTATAGTGTCCTTTTGTGATTTTAAGACTACTGTGGAAGCTCCAGGCATGAAGTCTTCATATAACCATGCTTTTAGTAAGAGAGGGAAATATCTACTCAATCTGCTTTATTCAGCCTACTGATTCTAAAGTTAATCTCTTCCAGAAATACTCACATATACCAGAAGTAAAGGATAATCAGGTATCTGGTCATCCCATATCTCAGTTAAGTTGACTCACAAAATTATCTATTACAAAATGACATCCTTTTGAAATTCACATGTTAGAGGCTTAACCCACAAAACTTTAGAATGTGATCTGATTTGGAAATGAAAGTGATGTAGATGTAATTAGTTAAGATGAAGTTATATCGTACTGCCTGTAATACAAGACTACTAACATACTACAGAAGACTACAGAAGAAGCGGATATTAGGATACAGAAGCACACATACAGGGAAAACACTATGTAAACATGAAGGCAGAGATTAGGGTTATACATAAGTAAGCCAGAGAACACCAAAGATGTCCAGAAAACCAGAAACTAGAAGGTAGACATAGGACATATTCTCTTTCACAGCCCCCAGAAGAAACCAAACATGTTGATCCTTTGACCTTGGATTCCTGGTGTCCATAACTATGAAAAAAATAGGGTTCATTTTTTTTAAGTCACAAACTATCATTTTGTGGTACTTACACAACAATTGAAGGTATAAAAATATGCCACCTCAACAATGCTGATATTCACTATGTAAACTCTGAAGCACTGCCCATATTTATAATCTGCAATTTTGAATAACTAGATAATTGCATATTTATAATTTTCAATTTTGGAACCAAAATTGCAGATTATATGTATATGACAATAAAATATTAGTCAACTTAAGTATTAAATGTTGTAACAACAATTTGTTGTCCACAGGACTTTAAAAAACCCATTTCTCCAACAGTGACATGATATTAAGCCATCTGGACCACAAAATGGCATTTTCTGCTATTCGCTCATCAGTGTCTCATAGAATTTCTCCGTAATGTAGTTTCCACTCCTGTTCACCTCATTTGTTCCCAAATCCCTAAGCTGGTAAGATTTGGTTTGGCTGTGGAAACAAACAAACAGACCAAAAAAAAAAAAAAAAACAAACAAACAAACAAACTTCTAATTCATACCCTTCCTATCTAAAATCTCTATTTTTTCATGTTCAAGTTATTAAAAATTGATTCTCTTAGAACATAAGTATTAATATTTAAGTGACTGAAGTACTGTAAGTTAAACTTGACTTTTAAAAAAATCCATGAATTTAATCAACTATAAACCAAAATTTCTAACTAGAAAGTAACTAATTTTAAGGGATCAGAAAGTTATGCAGATTCTTTAGCCAGTTAGGGAGTTACAGAAATTAAATGGTAAAAATCAGGCACATTTTTACTACAATTCAAATTTATGTCAGATTCACAATTTAAAAATTATATATATATATAAATATATATATATATTTATACATATGAAATATTCAAAATAAAACAATAAAATGCTAAAGTTAGAGTGCCAAAGAGAGGGAATTTGGGAAGAAAATAAAAGAAAAATAAAGACCAAACATCAAGGTAAAATTTTGTCAGATTATTATTATTTTCCAAGTTATGTAATGATTGGCATAACAAACTATCACTCTAGCATAGAAATATCAAAATCTCTTTCTCTGTATTTATTTTTCTTAATAGAGTCATATGAAAATGATTTAATTTTGACGTTTTGGAGAGTCTGATTCATTTGTGAGATAGTCCAATAGCAAAACATACTTAAGGCCACACAGGCAAAAATTATCTTTGTAGAATTCAACAGATACCAGAAAAGATAAGCATATATTCCAAAAGCAGCTAAAACTGATATAGGAGACTTGTATCATACTGACTGTGAGATTCATGGTATGCATTTAGGAAATGGCATTGGGAATATGGAGTCAAGTAACCCAATATTAAAAATCTAATATTTAGCATGGATAAACATAAGAAACTTGAATTTTTGACACACATTTGATAGATGAACCCAGTATGATTTGCTTATGTATTAAATGCAAGGCAGAATGATAACTATAAATAAAATTAAAATATAACTGAGTATTTTTGTCTTTATATAAGGAGAAATGTGTTTACTAAGATGAAGCATGTGAGATTTGCAGAATGTAGGGGTGTGTGGAAATTGAGTTTATTTTTAGACACATTTACTTATATTTTTATAATTAGACACAAAAATATTTGAGGATTTGACAGCAACAAATATTTACATGTTGGACCCATCAACATAAACATGGTAAATAAAAGCATACAACTGAGGAGATCGTTTCTAAATTGAGCAAAGACAATTGAGTAAAGACAATAACAATAAGTTTGAAGGCTTACCCTTGAGCCCTCATCATTTTGAGAAATAACCAGCAAAATGGTTGAAAGTGATGTCCTGTGAAGGACATGAACAAGAAATCTTCCTGGACTCTAAAGAAAGAAAGATTTCTGAAAGAATATAAGTATAAAGAGTGTCAAATGCTGATGAAATATTCTGAGAATAAATTACCCATAAAATTTTCTTATGTGGAGGTCAAATTAAGACATATATACATAATGCTACTGGACTGAAGAAAGCAAATTGTTTTACTGCAGGGAAGACAATGGGAAGGAGTAAGTGCAGACAGGCATTATAGCAGCTCTTTAAGTGAGTGATGCCTGCAAAAGAAAAAAAAAAAAAGAAGAAGAAGAGAATGGAGTGGGCGTAGTTGCTTGAAATAAGTGAGGGGACAAACAAGGTATTTTTAATGATAATGTAAATGACCCAATAGAGAGGGAAAATTAATGTTGACAAGAACATGTATACACACACAAGTAATTCACTTGGAATGTCTATATGTTTGCTTTTTAAAAATCCTTACAGTTTTTTTTATGGATAATTATAAATCATTATCTGCCTATTAAAATGCAAGAATTTGAAATACATCTGTTGCACAATATTTTTGTTATAGATTTTTACATGTCCAAAAATCTAAACAGCTTATTTAAAATAACAAATCTTAATGATAATTGGCAATGGGATTGGCACAGAATGTGCATTTTTAAACAAGTGGTAAGATGAAAATTTATTAGAGAAATAAATGACCCAGTATGGTTTAGTTTCTCAAGATGTAGCTCATTGCAGGAGGCCTTAAAACACATTTTATATAATTCTACACAAATAGGTTTGGAATAAACCATTATTCTTCTTTGAGTTTAAAATTCATATGTGAATGCCTCAGCCTAAAATTTTTTTGGCTAGGCTTCAAAGCAAAATCTTTCTACATTGATAAATATACTAGATTCATGATTATGAGTACAAATTTATTGATTTAGAAATTCATAAGCAAATAGAACTAGCTACAACCCTACACAGAACATTTTAGTAATTATTTTGTATTAGAAACTTTTATTTTCTCAACCTAATAAAATATCCTTTATCTAAAAGATAGCCTTAAGTAAAATGTTTATATAAACCCGTGCACCGAAAATATTTTGTTTTTGTTTTATTCTAGTTTTGTTTTGTTTTCAAATATTATCTAAAGAGTGTAAAGTTTTGGTTAGAGCAAGACAGTTGTTGATGAAATTTTTCTGTAGGCTTTCACAATTCTCTTTAATATGTTGCTCATTAGCATTCCCTGCTCCTGAATGTATGAAAGTGTCTCTATCACCCTGAAATGTTAAGGTCACACTATACTTACAAGCATTGCTTGTCCTCACATGTCACTTCCTTCTCTCTGTTTTCTGTTATCTGCTTTCTAATATTAAGATAACTGTTTTTTTAAGACAGAAAATTGAAATTTATCTTTAAAACTTCTAAATATCCATTGAAATTCCTTCTGCCCTCCTTTTAATTTTCTCATGTATGTAAGCATTCATTCATTTAATGGGTATTTAGGAATGCTTAGATGAAGATGTACTGGTATTTTAGACTGCTAGACTTAGGAATTCCTTCACTGTCTGGCCAGGACAATATTTTCATTGCTCTATACCGTGATTCCAGTTTTAAAATATTGAATGAGAGTAGCAATCAATTTCACATTATCTGTATTTTCTTAAACTCAAAATACATATAATATCTAAATCATTCACACTATTTTATTTCTCTGACTTAAGTTGGAAGTTGTCAATAGTTTGAATGGTTCTGAACCATAAAATTAATGTTACTTGCTTGGTCATACCAGAGATAAACAGCTCTGATTTGCATCAAGGACTTGCATACCTAAGCCTCATCCTCTTGTATGGTAGATAGGTAGCTAGCTAACTTATAGAAAGGTGTACATTAATACTGACCTAATTCTGAAAAATCTATTGTTTTCATAATAAAGAAAACTAAGTTTACTGGGCTAGACTTTTGATTTTAAAAGGAAGATTTTTCTGACCCACAACCAAGAAATCCAGGTACAAATTAGCCTTAGGGAAGAATGATTAACATATAGTTCTTGATATAAATCTTTACAATTTTGGCTGGGCACAGTGGCTCATGCCTATAATCCCAGCACTTTTGGAGGCCGATGTCAAGGGATCAAGACCATCCTGGTGAACATGGTGAAACCCCATCTTTACTAAAAATACAAAAATTAGCTGGGCATGGTGGTGCACGCCTGTAGTCTTAGCTACTCGGGAGGCTGAGGCAGGAGAATCGCTTGAACCCAGGAGGCAAAAGTTGCTGTGAGCCAAGATCACGCCATTGCACTCCAGCCTGGGTAACAAGAGTGAAACTCCGCCTCAAAAGAAAAAAAGAAAAAGAAAAAAAAATCTTTATAATTTAATAGGTAGAGAAGATTTAACTAGATAATTAACAACAGGCCTTTCTGAGTACTAAAACAGATATATGAATATATCTAAAATTAGAGACTTTGTACTTCACAAGTTTCATGATAATTAAATTAGATTTGAAGTTACTATTTATTAAGAAACAGGACTAAATACAAGGAACAGAGTTAGCTTGTTCGAATACCCAAGAGATAGTCATGGGAGTTCCTGATCAATGTGACTATGACTGGTGGAACAGCTGCTGATGACTGCAGGCAGGAAGTTTGGGTGTGGGCTATATTATGAGAGGCAAAAGGAAATGAAATGGTACTTAAATAGAAGGATTTTAAGATTTTTAAGAAAGTCAAAAGGAGGATATTTCTTGCATCAGTTTATAAATATTTTTATTTATTTTGAAACATAACACACACACACATAAAGGTATATAACATTAACATGTATAATATACCAAACAAATTAAAAATAATGCATATGTCCACAGCTGAGGTCAGGAAATAAAACATTGCCAGAAGCCACCATTAGCTCTTTGGAAATCATGACCTCTCCCCCATCAAGAGATGATCAATATCTTGAATTTGATGGCAATCAAATACTTGTCTTTCTTTTTAATTTTATCATCTATGTATATACTCTTAAATAGAATGGTTTAATTTACACTTTTCCAAATTTTATGTGCATTAAATTACATTATATGTATTTTTTGCCTTTCTTTTTCAATATATTTTTTTTCTGTTAGAATCGTCCACATGTTGTAGCCATCTGTATTTTACTCCTGTCCTTTTGCTGTGTAACATTTTATTGTTGAGTATATCACAGTTTCATTAGTCATTCCACTGCTGATAGACAGTTGGTTTCCACTACAGGATATATAATGCTGCTATAAATATTCTTTTATGTGTACCCATGTACATATGTGAACAAATTATTTGAGTCTATAGATGCAGAAATGCAATTCTTGGGTCATGCATTATAAGTTTATTTGATTTTAATAATAGTGAATGCTTCTCCTAGTTTACATTACTATTTGAAATTGAATTAGAGTTAACTTTTAATAATACTTAGTATTGTGAGACATTTCAATTTTTCCCTGTAATTGTCTAATTATCTCCCTTTCCTGATTGCTGATGGAATTGAAAGCATTTTGTTTATTTCAATGCTTTGTTGACCATTTAAATTTTATGAAATGAATATAAAAGTTCTTTTTCCATATCATTTTTGGGTTTTATGTATTTTTAGTAATTACTTGAACAATGCTTTTAAATTCTGGATATTAATCTTTTATCAGTTATATATATTGTACTAGCTTTTTTCATTTTATATATTGTATTTTTCTACTTCTATGACAACTTTCAGAAACAGATGTTCTTCATTTTACTACAGACATATTGATTGATAATTTCCATTATAAATAGTTTTATTTAGTTTTTTTAAAATAAAATAACCTGAATCATAGCTATTTCAGAAAATGTCTAAAGTATGGGAAGGGTAATGAAATACCTCAGTATCATTTATCTAGAGAGCAAACTTGTGTCCGCTTTGTTCACTATGTACTAGATACATGTGCTTTTCTATATGTTACTTCTTTTATAGTTTAAAATAATGTCAAAGTAATCATCATTAAATCCACTTTATTATATCATGAAAATGACAGTCAGATCTAACAACATTTGTAAGCTCAGATGGTATGAGGTATTGTCTTAGTCTGTTCAGGCTGCATAAATATATGTTGAACTGGGTGGCTTACAAACAGAAATTTATTTCTTACAGTTTTAGAGGCCAGAAAGCTCAAGATCAAGGTGCCATCAGGTGCTGTGTCTGATAAATGTTCACTCACTGCTTCAAAGATGGTGCCTTCTTGCTCTGTTCTCACATGGTGGAAAGAGGAATAAGCTCCCTGGGACCTCTTTTATATGGGAACTAATCTCATTCATGAGCACTCCATCCCATGAACTAATCACCTTCTAAAGGCCTCACCTCTCAATATTACTGTATTGAGGATTACATTTTGACATAAGAATTTTTTTTTGGGGGGGGGGAGGGACACAGATATTTAGGCTATAGCAGTTATAATATTAGATATATAGTAGTTTAACCATAATTTTTAAAAAGTTATGGTTACAAAACTTTTAACCGTAACTTTTAACCATAAACTTACAAAAGTTTAACCATAACTTTTGTAAGTGTCATATTAAGAGGTTTGTGAAGTGCCATATTTGTAGTATAACCATGATGAACATAAGTTAACTCAACTTTGTTGAACTCCAAACCATTAAAAAAGTAATCAGTTAGGAATCATTTCTGGGGCACACTACAACTTTCAAAGATTTTACTGGTCTTCCAAATAAAATCATGAAGGGAGACATTATGTGTCTATCCAAAACAATAGCATCTACATATATTTTATTCAAATATTTAACCCAGTAAGTACTCAGTAAGCATTTAGTTAATAAATTAATGAACAATTCTGGCTTTGTATAAAGGATCAGGACTGGATTGGAATAACAGGAAACAAGATAACAATTCACATTGTTTTAAGTGACATGTTGAATTACTCTTGGGATAAGTTTGCTGTTGCAAACACTTTACTCATATGTAAAACTATAATATACTGTGATCTCTAAAAAAAATAGCTTGAGATAACGCTTAGAAATATAGCATTCTCTCATGAATACAGTGTGAGCTGTTTCTGCCTTGTTTATCATGTTTTAAATACATTTGAAAAATGCATAGCCTTTCATAGCATAGCAGTAAAACACATATTGAGAAGAATAAACTATTAATTCAACTCCATATTTTAGTGAAAATATACAATTTACGCTAGTAAACACTGAATATTTAAAAATAATATGAGTTGGTTGGTACTGTCAATTGCTAAGAAAATCTCAAAATAAAGGCTACTATTAAAAGTTTGAGAAAAAAACATTAAATCAATTAGTAAATTTATCTATACATATCCTATTAACAAACCAAGGAAAATCTTCTGCAGAAATATATAAGCATGCTTTATATATGAATCATAATTGAATTTTTAGCTTTGTAACTTTCAGTATTTGATAAATGCAAGTATTTAAAAATATTAAGCAAAATTTCGGCTTTATTTTTATGGTGGATATATATGTCCTCAGTGAGTGTCTAAAGAACATCCTGTCTTTGATCTTGCCAAAACAAGTAATAAAAACTATAATGTCTTTTTTATTTAGATAGTCTGTATCCATGGAAACTCAACACTACATGACTTTGTGTTATTCTGACATTGACCTATAAGAAATAAAATACAAAAAGGAAATTGCACGTGTAGGATTATGAGCCAATGTATAACAAATTACAATTCCATTTTAATATAGTTTTACATCTACATTAAAAATGCGCCTATCCATTGGATGGGCATTTATTAACAGATATTTAGCATAAGTAGGCAGTTGCCTATGCACTCATAATAAAATAGTAAACACTACTGACAACATGAACTGCTCTCTTAGTTGATATTATATTTATATTGTTATATTATGTGTATATAAATATAATTTTATTATATTTATGGTATATATATTGTAAGACTATTTACATTATGAGACTGAGGTGGAAAAACATGAATAAACAAATACTAAAGTATGTATTATGTAATATGTTAGTTCCTTAGGGGAGAAATCTCCACACAAGGAGTGTGTGCCCGTAAGTGAAATATTATGCTTCCTTCCTAATAATCCTTATGCATTGCAACCCTACCCTGCTCTAGTAAGCTGGAATTTGAAGGGAGAAGGAGAAGCTTAAGGAAAGTGAATGGTATGGTAGAGAAATTGACTATTTCTTGCACTCATTCTCCCATTACAGGCTTTCTGACCTGAAGCATGCCAGGTCAGGGAATGGCAAAATTTTAAATAATGATCAGAGTTTTAACTGTTAAACACTAAAATTTTCATGTTCTATAAAAGGAGTCAGTATTGTATTGTGGAAACAAACAAGAAAAAATGTATGGAAAAAATGAGAACTACACTATATATATGTATGTGTGTATTTACATACATACATAGAAATCTGTGAATTCTGTGAAAAAGTTGTGTAATTATAATAAATTTTAAATCACAAAATAAATGCAGATATTCTGATATTCATCAAAATTATTTAAAATGAAGTTACCTTCAATTCTATATTTATATGCATTTCCAGCCATTTTTATCTCAGAAAATCATTGATAATATAAAAGAAAAGCCTCATTAATTATGAACATTAAATTTGTATTAAATGATTACTTACATATATTTTAATGTTTCTGGATACTTATGATTTTTTTAAACATCATTCAGTTTTTAAAAAGATGGGAATCCTGCCTTTTGCAACAACAGATGTCAATCTGGAGGGCAATTTACTAAAGAAAACAAGCTAGTCATAGAAGGACAAATTCTGCATGATTCCAATTATATGGAGTGTCTCTAATTGTGGAACTCATAGAAGTAGAGAGTAAAATAATGATTTCCAGGATCTGGAATCTAGGAAAGATGAGGCATTGTTGTTCAAAGGTTATAAAGTTTTATTTATGCTGGATGAGTTATAGAGATCTGTCTGACAACACAGTGTCTACAGTTTATAACACAGCATGATCACTTCAACATTGGTTAAGTGTCAATCTAATGTAAGTGTTCTTAGCACACACACGTATAAAATAAGACAAAAGTATACTTTGGGAGGTATTGTATATACCTACTTCCTTGATTGTGGTGATTATGTGAACCATCATTTTCAGCAAACTGACACAAGAACAGAAAATCAAACACCACATGTTCTCACTCACAGGCCGATGTTGAACAATGAGAACACATGGACACAGGGAGGGGAGCATCACACACTGAGGTCTGTGGGGGGAACTAAGGGAGGGACAGTGACAAGCGGGGAGTTGTGGAGGGATAACATGAGGAGAAATGCCAGTTATAGGTGATGGGGAGAAATCCCAGATATAGGTGATGGGGAGGAAGGCAGCAAACCACATTGCCGTGTATGTACCTATGCAACAATCTTGTATATTCTTCAAATGTACCCCAAAACATAAAACGCAGTAAAATACACATTAAAAAAAAATGTCTGCACTACTTTATATTCCCCATACAGTATTTAAGGATGGTGATTTCTCTGAGACCTTGCTAACACTT
>NW_016107448.1:338797-371028 GCF_001604975.1 Cebus imitator
ATATACATATATATATATATATATACACATATATATATATGATATCTTGAATGTCTATATATGTCCAAATTCATCAGATTGTATACATTGTATAAATGTAGATTTATATATCAAATATGCTCAAAGATTTAAAAAATTAATTAAGTTGTTAAAATATAGTAGATTAATAAAAATGACTAAATAAAACAAAAAATATAGTACTTATGGAAGAAACAGGATTAAAAAAGAAAAAAATACGAAAAAGAATATAGTCATAGAATAGAAAAACAGGTCTTTAGTAACAGGGTTTATACGAGTACTTGATCAAACTTCTTGTCAAAGTACCTTCCAAAAATAATTACTCTATGCAGAATAAAGCAGTTTTTTGAGATGAGTCATTTCTTATAATTAGAGAATATCTTTCTTTTGAACAGCTCAGTGGGATATACAATTTGTAATTTCATATCTATTTAGAATTAGGAGAAGTATTAATATGAGAAATGGCTGTAGTAATGCTAAAGAGACTCTTTAAACATTGGAAAGTTATTTACTCTTATTTTCTAAAGTAATACATTATTCTTATAAAGGCCGTATGCAATGATAGAACAGATTTGCTGGCTTATATGAGACTTAGGTATCAGATTTGTTTAAGCCATCATAAACTGGATTTTCTGCACTACATTTTCCCCCTCTGTAAAATTATAAGTATAAACTACATAATACTTAGTTTCTACATGATTCTGACATTCAAATACCAGTTAGTTAAAAGTGACTCTATTTCTTTTACATGAACTATTATTCAATAATATTTAAAACATATGCCCTTTTCCAATAATATTTAAATGCATACTTTACATACTTTTAGAGCTAAAGATTAGCTAAATGCCAGTTAATTACTTAAATCAGTTAAAAAAATAGCTGACTTTTGTTATATCCAAGTAGTATTTTTACTGTATTATTTTTATTTAAGACTGAGTCTCATATTTCATTAGATCTGTTAAATATTAGGGATTTCATAGTTGACTACTAGGTAGTAGTAGCAAATGCAATCAGATTCTGTTCTATTTCATTAAGTCCATGATCTTAGTACAGTTTTTGAGCTCAAATAATGCTTATTCTTTATTAATAAGTTTTGTCAATTAAGCAAAGTTAAATGTTTTGTATTTTTGGTAAGATGTTCTAGATTTAAATTACTTTTCATTTAATTTAACTTTATGTTCATGACCTGAATAATTTTGTTTTGCTAAAACATGTAACCATGGGTGGCAATATCTGTAGTAGCTAAGCTTTCACATATTTCAATTGATTTCTTCAAAAATAGTATTTGGGTGGAGCATAATGTCTCATGCCTATAACCCCAGCACTTTGAGAGGCCAAGAGGGAGAATTACTTGAAGTCAAAGTTCAAGGCCAGCCTGGGTAAATAGCAAGACCCTGTCTCTCTACCCAACCCCCCCAAAAAAGATGCCACCTGTAGTTGTATGTACCTTAGTCTTGGCTACTTGTGAGTCTGAGCCAAGAGGATCACTTGATTCCAGGAGTTTAAGGCTGTAATAAGCTATATCATGTCACTGCATGTTAGCCTGAGGAACTGAATAAGATTCTGTCTCTAAAATACAACAACAACAATAATAATGATAACAATAATTTTTAAACTTTTAAGTTTAGGGGTACACGTGCAGGATGTACAGGTTTGTTACATAGGTAAATGTGTGTCATGGGGGTTTGTTGTACAGATGATTTCATCACCTGGGGATTATGCTAGTATCCATTAGTCACTTTTCCTGATCCTCCCCCTCTTCCCACCCACCATTCTCCAAAAGACCCCAGTGTGTGTTAGCCCCTTTTATGTGTCCATGTGTTCTCTTCATTTAGCACCCATTTATGAATAAGAATAGGCAGAATTTGGGTTTCCATTCCTGTGTCAATTTGCTAAAGATAATGGCCTCCACCTCCCTCAATGTCCCTGCAAAGGACATGTTCTTGTTCATTTTTATGGCTGCATAGTATTCCATTGCATATATGTATCACATTTTCTTTTCAGCCTCTTATTAATGAGCATTTAGGATGATTCTATGTCTTTGCCATTGTGAATAGTGCTGCAATGAACATACGTGTGGATGTATCTTTATAATGGAAAAATTTATATTTCTTTGGATATATACCTAGTAATGAGATTGCTGGATCAAATGATATTTTTGTCTCTAGATTTTTTCCCCATTTATTTATTTTATTGCATTTTAGGTTTTGGGGTACATGTGAAGAACATGCAAAATTGTTGCATAGGAACACACGTGGCAGTGTGATTTGCTGCCTTCCTCCCTATCACCTATATCTGGCATTTCTCCCCTTGCTATCTCTCCCCAGCTTCCCACCCCCCACCTTCCCTCCCCTATTTCCCCCTAACTGACCCTAGTGTGTAGTGCTCCCCTCCCTGTGTCCATGTGTTCTCATTGTTCAACACCCTCCTATGAGTGAGAACATGCGGTGTTTGATCTTCTGCTCTTGTGTCAGTTTGCTGAGAATGATGGTTTCCAGGCTCATCCATGTCCCTACAAAGGACCCAAACTCATCGTTTTTGATGGCTGCATAATATTCCATGGTGTATATGTACCACATTTTCCCTATCCAGTCTATCATCGATGGGCATTTGGGTTGGTTCCAGGTCTTTGCTATTGTAAACAGTGCTGCAATGAACATTCGTGTACAAGTATCCTTATAGTAGAACGATTTGTAATCCTTTGGATATATACCCAGTAATGGGATTGCTGGGTCAAATGGAATTTCTATTTCTAGGTCCTTGAGGAATCGCCACACTGTCTTCCACAATGGTTGAACTAATTTACACTCCCACCAACAGAGCAAAAGTGTTCCTATTTCTCCATATCCTCTCCAGCATCTGATTGCCACACTGTCTTTCACAATGGTTGAACAATTTACATTCTCACCAACAGTGTAAAATATTTCTTTCCGTTTTTCTCTGCAATGTTGCCAGCGTCTGTTATATTTTGGCTTTTAATAACAGCCATTCAGACTGGTGTTAGACGGTATTTCACTGTGTTTTTGATTTGCATTTCTCTAACATTCAGTGATGTTGCCCTTCGACAAACCTGAAAAAACAAAAAATGGTAAAAAAAAAAAAAAAAAAAAAAAAAAAAAAAGTCTCTATTCAGTAAGTGATGCAGGGTTAACTGGTTAGTCATATGCAGAAAACTGAAAGTAAACCTTTTTCTTACACTATACACGAAAACTAACTAAAGATGGATTAAAGACTTTAGTGTAACATGATAAAAATCCTGGAAGACAACCTAGGCAGTACCATTGAGAATGTGGGCACAGGCAAAGATTTCATGACAAAGATGCCACAGGCAATTGCAACAAAATCAAAAAGTGACAAGTGAGATCTAATTAAACTAAATAACTTCTGCACAGCAGAAGAAACTACGAACAGAGAAAACACAGCTTACAGAAAGGGAGAACATTTTTACAAACCACGCACATTATGAGTCTAATATCCAGCATCTATAAGGAACTTAAACAAACTTACAAGAATAAAACAACCCCCCTAAAAAGTGGGCAAAGGACACAAACAGACAATTCTCAAAAAAGGACATACATATGGCCAACAAGTATATGAAAAAATAATTATTAATGATAACATTTGACAGAGTGATGTCAGAGAATCGCAGTAGCAGAGTAGGAATCCATTTATACTCCTTCCCTCCCATAAACACAGTGATTCAACACAAAAAAGCATACAAAAATTCCTTTTGTGAGACATCCAGAAATGAGTTGACAGTCTCCTGCACCCTGGGTGAATGCAAAACTACCCACATTGAAAGCGGTAGGAAATTTTAAGACTATGTTTGCTACAATCTTTACCCTAAATATAATGCCACATGATCAGGTGGAAAATCTTCAGTTCTATCTTTTCCCTGAGAGAGAGAAGAAGGTGTACCACTTGTCCAATGACCCATCACTTCCAGGACCTACCTAGCAAACATGGACTAGCTTCTGTATAGTAAACTATACTAGCTTCTATATAGTCTGTCTTGGAATGCTGACAGGGCTCAGCACAGACAAGGTGTACCACTTGTCCAATGATCCAACACTTCAGGATCTACCTTGCAAACCTGGACTAACTCTGCAGAGCAAACACATACTAGCTTCTGTATATCTGTCTTGGAATGCTGACAGGACTCAGCATAATATATTTACCTGGACAAGTGAGAACAGGGATTGTGGTTTGGGTTGGCCGTAGCCATAACTCCTCTCCAAGGTAATTAAAGAGAAAGTGAATATAAATCCCCAGCTTTCAGCTTCTCCCAGTGTAAGGAAAAATGTACTGGGTGTCCAAAATATCAACTTTTCCAGGGTTATCCTTATGACTGGATTCTGTCTAGCTTGTCTTGTAGTGCAGACAGGACCTGAAATAATCTATCCAACTGGGGTCTAGTGAGAACAGAGGCAGTGGTTGATACAACATGTAAATAGTCACTGAAACCCTTTCACCTTGCTCAGCACAACCTGATAGGCCAAAAACAATGAGATCTCTCCTTCTCCATGTGGAGGAAAAGAGCCTTAGAGAATAACCAATAACACCAATTTTCTCAAGACTTGTTGGGGAACAGTCTTCAGTCTTGCTCATGGTGTTTTTTGATGTGACTTGGCATACACTAGACCCAGGGGTTTTAAAAACAGAAAAAGTGGTTTGAAGCACAAAGTATGAAGAGGCCCCCATAATTTTTGGCTGAGCCAATTAGTAAGGGTCTTTTCATAAAGCAAGCTCATAAAGGCTGGAAGAGGTGGATGTTCTGTCAGTTGAGCAGGCATCAACACAGAGATTCAAGAAAAATGAAGAAATTGGACAATATATTCTAAACAAAGGAGTAAGATCAAGCTTTAAGAAATGACCAAAATGAAATAGTTTTATGACTTACGTGACAGATAATTCAAAATAAACATCACGCAGTACTTGTTTGCGGAGGTAAGCAGAACAATGCATGAATAAACGGAAAATATAAATAAAGAGAGAAAATATTGTAAAGCATCAAACAGAAATCATGGAGTTGAAGAAGAATATAATAACCGAGAAAAAAAAATCACTGAAGGGTCCAACAGAAGCCTAGACCTGCAAAGCAGGAGAGAAAGGCAAGCTTGAAAAATAGGTAACAGGAAATTATTTAGTCAAAGAAGCATAAATAAAAAAGACTAAAAAAGAGTGCATAAAAGACTTATGTGGCACCATCAAGTGAACCAATAAACATATTAAGATAAACACATTAAGGGGTTATAGAAGTGGCCGAGAGAGAGAGAGAAATCAGAAAATATTTTTAAGAAATAATGGTTGAAAACTTCCCAGATCTGGGGAAGAAAATGAACATTCAGCCCAAATAAGCCCAAATAAATTCACGCCAAGGTACGTTATCCTAAAATTGTCAAATGTAGACACAGGTTTTGAAAGCATAAGGAGAAAAGCAACTCATCACATACAAGGTAGTTTCAAAGAGGGTAGCAGCAGATATTTTTTTTCTTTTTGCACAGGCTAGAAGGAAGTGGTACGATGTATTCAAAGTACTGAAATAAATAAAATGAAAACCTGCTAACCAAGAATACTACACCTGCCACAACTATTCTTATAATATAAAGGAGACGAAAATTTTCCCTAAAGAATCAGAAGTTACACTATCACTATTAGAGATGAATCAAGAGAAATACTAAAGAGACTTCATCAATTTGAAACAAAAGAACTCCAAACAGCAGCATAATAACACAAGAAAGTATAAAACTCATTGTTAAAGGAAAATATGCAGACAAACACAGAATATCATATACTGAGATGGGGCTGGGTAAATCGCTTTTGATTCAAGTTTATAAAAGTCAAAACACAAATATATTTAAAATAACTATATTTAAAACATGTTAATACATGTGCAATATAAATAAATATTGGAGGGAAAGGGAAATAGCGAGTTGTTAATCAATTGGCATGAAGTCTCAATTATGCAAGATAAATAAGTTCTAGAAATCTGCTGTTCAACATTCTCTCGATAGTTAACTATACTGTATTGCACATTAAATTTTTTATAAAGATAGGCCTAATGATAGGTGTTCTAACTGAAATAAAATAAAATCATATTAGATATTTATCTTTACTATGGATTGCCTACATTTGGGGTAATATGGCATACACTAGACCCACTAGTCACTTTGTGCCTTTTTGGTAATAATTGTAATTTCTAAGGCAGTACATACAATTATTATTTAATAAATTTTGAAATTTAATAGCTTTAATTAGCATAATTATAACTGGATATGTTAAATTGTATAACATGATACGTACTAACATGCATGTAACTGTGAAACCATCACAATTAAAATAAAAAACGTAACCATCATCCCCGAAAGTTTCCTTGTGCCCTTACGTAATTATCTCCTGTTGCCTCCCCCATAACTAAAACAATGACGTACCTTTTCTTACTGTAGACTAGTTTGTATTTTCAAAAAATTTATATAAATAAATCATATAGTATACATTGTTTGGATTATTTTACTCAGTATGGCTTATCCACGGTTATTTCTTCATTGTTGGTAGGTATTTGGGATTTTTCCAAGTGTGGTTATTAAAAATAGTTACAGTAAACATTTGTGTAAAAATATTTTGTGGGGCATATGCTTTAAATTTCGTTAGGCAATATCTAGCAGTGAAATGGCGGAATTATATACAGGTGTAAGTTTAAATATTTCCTAAACCTCCAACTCTTTTTCAAAATGATAGAACAATTTTACATACAATTACAGTGATGATAGCAATTTTTACAATTATATGAGAGCCACAGTTACTTCACATCATCGCTGTTAGTTGCTATTGTGAATTTTTGCAGTTTAGACATTATGCTAAGTGTGAAATGCTATCTCACTTTCTGTTTAATTTACCTTTTCTAATAATTAATATTTTAGAACACATTTTCATGTTACTACTTGTCGTCTATGTATTGTTTCAGGTTGGCAAAGTGAAATGTTTGTTTAAATTTTATTGTGTTATTTATTTTCTTATTGGTGAGTTTTGATATCATATATATGTGTGTATGTATGTGTGTGTATATATATATATATATATTCTGTAAGCTCATTGTGACTATCCCTGCAATTGCATTTTCTTCCTTATCTCCATTCCACACAGATATATCACTTCCCTATATTTGGTCTTTATCATGCCTATGCTTCAATTTATACCATTAATATTTTGTTTGCTATTAGAATAACCTATATTTCAGCATTGCATGTTTTACTTTAATTTCATGTTGATATATGTATAATTTCACAGAAAAATTTGCAGAACTCAAAAGCAAACACCTGTATCTCCCCCTTTCTCAAACGCACACATCCATACACACACACACAAAGAACTTTTTTTCCCCATTTTCTTTGTCCTTTGATTTACTTCTACTTTTTGTGTGTGTGAGTGCGCTGTGTATGTTGTGTTGTGTATGTTCCTCTTTTCTTTTCAACATTAATCATTTGGAAAGTGTAAAGTTGAAGCCATCATACCATGTTAAAGATATTAAAGAAGAATCGGTTTTCCCCTCTAAAATCAATAACTAATTTCTCAGTATTATTTTAAGATTATATAATTAATCGGCTAAAATTCCTCCCTCTACTTTTGCCATTATTTGATGATTTTCTAAATCTATTAATCTTCTGCATTCACCAGAAACAACTTATTCTTCAAAAGAATTGTATCTTCTCCATTTGCATGTTTATTGAGTTGTGTATTATGGTGTGAACATATAAATCTTTAACTTATTTAATAGATCACATATTTTTACTTTATTTAATGTTTCAATTTTTCTCTGACTTAGTAAGTAACATGTCAGATGACTATCTGTGCTTTTGATATGTTCTTTCATTCTTTGAGTAATTTCCTATTTTTTTCTCTCTCGCTGTTTCTTTCTGTCTCTCTCAAACACATACACACGGAACACACATATGTACATCAAAATAAGATATGTGTATCTAAATATAAATATATATATATATACACATATACACTATATTTTATGTATATTTCTTGTAATGTATCTTTGTAGCTCTATCTATGTCATCATATGTAAATGTGTATATATATATATATCCACACTCTATTTTTATTATCTATTTAAATATTTATCTTTCTATATCATAACCAGCATTTCATAACTATGTAGTGCAATTCTAATAGCTCAGAGTCTATTCTAGCTTCCATTATGTCTAATTCCATAGTTCCCTTTTCTCGTAGTCAGAAAGTGAACTCATATATTCCTTAAAATTCTATTCATGTGCTTATGAGAAAGAATATTGAAAGCAGTTTCAAAAATGCTAACAGGACCACATATAGTATGCATGCCTGTAGTCCCAGGTATTTGGGAGTATGCGGTGAGAGAATCACTTGAGCCCAGGAGTTGAAAGCTACAGTGAGCTATGGTGACACCACTGCACTTCAGCCTGGGTGACAGAGGGAAAACCTGTCCCAAAAAGAAAAATATTCAAACGCACAACATTGTGAATATGTGATATTGGTTTATAGGTCTTTGTTAAAGCAATATTTACATACAGTGAAATTCAAAAATCCTAAGTGTATAATTTTGTCTCCCTTCCCAGTGAATTTCCAGCCTCATGACCTCCTCTGCAATGTTTTCTCTATTTTTATATCACTGATTATTTTTAACCATTGTAAATTTCATGTACATGATATCATACTGTATGTACTTTTTGTATCCATGATCCTTAAAAATTCAGTGTAATATCTGTGATAAATATGTTGTTATATCTATCAGTTGATCATTTTTATTCATGACCAATTATAATCTTCATTGTAGGACTCAATCACGTTTGTTTATTCTTCTGTTGATGAACAGTTAGGTTGAATTAAGATAAAGTAAACACTCTTGAGTGTTTTGGTAAATATCTGAGTTAAATTGCTGCTTTCTCAGATGAATGTATATTTAACATTATAATTTGTTCTCCTACTAGCAATTATGAGAGTTCCATTTTATTCATTTCCTCATCAATATTTTATTTTAAACTTTATGAAAAATTTCCAGCTATTTTAGCAACTATATACTAATATATCATTGTTTAAATCTGCATTCCCTTAACGACTAATGTGGAACACTTTTTAAATGTCCTTACTGGCCATTTACGTTATTTTTTTCTTTTTGAAAAGTGTTTGTTCAATTTGCCTAACTTTTAAGGACACTGTGTTTTTATTGAGTGTAGAAGTTTCTTACTTTTTAAAATAGATCTTTTGCCAGAAATATTCATTTACACGAATATATGTTTTACATATATATGCACATATACATACATTTTATAATCATGCATACAAATACCTGACAAAAATATTCTCTTAATCTGTGAATTGCCTACTTTCTTAAAGCTAAAAAGGCCTTTGATGATAATGAATTCAAATACTCCTTTTTTGTGTGTGTGACATACTATCCAAGAAACAGGACCTTACCACTAGGTTTCAAAATAATTTTTTTAGATTTTTGTATATATTTAAGAACGTTTATAAGTTACTTTTTCCTTTTTTTTTTTTTTTTTTTTTTTNGATAAACTGCTGTAGTATGATCTCATCTCCCTGCAACCTCTGCCTCTGGAGTTCAAGCAATTGTCCTGCCTAAGCCTTCTAAATAGCTGGGACTGCAGATGTGCACCACTAAGACTGGCTTATTTTTGTATTTTTTAGTAGAGATGGAGTTTTCCCATGTTGGCTGGGCTGTTCTCAAACTCCTGATCTCAAGTGATCTGCTTACCTCAGCCTCCCAAAGTGCTGAATTACAGATGTGAGCCACCGCACCGACTCTTTCTCCATTTCTGTATTTAAAGCCTTGAAAAATTAATGAGTAGTGTATAAGATCAAATTTAATGTTCATTATTTCTACATTTTTTCCAATTGGTTAGTAACCTGTACTTGAATAGCCTTTTCTTTTCACAACAAATTATGTGGTATTTTATTGAAAATTGAACTATCAATTTATTATTTCAGTATGGTTATGCTCCTGAAACATTTGTTATGACTTCTTGATATATTTTCCATCCATTTTGAATATCACAAAGTATTGATATCTTTAGTTATTTTTGTAGTAAGAATTGAAGTCAAGTAATGTAAGTCTTTGAATTTTGTACATTTCCAAGATTGTTTTAATTATTCACATCAATAAATATTCATGTGTCCTGGAGAGAAATCTGAAAGACTTTGGGCTTTAAATAATATAGGAACTATCATTTAGCTTAGTGTGTTATTTTTGCATTGCATACTATAATTTTATTAATTACGACAGAACCAGTTTATTTATTTGCTACTGAAAAAGGAAAATATTACATTAAGATATACTTTCAAAAATTCATTTCAGGATTTTCTCCAAGAAATCACCTGTCAACAGACTTCTGTCAATCTGACATTTTTATTCTTCAAATATTTTAACATACCTCAAATTATTCTACACAGTCATTTAATCTATAGCTTGAGGTAGATGATTTAAGAATGAGATTTACTGTCATTTCCTTTTCACTTTACAGTAAGAACTAATAATTTATCTTTCTTTAGAACATCTTAAGAACATGACCCAAATGCATTTCTTTAGGCTTGTGCATTTTATTATACAGGGTGTTCTTATTTTGATCAATAATATTTCATTTTTTGATACATATTTTGTAGTATGATTTACATTTAAAATGAGTACTACCCCAGATCAAGAAACTTGTCTGAAACATCAAGATATCCACTGCTGTTGGCTTACTAGGAAAACATATCTGTACAACCTTAAATTATATTTTTCTAGGAACTGAATCATTTTCTACGCATTATGTCAAGAGAGGTGAGCAGAGAAGTAAAATTACTCTAAAGAAAATAATAAAGAAAATAAAATTTTAGCCTTTTAAATATAAACTTTTAGAATGAAAAGTAAGAATCTCAGAGTTAAATTATATGCTATTTGACTACTTATACTATAATGTTAATAATTATGCAAATTATAGCTAGAATGATCATTACATAACATATGTATAATGTTAACCTGCTAATGGATTTACAACCATTACATTATTGGAAACCTGTTATTTTGTGATAGAAATTGATACTCAACATTAATGAAGAATATTATTTTTCCTTAATGGAAGACATCAAGTGAGAAACCGTATTCTAACCAACTTTGAAGAAATCGAATTTTCTCAGACTTTGTGTAGAATTACCAAGGCGATTTAGTCATAATAAATGTCCATGTTAAAATCATGTGGTATTTGAAATCTGGAAAACAAAAGTTTCAACTTTATTTCTGCATACTTTTTCTGAGCCTTAATAGCAAATGGGTGATGATATCCTTCTCGTGAGTATGTGAAAACTACCTGACATGAACTTGTTGATAAGAACTTTTTTTTCTATCTCTACCCTTGTTTCAATTTGTAAGCAACACTCACTCCTGTGTTCAATTATATTCAAAATATAAAGCTCTCCCTAGCCAGGCGTGGTGGCTCATGCCTGTAATCCTAGCACTTTGGGAAGCTGACATGGGCAGATCACGAGGCCAGAGGTTTGAGACCAGCCTGACCAATATGGTAAAACCTCTTCTCTACTTGGAAGGATGAAGCATGAGAATTGCTTGAACCCGGGGGAGGAGGTTATGGTGAGCTGAGAGCACACCATTGCACTCCAGCCAGGGTGACAGAGCAAGACTCCGTCTCTAAATAAATAAATAAATAAATACCTCTCCATGTTATTCATAATCATTTAAAACCAAATGGATTAGTCAAGAATTTTTTATTATAAGAAACAAATCACCTACTGAAACAAACTTAACACAAATTTATGTACAGCAAAGACTATACAGAAACTGAAATTATTTCACACCAAGTTAGAATTAAGTAGTTATTTTTTTTTCCATAATGGGTTATTGTTTATTTCAGCATTGATTCCTCAGCATGTTCAAACCACCAACCTTAACTTAAATGTAACGTGTAAAATTCACAAATCACTGGAACAACTCCAAGAATTTTATTGTTTTGTATCCTGAGAAAATCTTCCACTGTGTGTGCATGGCTAAGAAATTTTAATAAGTTCTCATAAAGCTCTAGTCACCTGTCTGGTCTTATATGCAGTGCACTTGGAATATTTCACTCACATGAACTGGGAAGAAGAATGGATGGTTTCCACAATATAAACTCAGATTCATTTAACAGAAGAAGGAACAATGCATCCTACGACAAATAGAAAATATATATTTGAAACAAAATTTATAATCATTGTAATTGTTAAGAATGAGGTTTCGTAATATATTTTCAGAGTTCTCTGTAAATTTTCTCCAACCCACTTTTTATCTTGAAGCATTTTGACCATAGCCCAGATGTACGGATATTGAATAGTTTCAGCTCCAAATATCAGTAAATATTTATTATCCTTTATTTGTATTCTTTTTTTTTTTTTCTATTCAAGAAGCTCTGATTTATTTCTTTTTTTTTCCCATTTATTTATTTTATTGCATTTTAGGTTTTGGGGTACATGTGAAGAACATGCAAAATTGTTGCATAAGAACACACGTGGCAGTGTGATTTGCTGCCTTCCTCCCCATCACCTACATCTGGCATTTCTCCCCTTGCTATCTCTCCCCAGCTTCCCACCCCCCACCGTCCCTCCCCTATTTCCCCCCAACTGACCCCAGTGTGTAGTGCTCCCCTCCTGTGTCCATGTGTTCTCATTGTTTAACACCCGCCTATGAGTGAGAACATACGGTGTTTGATCTTCTGCTCTTCTGTCAGTTTGCTGAGAATGATGGTTTCTTTGTATTCTTTAAATAATATATATTACCATCTAAATTTTCTGTGGTTTCTCTAAATAGTCAGTTAAGTCTTACTTCTCTCTAGCTTATATTTGCATTTTTAAAATATCTTTGATCTTTTCCTAAAGCAATTCTTATAATTTTAGTCTATAAAAGTATTCCTTTATTGTCATCATTTTGTTCTGGAGCCCTATTTTTATTATGCTTCATTTCTGTACTTAATGTAAGCTTGTATCTGCTAAAGGAGGTAGTAAGATGACTTGTGATACAGAAGGCTTAAGATCAAATTTATTTAATTTTATTTATGACTACATTAAGAATTGGAAAATTTTTTCATTCTCTAAGGCATATTTTCAGAAACTTTGTTATTGGCTTTAAGGATGAAACGATTTTAATTTTGTAGTTAAAGTCCAGGATATAAAACAGAAAAAATGTAGTTGTATAAAAAGTGGGGTTTAACATAATAAAATAAATACAAAATTATCAAAAATGTCTAGATGAACAGAAACAAGGGTTCGAAGAAAATAACCAGATTTTTACATCAAAATAACCACACTAGTCTTCCAATCTAGAAGTAAGAAATATATAACAACAACAAAAAGCCTCAGTAGCCAAAGCAATCCTAACCAAAAAGAACAAATCCAGAGGCATCACATTTCCTAACTTCTAAATATACTACAAGCCTCTAATAAGCAAAACATCATATTCCTGGTATAAAAACAGACACATAAATCAAATAAAATGAATAAAGAACCCAGAAATAAAACCACATACCTGGAGTCAACTGATCTTTGACAAAGTTGACAAAAACATGCACTGAAAAAGGACATCCTAGTCAACAAAGGATGCTTGGAAAATTGGATTTTTATGTGTAGAAAAATGAAACTAGTCCTTTATCTCTTACCACATATAAAAATTAAAACAAAATGCATTAAAGACTTAAGTGTAAAAACTGAGACTACAAAAATTATTGAAAAAAAATCCCAGGGAAATCCTTTCTGGGCATTGGTCTAGGCAAAGAATTAATGACTAAGATCACAGAAGCAAACACAACAAAAACAAAAATAGACAAATGGGACTTAAAAGAAAAAGGATTATGTGCAGCAAAATTAAATAAGAAAGCAAACAGGCAACATGCAGAATGGGAGAAAATATTTTCGAGCTATGCATCTGACAAAGAACAAATATCTGGAATCTACAAAAAAATCAAACAACAACAAAATAACCCCATTAAAAAGTAGGCAAAAGGAGACACACAAATGTTCAACAAGTATATGAAAAAGTTGTTCAAGGTCACTAATCATCAGAGAAATGCTAATTAAAACTATAATGAGATACTATGTTATACTAATTAGAACCGTTATTATTAAAACTTTAAGAAATAACATATTGGTCAGGATGTGAAGGAAATACAACCACCACCCACTGTTGGTAGGAATATAAATTAGTGCAACCTTCATGAAAAACAACGTGAAGATTTCTTGAAGAACTTAAAATAGATCTTTATATACAACGAAATACTACTCAGCCATGAAAAAGAATGAAATCATAAATTTTGAAGCAAAATGGATGGAATTGGAGGCCATCATCTTAACTATAATAGCTTAAAAACATACAGTCAAATGCTACATGTTGTCACTTATAAATGGGAATTAAATAATGTGTACAAGTGGACGTGGAGTGTGGAATAATACGTATTGGAAACTTGGAAACATAGGTGGGGGAGGGATGAGAAAGTACTTAGTGATATGCTGTACATTATTTAAGCAATGGCTGTACTGGGAGCCCAGACTTCACCACTGCATAATATATCCCTGTAAAATAGTGACACCTGTAGCTCCTAAATCCATGAAAATAAAAATGTAAAAAGAAACAGCTGCCACATTCCATTACCTTATTGTTTCTGCCATAGCAAACCTATGCTCTTGAATCTTGTAATGGAATAGTGTAATCTAAGGCTGGCTTGCTTCAATCACTCGTTCACATCAAAATTTTAGCTTGGTGCCTCTCTCTCTTTTTTTTTTTTTTTTTTTTTTTTTTTTTTTTTTTTTTTTTTTTTTTTTTTTTTTTTTTTTTGTTATTGTTGTTGTTGTTATTCTACCTTCCAAAATAATATAAGTATTTTTCATTAAAGGAACCTACAGAAAAGCTGTTTCTTTGTTCCAAAGATGTCTGGAAAATGACATATTTTATTTTTAAGCCCATGAGGTATGGGGGAGGACAGTTGGAATATGGAAGGAAGAAAGGAAGGAAGGATGGAAGGAAGGAAGGAAGGAGGGAGAGAGGGAAGGAAGGAGGGAGGGAGGTAGAGAGGGAGGGAAGGAAGGAAGGAAGGAAGGAGGGAGGAAGGGAGGAAAGGAGGGAGGGAGGGAGGGAGGGAGGAAGGAAGGAAGGAAGGAAGGAAGGAAGGAAGGAAGGAAGGAAGGAAGGAAGGAAAGAGGGAAGTGAAGTGAAGTACAAGTAGAAGAATCTAGCACACAGAGGTTTGAAAGTCATTGTGCAAGGCAACCAGAAACACAGGTTAAGATGAATTCCAAAATCTTGATCAGTATTGAATAGTAAACACAGCCTGTGGAATTATATTATAGAGTGCATTCTGATGTATTTACAAACTATATCATTGCTTCCCTGAAATATACATATTAAATTGACATTCAAGAGTAAACAGATGAGATTCAACAGCAGAACCAATTATCTCAAATGGTGTGTGAAATTTTCTGTTAATATTTACTAGCACATTTTTCTTCAAGTAATACATTTAATAAATAACATAAAGTATACTAAGATCGCACACAAGTTTAAGAAAAACTGAAAGAAAAGAAATTAAGATTTCAGCCAAAACCCACATACAACATTGCAGGCAAAATAATGCTTACAATAATAATGGTAACTCTCTATTAATGGCATATATATGTGGCAATCATTTTCTTTTGGGACATGTGCTACCTTTCTAGAGTATGTTTCAAAGAAATTATAAAGGGACTATAAAAAATAAAAATGCTACTGTTTGCCTACTGAACAGCTAAACTCGTGTCTTTCTCACTCACAGTCCCTGTCTCCTCTTAATACAGAAAGCGAAGCATCTCTTTCAGCTTAAGAATGAGCATCTACCTAAATTTTTCCTAGAGTCCTAAGAATAATTTTAGTAAGCTGATTTAAAAAAAACACAAAACATGCAATGATAATACCCCCTTCTATCTTTAGATGAAATTGTCTAGGAATGTGCAATCTATTAGAGCAGCTATCAGTGTCTACAATTAATAAATACTGGGTGTAATTCTATATACCAAAGAAAGCATCTTGAGGTTGTCTGCTGCTTTCCATATGGTGGAAACCATTTCTGGAATCACCCAATCTCCAGATATGTTGTCATGTGAAATAACAAATACATTCTTAATTTAAGCCTTTTTAAACTGTCTTTTACTAATTTTAGCAAAAATCCTTGTGATTGATAAGCTGAAGTCTCCAGGAATGACTTATGTAGTCACAAGAAACCTGTAATAGTACTACAATTCCTAGAACTTTATTGCAGAATGCTGAAATATTTCAGGTTAAATGTATTGTCTTTTCTCACAGCTACCAATTATTATTTCATTAAATACAAGGAGCACATGTGAACTGTTAGTTGCACATTAATTGTCTAAAAATAAGGTTTTGTTTTTGCTGGATTATGACAAACAGAATTAAAATAATAAAATACTAGGGAGATGAGCATGTGATACATATTTTGTTCCTCATATATAAGAATATGAATGGAAATAAAGAAATGTGATCAAGAAAATGTGCTAATGGAATTTCAGATAATGAAGGGAAACACTTAGAAATATTTTTAAAAACAGAGAGGTCAAAATGGCAGATAGAAGTCAGGACTAACTTGCAGCTTTCACTTGGATGGACAGAGTAGCATGTAGAGGCTCACATCATGAACTTTTGCTCCAAGAACTACCACATGTACATACCAGGAAAACTAAGAGGATGCACATAGACCAAGGAAATATAGAATAGAATATTCAGAATAGAATAGAATAGAAAACTCAGTAATAAAGCCAAATACTTAGAGCCAACTGAGCTTTGACAAAGCAAACAAAAATATAAAGTGGGAAAATGATACCTTATTCAACAAATCATGCTAATTGGCTAGTCACAAGTAGAATAATGAAAACTGGATCCCCATTTCTCATTTTATACAAATATCACCTCAAGATGCATCAAAGAATTAAATATAATACCTGAAACCATAAACATTCTAGAAGATTACATTGGAAAACCCCTTCTAGACATTGGCTTAGACAAGTACTTCATGACCAAGACCCAAAAACAAATGGAACAAAAACAAAGATAAGTAGATGAGACTTAATTAAACTAAAAAGCTTCTTTACAGCAAAACAAATAATCAGCAAACAGACAACCCACAGAGTGGGAGAAAATCTTTGCAATCTATACTTCTGACAGAAGACTAATATTGAGAATCTACAAGGAACTCAAACAAATTAGCAAGAAAAAAAAACTCATCTAAAATGTGGGCTAATTACATAAATAGAAAATTCTCAAAAGAAGATATACAAATGGCCAACAAACATGCAAAAAGTTATCAACATGACTAATGATCAGGGAAATGCAAATCAAAACTACAATGCAATACCGCCTTACACCTGCAAGAATGGCCATAATAAAAAATGATAACATAGGGAGAAATGCCAGATATGGGTAATGGGGAGATGGAGGCAGCAAACCACATTGCCATGTATGTACCTATGCAATAATCCTGCATGTTCTGCACATGTATCCCAGAACCTAAAGTGCAATAAAATATACATATAAAAAATAATAAAAGTGTAGAGTGCCACCACTGTGACACTCAAGGGCAAGAAAAATCTAAAAATAAATAAATAAATAATAAGAATAATAGATGCTGGTGTGGATGTGGTGAAAAAAAACACTTTTGTACTGTTGGTGGGGATGTAAACTAGTAGAACCACATTGAAAAACACTGTGGAGATTCCTAAAGAAGTAAAAGTAGATCTATCATTTGATCCAGTAATCTCACTCCTGTGTAACTACTCAGAGGAAAATAAGTCATTATATGAAAGAGATACTTTCACACACATGTTTATAGCAGCAAAATTTTCAATTGCAAAATTACGGAACCAGCCCAAATCACCAACAATCAACGAGTAGTTAAAGAAAAAAAAAAAAAAAATATATATATATATATATATATATAACATTTATTGCATATATTTACATTTTTGTATATATATGCAATGAAATACTACTCAGCCATAAAAAGGAACAAAATAATGGCATTTGCAGCAACCTGGATGAAATTGGAGACCATTATTCTAACTGAAGTAACTCAGGATTAGAAACCAAACATTGTATGTTCTCATCGTATACAAGTGGAAGCTAAGCTATGAGGATGCAAAGGCATAAGAATAATACAATGAGCTTTGGAGACTCAGGGGAAAAGGTGGGAGTGGGGTGAGGGAAAAAAAGACTACACATGGGGTACGGTGTATACTGCTCAGGTGATGCGTGTACCAAAATTTTAGAAATCACCACTAAAGAAGTTATTCATGTACAGGAAAATAATATAAACAAAATAAATATACCAAATAAACTGCTAAACTATCTTCCAAAGTGCCTGTATCATGTTGCATTTCCACTAGTAATAAATGAGAGTCCTTCTTGCTCCAAAAATATGATAGATATATTTTTCTGCAAACAATTTTTATCAATGACTAAAGTAAACCTAGAATGAGTGATTTTACATATTTTTAACTTTTTATTAATTAAAAGTCCATTTTACTGGCATAACAATAATAAAATCATAATTATGGTCTTACTATAATAATTTTTATGTATTATTATTATACCAAAAAGGAGGAATTCTCATATTTATTTTTAATTGCTGAAATATGCTTATATTGCTTTACTGGATTATATGTTGATATGTACATTAATTTTCTAGATTAGTGAAAAAAAGAAATATCTTTAATGACAAATGACACGGTAAAGGCATAAATGCAAAAAGCCCTATGAAGACACCATCAAATTTGGAGAAAATTCTAAAATCATAGAAACATGAGAGCAATAGTTATTCTATTTCTATGCATAAAGTTATATGATAGAAGACATACATAAAAACCTCTTGAAGTATTAATATAAAAATGCCAATGTGATCCTAGTTTCTATCTTGTTCTTTGGTACTTAAAATTGAAAGACACACAAAATGATATAAGGAAGACTTGGGAATTCAAGAAGTCATATATTCCAAGTGATACGGTCAATCTGGGCTAACTTCTGACTAAAAAGGCTAATTGTTTGGGACATGCTTGTGTTTAGAACTTTTGAGAAAGCGACCACGTGAGTACTTTCGTCAAGAAAGAGGATGATGAGGGCAGGAATATTTGTAACTGAGAATTTTAAAAGCAAATTTCAAAACTTTTGGATAAAGAGACAATCTAAAGAAACAGATCTGTTACCAAAATGCCAGGGGATCAGTCTGGGCTCCTTGCTCACCCCACAGAAGACGAATCATTGAGACAAACAATATTGCCATGGAAGAAGTCTTTATTCAGGTGCTGAAGCTGAAGAGAAATGGAGATAAATGGCAAAATGTTCTCTCCCAACTAAAATGGAAGGTTTATATAGATGGGAAGAAATATAACTAAATGAAGAAAAATAGGAATTAGGCAGAGATAAGAAAGCAATCATAAGGAATGAGAGTTCTGGCACTTCACTGTCTGGATGGGATGATCTAGTAATTTTCAGCTTCTTGCCTGAAAGTTGGCTTTCTGTGAAAGAATTCAGATAAGGCAAATGTAAGTTTCCAATTTTAATACTTGGAGGGTCCATTTCTTTGTGTATAGAAAAAAACTAAATACATTTTCTATGAAGAAATTGGGCTGTTTTCAGATTTGCTGAAGAAATACACACACACACACACACGTATATACACATACATATACGCATACACACATATAGAGTCTAAAAATAAAATGATAATAACATGAGAGAATCATTGGTATGTGTTCTAATTTTATCTGTATTTAGAGAATTTAATGATGTCACTTTATACAGAAAATGGTAAGAAGTCAATAATTTGATTTGCCTTTTATAAATTTGTGATTTGAACCAGCAAGAGTGGTACTAGAAAAATATTTCAAGAAGATATTGATTCAGGGGATATAATAAACGTACAAAATTATTTTTTAGTGCTATATTCACAGAAGTGGAAGGAAATATAGTTCACATTTGGTAAAAATTACATGTCAAAAATGGAAGACAAAAAAATCAGTATCACTTGATTGCATTTATTGAATAGAGTGGTAAAATGATAAAATTGGAAGGTTTATAAAAGTATTATTTAGAGGAAATTAAATCTCTTCTCAGGGAAAAACAACTTCAAAAGCATTTTATTCGAGTGAAAATAAATTCCTTCCTGGGTCTACCCTTATATCAGAACTGTTATAGTGGTAAGATGCGTGAAGGTTGGACCAGGTTTTGTTTATATTTAGTCTTTCCCACTTACTACTTGTTGGTCTTGGGAAAATTACTCATGCTTTTAAACATTAATTTCTTTGTGAGAAAATGAATGAAAAGCACTTAGCCTAGTGTGTGACAAATGGCAAGTGATTGTTTATTGCGATCAGTAAATGTTATTCATTTAGAAGTCAAAAAAAATTGAGCTGTGCCGGGAGACTATATAAAAAAAGACATAGGCTCTGCCCTCCGAGTTTATAGTGCAAGGAGATTGACAGACAATACATTTCACAGTGTGTCAAGTGTTATAAAACATGAAACAGCAACGCCAGCTGTCCTGGTAGTAGTCTGTCAGGGAAAGCTTTCTTCAGAAACTGATGTCTAAGTTGAGGACATGAGGCGGACAGAAGTTGTCTAGAAGAAGCAGGGGTCAGAAAGGGTGTAGGTAGTTCAGGGGAAAGGTATTGGTTATATGTAATCCTGAAGACACAAAAATAGGATTTAAAAAATCAAACGTAGGATGTAAGATGGGAAATGGCAATTGTGAACTGTATAGACAGACAAATAAATTGGTTCATTATAAGTTACATGAAAGAGTTTTCACTTTATCCTGCAGTCGATGAAAGCCCATAGAGGATTTCAAGCAAGTCAATGCCCAATTAGATGCAACAAGGAGCAAAGAAAATTTGGAGGCAAGAACTCCCATCAAGATGTGCCTACAGTAATCTGGGTGGGAGAGGGTAATACTGTGGATTAGAGAACTGTCTTTGATAATTAGGAAGAATGGATAGATGAATTTCATATACGCTTAGGAAACAAACAGAAGATTCTTTGAATGTGGAAGACAAAACGACAAAGGAATCAAGTAAGAAATTTGTTTTGAAAGGCAAGTAGACATTGCCCTATATATTATTGTTTTGGCAACCCGGTATGCATAATCAGAAAAATTACTCATCTGACCATCAGTGAACTTATCAATGGGATAAAAGAGAAAATATGATGTTCTATTTTTATAAATTTCTATGATTTTTCAGTGCAGCAAGTATGTATATCACTCATTATATCCAGACACTGTGATAAGTTCTACTGTTACGCAGATGAACATAACAAAAAGCAGATAATCATAAAAAGAACTTTAAAAGCAGATGAACATAATAAAATACTTACCCTTTAAAAGTTTACTATGTAAATAACTAAATGTGAGACTTAGAATGAATTGCTGCACAAAACGAAACAATTTAATGTGGGAGCACAAGAGAAGAAATTTACTCTAGTGTGAAATTTTTAGATTTCTAAGCAGTAGCGTTAAAGACATATTATGAGTGAAAACACAGGTTGAAAGGTGGCGTTTCCTCCTTATATGTATGTCCTTGAAAATTGGAATCTCGAAATTGTATGAGTACATATATCAAAGAATTTTCCACTTTAAAACAGTGATTCAAACTACGGATGATTTTGCACTGACCTCCCTCACCTAACACTTTCAGGGAGCATTTCACAGTGTGCAACTGATGCCCTCTTTGGCCCACAAATAATTATCTGGTCTAAATGTTAAAAGTGCTGAGGTTAAGAAACACCACTGTAAAGTTCCTTTAATGATGTTCAAAGTAAAATTTCAAGTTTAGTAAAACAACTGGCCTCAGTTCTTTCTACTCTTGATAAAGTGTATCAAGTTCTTTCTACATAGTGTTGCAAATAATTTTCCTCCAGCACTTTCATAATTGTTTTACTTTCTTTAGTTGACTAACAAATTGGCTCTAATATTTTAGTAAAATAGTTAAAACCTTTCAAACATAATATAGTAAAATTCATTTTTCTTCCAATGTTTACAACTGTTCATATGAATGGACAGAGAGCAAATAAGTAAACAGAGAGGTAAGTTTGCTAAGCGTTTTTTGTTTGGTTGGCTAATCATTCTCTATGCTACCTCATGCGCCATGAAATATCTCTAGCAGTTTTACACTCCATCTATATTTAGTTTATAGAATCCAAGAATTTACATTGTGCAATTACATAATGATGCTGAATATTTCTGGTTTCAATAATCAAAGTGCTATTAGTGAAAAATAAATTACATGCATGTTAAGAATTTAAAACTCCAGTTTGACTTCATAATGAAATTATTTAATTATGTATTTTACTCTCTTCATACTTATCGAATCCACAGTTTTTCCCCTTAATTTGTTGTGTTTTTATTAACAATTTACCAGCTGTGTTTATTGGCAATATTTTTTATTAATTGTCCTTCAGGGAACTCATTTACTTCTGAAAGAACAGATGTTGCTCCATTAATAAAAACCACTCTGTCCCTCAGAGAAAATGAATGATGTTATAAGCCTTAAGAAATGAATTAGGTGAATGTACTTATGTTACTTGGTTATTGTTTGCCAAAAAAAATCCAAATTTATTTTATTTTGAAAAATAACACTAGCAAACACAAAGTTGGATAGCCTATGTTAAATCATATGCTTAAAGTAAACGTGGGCAATTTAAGTACAAAATCTATATTTATATTGTTTTTCAACATATGGTTTTATCATTTTCAAACACTTTTATATTCTCACCTTCATATGACTAACATAGATATTTTGCAATATTAGGAATGTGAGTACATATTTATTTCTTTGTTTTATTCATTTATTCATGCAACTATCAAGCTTGATTGAACTCCTTTAGTAAATATCTATTTATTTTTACTGTTCAAACAGAAGCAATTTAATGGAGCTTCTCACAAATTTATTAAAAAAAATATCAATTACTTCATGAAATAGATCTTAGGCTTAGACAGCAAATAAAATAAATTATTAGTGTATCAGTCAAAATAGTAGAGGGTATATTGACACTGCTAACCAATTGAAAATGCCAGTGGCTTAATGCAACAGCAGTTTATTTCTAGTCATAGCTAGATATTCAGCTTGGCTCTTCTGAGGAGTGCTACTCATCCAAGCCACTTAGGTAATCATTAGGAAATCATTTAATATTTGTTTCAGCAATCACCACATCAAGGGGAAGACAGTATTGATATTTCTGCTTAGGTATTTAATATTAAAGCTTCTACCTAGGAGTGACATATATTAATTCAATTCATATTTCATTGATTTATGCTACTATGTCTATGTTTAAATTTGATCAAAATGTAAAATATTACTTTTTCTAAGAAAAAATAGAATCACATTTTTAATAGTTAAAACTACTATTGTATCTACCACTCTAGTCATCAAATATTTAATTAATTATTCTTTTCTAATGCAAAATACACATATACTCTTTTCAGAGAGACAGATCGAAGTCCTGTCCATTTTGAACATTGAGCCTTGTATCTGTGGGTTATGATCTATACATGAATAATATTTGTTTGTTTGTTTCCTTTTCTAATTGTCTTTAACTGGTGCAAATAAACCAAAAATTATTTCAAATCGTGATTCCCTTGGTTATAGATCTAAGGACTTAAAATATGAGTTACCAATACTGAAATAGCCAGTATTAGTAAATAAGCATGGGCAAAATAACTGCAATAAAAGCAAATTTCAGAACAAAGAATTGAAGACACAAAACAAACATGAATTTATAATAATGGTAAAATTCTTCTTAACATATATTTTGAGGTCTCCTATCCTGAGAGTGGGGAATATTCTTTGACTGGCACTGATACTGCTTCTTGCTTATTGCACAGCATCACTCCTATTTCTACCTTCAGTGTGGCTGTTATTTTCCATTTGGTAACATCTGAAGTAGGGATTTAGGGATATTTCCAACTTGGGATACATGTATGTTGCTTATCACAGTTTCTACATTAAAATCCAGCGAGCCCAAACTCATCTGTCTCAAAGATTCATAAATGATTTTAATTCAGACAGGTGGCTGTAGTGGCAATGGAACTTCCTTAAAGTCTTAGCAAATTTTTGTTTACTTGTTACCATTTGCTTTCATTAGCTGCATTTTCTTTCTTTGTCATTATCTTGCATTTAATCCTTTACATGTTTGTTGGCACCTTGATATTATCTATTAGAAAGATATTAAAGAAGGGAGATATGATTTACTGATTTGGGAAGTGGATACTTTATTATTTTAAAAGAGTCATTGTTTAGAAAGGGTCTCACTATTTGAAGCAATATGGAAAGGAATAATTCAGTCAATATGAATAGCCAATTCAAGGGCATTGATGCAGGCAAATGTTCAAGAATTAGAAAGAGGCCAGTTCAGTTAAGAGGTGTGATCGAGAAAAATGTAGTCAGAGGTGAATCAAATGAAAATAGGGGCCAGATAGTACAGGGATTCGTCAGTGATTATAATAACTTTAAATTTTATTTGGAGTAAAATTAGAAATTAATATGAGTTCTGAACAAAGGGTTCTCCGAACTAACTTATTCTTTTTTTATTTTTCCTTTGCCTTATTCAGGTATATTTAACCAAAAAATGACAGACAGGAATATATATATATATATTTAAGGTGTACAACATCATGTTTTTATAAATGTATGTATTTTGAACTGGTGACTACAATGAAACTAATTGACATGTCCACCACCTCACACAGTTACCTCTTTCTGCATGTATGGTGAGAACATTTGAGGTCTACTCTTAGTAAATTCCAAGTATATTCACTGTTTTTAACTATAGCCACCATGTTCTACATGATATTTTCAGGAATTACTCATCCAGCTTAAGTAAAACTTTGTGTTAAAATATCTCTTTGTTGAAATTGATAACTTGGTTAGAGAAAAGATGAGAAGCCACATATAGATTTTTGAAAGCAATTCCAACAATCTCTGTGACAGATGTTGATGGTAGGTATAACTTTTCAGAGATTGATCATATTTTAAGGTAAAGTTAACAAAATCGAATTGTGTATAGAAAAATCAAAATTAGGTAGGTTGAAGATGAATCCAACTTTTTTTCTTTCTGTTATTCTTGCCACTTTCCTTTTTTATTCATTGGCTTTTTGTTGTTATCCTGAGAAAATTTTAAAATGGACTTTTAATTTACCGAAAATCAAAAGGCAACAACCAGAGAAAGTTTGGGACGAAATATGAGAAGTTAATCTGTGGATATATTATGTCATTTGCTTATTAAATAAGGTGGAGCTCTTGTTTAAGCAATTGAATACATAATAACGAAGATGGGGGTGATATCTAGAAGGAGATACGAACTTGGGAGGCAAGAACTAAAGTTGTGTTTAAACTTGTGAAGCTGAGTGAGACCTCCTAGGTACTATTTGTAAATGGATTAATCCAATTACAAAGTCTTGGGTCACCCAGACTCTCACACACCTGGGAAAGAAGGAACATTTAGCTAAAGAGATTATAGAGAATAATACAGTTACTGAAAAAGAAGGAGAAATATATTAAAGTCCTAAAATCCAAACAAATATTTATCAAAGAAAGAATCATCCTGTTTGCTAACAAAAAGCCATTGATTGTGGTGTGATTATCCTTTTGGTTAAAGATTGAGGTGTGCTCATTAAATTTAGCATGTGTACTGGATACCTCTGTAATAGTTAACAAATTATTTTTAATCATCTCAATAGATACAGAAAGAAGCATTTGATAAAATTTATCATTCTCTCATAACACAACCTTCCAGGAAATTAGGTATAAAAATTTCACTTACACAATAAAGGTCATCTCTAACAAGCTCACAGTTAACTTCATACTGAGTGGTAAAAAGTGGAAAGCTTTTCTCTTAAGATCACTAACAAGACAATTATGCCCAATCTGGCCACTTCCATTAAATGTAGTACTGGGAGTTTTAGACAAAGAAATAAGGTAAGAAAAAGAAAAAAAAAAGATACCCAAAAAGGGAAGAAAGAAGTAAAATTGTCCCTATTTGATAATATAATCTTATACATAGAAAATCCTAAACTATTACACCAAGAATAAATTATTACAACTGACAAATGAATTAAGTAAAGTTTCAGGATACAAGATCAATATATTAAAATCAGGAGAGATACATTAACAGTAAACAATTTGAAAAAAGTCTCATTTACAATAGCATATAAAAATAAAATAGTTAGGAGTAAATTCAACCAAGAAGGTGAAAGATTTATAAACTGAAACTATCAAACAATGATAAAAGAAATTGAATGTTACAAATAAACACAAAGATATCCTGTGTTCATGGATTGGAAGAATTAATATTGTTAAAATGTTTCTATTGTCCAAACCATCCTGCAGATGCAATGCAATTTCTATTAAAAAAATCAATATTATTTTCCACAGTAATAGGATAAAACAATTAAAAATGTGTATAAAATCACAATTATTTCCAAATATTCAAGCAATTTTGACCAGAAACAACAAAGCTGAAGGCATCAGACTCCCTAATTTAAAAATATATTATTACAAAGCTATTGTAATCAAAATGGCTTGGTACTGGCAAAAAAGCCGACATTACAACCAAGGAAACAGGCTAGAAAGTCATGAAATAAACCCATGCATTTGCAATAAATTGATTTTTGACAAAGGTACCATGAACATGCAATGAGGAAAGGATAGTGTTTCCCATAAATGGTGTTGGGGCAACTGGGTATACACAGGCCAAAGAACAAAACTGGATCCTTAACTTACACCATGTACAAAAATCAATTCAAAATCCACGAGAGATAAACTTAAGACCTCAAACTGTAAAACTACAAGAAGAAAATGTGGAGAAAAAGCCACAACATTGGTCTGGGAAATGATTTCTTGGATAGGACCGCAAAAGCACAGGTAACAAAACAAAAATTAGACAAACTGGATTGCATCCAACTAACTTTTGCAAAGTAAGGAAATGTTTAACAGAGTGAAAAAACACTCATGGATTGGGAGAAAGTATTTCCATACTGTGTATCTGATAAGAGGCTAGTATCCAAACTACAGAAGGAACACAAACAACTCAATGGCAAAGAAACCAATAACCTGGTTAAAAAATGGATAAGGATCTAAACAGACGTTTCTCAAAAGAAGGCATACAAATGGAGAAGAGATATATGAAAGAAATCAACATCTTTTAACATTAGGGAAATGCTGATTAAAACCGCAATGATATATCATGTCACATCTGTTAGAATGGTGATTATCAAATAAGACAGACAAGTATAAATGAGAATGTGGAGAAAAAGGAACAATGGAACTCTGTGGTGAAAATGTAAATTAATGCAGACAATTTGGAAAACAGCATGGAGGCTTGTCAAAAAACTAAAAATAGAATTACCATATGATCAAGCATATGTATTCACTTTTGGATATATACCCAAAAGATACCTGTATTTGCATTATTCCAGCATTGCGTGTAATAACTTAGATGTCAAAGCAATCTAAGTGTCCATCAACAGATGACTGGATAAATCGTTGGCTATGTATATGTATGTGTGTGTATCTGTATGTGTATATATATGTATATGTATGTGTGTGTACATATATATATATATATATATAGAGAGAGAGAGAGAGAGAGAGAGAGACAGAGAGAGAGTACAGCCTTTAAAAGAAAAAGAAAAAAAGTGTGTGTGTGTGTGTGTGTGTGTGTGTGTAGTACAGCCTTTAAAAGGAAGAAAATTCAGTCATTTGTGACAACATGGATGAATCTGGAGGCATTGTGCTAAGTGAAATAAGCTGGGCACAAAAAGACAAATATTACACTATTTCATTTATATGAGCAATCAAAAAAGTTGAACTCATTAGAGAGAGTAAAATGGTGGTTACTACAAGCTGTGTGGGTGGGCAAGGGGAAAGAGGAGTTGTTGGCCAAAGGCTACAAAGTTTTAGTTAGACAGAAAGAATACATTTTAGTGATCTACTGCATGATATGCTTACCATAGTTAACAATAATCCATTGTATATTTCAAAATTGCTAAAATTGCTAAAGGAGGCCATTTTAAATGGTGAGGTGTCAAATATGTTAATTATCTTGATTTAGTCTTTCTACAGTGTATACATATATAAAGCATTACAGTGTACCCCATAAACATATGCAATTATTATTTGTTATTTATAAATAAATAATAAATAGGTAAATAAAATAACTCCTATAATTCCCTAACTCTTTGAATCAACATTTTTCTCTTTCATGTACCTTCGCTACACTCACTCACTGTAAAATTTCTAGGAAGTTAATATGGCTAATGATTCTCTCCACACCACTTTCTCATCATTGTCTCTGTTTTGAATAAGTTTAAGTGAAACACAACTAAAGAGCATTTTCTTTTCACTCATGCTGTTTTCACTCTTTCTATTGTGTCTGAGACCCTCTCTAAAATGTTGGGTTCCAAATACACTGAAATTGTTCTTATCAATGTCAATTACTGAATTTTGAAAAAAACAAGCTCAAAATTAAGTACTAAATCTCATAATATGCACAAGTATTATAGCAAAAGATTCAAATGGCATTCATGACACCTACTGAAAATTTATTTTTTTGTATTTTTTCATTTTTTTCTGTAATAATGTTTCTTTTAAATAAAATTATGTATAGACCATACAAAATATGGACCATAAAATTATATATAGAAATACATCATATAAATGCTTTAAATATACATTTATATATACATATATATGTGTGTGTATACATGTGTGTGTGTATATATATATATATATATATAGTCATCATAGCATTTAGATTTCTCAATAATAAAGTGTTTTTCAAAGAGAAAAATTGATAATTAAAATATTACATATTGATATATTACACATGTGTTTGCTTGTTTGTTTAATGAATAATTCTTCCTGCTCCAGAATATAAGTGTTATGAGAGCAGGATATACCCCCTAGCTTATAACAGTATCTGGCCTATACTATCAATTAATCAAATATATTTGGAATAAATAAACAAAATTCAAATTCCTTGAGTTCTGCTTTGTAATACTTTTGCCTTGTACAATAATTGTTTATTTCTAAATCTTTGCAGGTTAGGTTTGATAACCACATGGTTCAGATTTTCTGCCTATCTGCTGATCAATTTTATTTTCTTTTAAAATACATTAAATATGTGAAAAACTCAAGGTAATAGGGCAAAAATAAAATATAAAGTAACTGTGTAAATTATCTTGAGGAAACACATCTTCTAAGACATTAAGTAAGAAAAAGTGGTTTATAAAATTAGAGGCAAAATTGATACAAACAAACACACATATATGTATATAAATATATACACACAGAGACATACACACACATATGTTGAATTTCTAAATAATATCATAAAGCACTATGCTAAAAGGGAAAAATGAATATAGGTATGAATATACTTATATGATATGAATTAGTATGAATATACTTAATTCATACTAAAAAGATAATATTTAAAAGACTATAACAAATCTTTAAAAATGTGTATGTTTTCAAAAGTGAGAATAGAGTATAATTCTAATAAATATCCTAATACAAAACTTCATTTTTATCTGAAATGCAAAGCTTACTTAATCTTATTTCTGCTTTTATTTTTTTTTCTAGTTATTCCATCTTAATTGCTAACATTCAAAACATTCTATCTGCATTTGCAACTACACACAATTGGTATCATGGTAAATATTACAAAATAAAACTGCAATAAGATGAGTACATTATTTTACTAATCGATCTTCAAATACTGTTGGATTTAAACAGGACCTCTTTAGCTCTCCTTTTTTTGTATTAAGATTTTATACAGAGCTCCATGTGGTCTTGGATGCTGCCATAGTATTCTTCAACTTATCTCTACCTGAGACTAATTCTAATTCTAAAGATTTCATAACCTTTATAATCTTTGTAAACACAATTTTTGTACCTTTATCACCCCTACCATTTTCCTTTCCTGTCTATATATCTAATTTGATATCATTGCTTATTCTTGCCATAGCATTAAGAATCTGCCATCCACAAAGTTTCCTATTCTATCTACTTTTATCTAAATGCTCTTATTGCCTTGGTGTACTTACTTAAACTTAATGTTCTAATGATGTTACTTCCTATGGAGCTCAATTAAATGTTAGTTTTGTTATTTCTATGATTACCAGGTGCTTTCTGTAGTTCCAAAAGTAAAATAGGTATTTTAATATTTAATTAACTAGATGATACTTAGATAATGTTGTTCATCATCCCCCCATACACATATGGCTCCACTGAAATACAAACCATCACATTATATAACAAACTGAATTCTAGTTTAAGTACATTCTAAACACTCACCCTGCCTCCTGATTCATTAAAGATTTTAGTGTCTAGATCATTGGTTATTTTCCTCTAAGTCCAGGTCATAAATTTTATAGTGTCCATGTCCACAATGTTAATTCATACAACATAGAGATTATCTCACTTTCAATAATTGTTGGCATACTTACTCTTTAAATTTATATTGGTAGCACAGACCAATCAGACTGTATATTATTTGATAAGCTTTATTGCTGGTACTGGCTAGATACCAGTTCTTCTCAAAGTCCTATCCTAGTTCTGGACATTGCTAGTAATTACATGATTTTGAAAATTGTGATGGCAAGCACCCATAGGTGAGGACCGCATCCTGATTCTAAGGTTTACCTATTTTTACCTCTTATCCCTAAATATTTGCAGCCATAACAAGACAAACTGCTCATTGATTCTGCTGTTTATTGCTTATCTTTAACATTGTAACTTGAATTATTTCAAGGGTGCAGGTTTCCAGCATTGTAGTTATTTCCCCGAAATAACCTCAATTCCTGTAACACTTATGTTTTAATCACAATTGTGAAGACTCAAATTTTGCTGAAATATGCCTGACTACATTCAACTTAAATTAGATGAGTTAAAAGAAAAAAAATAAATAAATAAGATAAAACCAGCAAATGGAAGGCATTATGAGTGCTTGCGGGGCTATAATATTTCCCTTGATTAAGGAGAGACATTTCAAAATTGCAAAGTGGTTAATTAACTTAGGAATCATAAATTCTTAAATATCCTAATAAAAAAGTTCAAGTTACATGGAACAAAAGTGGAAAAAAAAATATTAAGTAAATTCCAAAGTATGGTTAGAGATTTCAACACTTCCCTCAGTTACTGAGAGAACACGTAGAAAGAAATGAGGACACAGAAGTCTTACACAATATTAGCAATGAAGTTAAATTAACATTTAGAAATATTGTATGAAAATCAGTGTTTGTGTTTGAAATGCATAAGAAATTTTGGTCAAAATATGTTATATGTTAGGCCATAAAACAAATCCAAGTTAATTTTAAATGACATAATCCTTCTAACTTATCTGACAAGAAAATGTAATTAATTAGAAATCTATGACAGAAACATGTATGTAAAGTCCCCAGAACTGAATCTTAACAAACCACTATCAATAATATATAAGTGCAAAGAAAAAAATAAGAAAAAAACATTTTAAATAATATGAAAATGAGAACTCAGCATAACAAAATGTGGGAGATATAATCACAGTTGTGCTTAGAGCAAAATTTATACATTAAATGCATACAATTGAAAAGTTGAAATCAAAGTTGTAAAACAACTATTCTATCTTAAACATCTAGGAAGAAAAAAGAGCTTATTAAATCCTAAGTAAAAGAAGAAAGATGATGATAAAGGCGAGAGCAGAAATCATTGAAATTCATACCAGATACATAACAGGAAAAACCAAATTAACTGCCCACTATTTGATAAAATAGATCAAGAAATTAATACATTTCCAGATAGATTTAACATGCAGTCGTATTAAGAATACATTTTAGCCAGATGCTGCGGCTCACACTTGTAATCCCAGCACTTTGGGAGGCCAAGGTGGGTGGATCACATTACAGGAGGATGTTGAGAGCAACCTGATTAACATGGTGAAACCCCATCCCTATAAAAAATATAAAAATTAGCCAGACATAGTGGCAGGGGCCTGTAATCCAGTTACTCAGGAGGCTGAGGCAGGAAAATCACTTGGAGCTAGTAGATGGAGGTTGCAGTGAGCAGAGATCACACCCGTGCACTCCAGCCTGGACAATAGAGCAAAACTCTGTCACAAAAAAAAA
>NW_016107448.1:371990-374128 GCF_001604975.1 Cebus imitator
TATAAAACACATATGTATTCCGGTCAAAGGGGGCTTATCTCAAGAGTGTAAACTTGTTTAATGTTTAAAAATAAATCAAAACAAATCTAGACATGGACTTTAAACCCTTCACAAAAATTAACTCAAAAAATACTATAAACCTAATGTTAAATGCAAAACTGTAAAACTCATACCACAAAACACAGGAGTAAATATCAGTAACTTTGGTTATGACAATGACTTTTTAGACACAACATCAACGGCACAACTCCTAAAAGCAAAAACTGATATGCTGAACTTCATTAAAATTATTATTATTGTTATTTGAGAAGGAGTTTCACTCTCGTTGCCCAGGCTGGAGTGCAATGGCGCAATCTCGGCTTATTGCTAAGTCTGCCGCCCAGGTTCAAGAGATTCTCCTGCTTCAGCTTCTCAAGTAGCTGGGATTACTGGCATGCGCCACCAGGCCTGGCTAAATTTTTTTTATGTATTTAGTACAGACAGGGTTTCACCATGTTAGACAAGCTGGTCTTGAACTCCTGATCTCATGTGATCCACCCTGCCTCGACCTCCCAGAATGCTAGGATTACAGGGGTGATCCACTGCATCTGGCCTAAAATTAAAAACTTCGCTCACCAAAACATACTGTCAAATGAATTAAAATTAATGTCACGGACAGGAAAAAATGTATTTACCAAAGTCACTTAATAAAGGACTTTTATCCAAAATATACAAAGAGTACTTAAAACTCATCAGTAAGAAAATGAATTACTTGATTAAAAAAAAGGGAAAAATTCTTCACAGGCATCTTACCAAAGAAGACATATAGACAGAAAACGCACATGTAAAAATATGTCTTTAGGGAAGTGCAAATTAAAATAACAATGAGATACCACTATGCACCTATTGGAATGGCCAGGATCCAAAGTACAGAAAATGCCAAATGCTGCTGAGGAGGTACAGCAACAGGAACTCTCATTCATGGCTGAGAATAATTCAAAATATTAAGCTATTTTGAAAGACAATTTGTCAATTTCTTGCAAAATTAAAAATTATCTTACTATATGATCTAGTAATCATGCTTCTTAGTATTTCATCAAATGAGTTGAAAACTTATTTTCACATAAAAACATGGGAGTATGTATAGAAGCTTTATTCATAAATACCCAAACATAAAGCAAACAAGATATTCTTCAGAAAATAAAATGACAAATAAAATGTGGTACATCTAGACAATGGAATAATATTTCACACTAAAAGGAAATGAGCTATCAAGCCATAAAATGATGAGGAGCAACCTAATATGTGTATTATCAAGTGAAATAAGTTCATCGGAAAAGACTACATGCTATAAATTTCAACTGTATGACATTCTTGAGAAAGGAAAACCATGGAGATAGAAAAAATCAGTGGTTAATGAAGAGGGAAAGAGCACAAATAATTACAGAGCAGTGAAACTATTCTGTATGGTACTCTAATGTATCACAAAATGGTAGATACATGTCATTATAAACTTGTCAAATCCCCAGGGCGGATGGAGGCAGCAAACCACATTCAAACCATATTGCCATGTATGTACCTATGAAACAGTCCTGCATTTTCTGCACATGTACCCCAGGACTTCGAGTGCAACTATAAATGTATATATTTATAATATATATATGAATGAACTATATATATGAATGAACTCAATTGTGAACCTTGGACTTCACATAACAATAATGTATTAATGTAGGTTTATCAATTGTAATAAATGTACAGTGTGGGATGGATGTTAATAGTGGGCAGGACTACATATGCGTAGAAACAGAAGGCATGCCAAAAATCCCTGCACCTTCTGCTCAATTTTATGTAAAACTGTCTAATAGGGGGCTGGGCGCGGTGGCTCATGCCTGTAATCCCAGCACTTTGGGAGGCTGAGGCGGGTGGATCACGACGTCAAGAGATTGAGACTATCCTGGTCAACATGGTGAATCCCCGTCTCTACCAAAAATACAAAAAATTAGCCAGGCATGATGGCGTGCACCTGTAATCCCAGCTACTCAGGAGGCAGAAGCAGGAGAATTGCCTGAACCCAGGAGGCGGAGGTTGCAGTGAGTCGAGATCACGCCATTGCACTCCAGCCTGGGTAACAAGAGCGAAACTCTATGTCAAAAAAA
>NW_016107448.1:374228-447968 GCF_001604975.1 Cebus imitator
AAAAAAAAAAAAAAAAAAACCTGTCTAATAAAGTCAGTCAAGCATAGTGATTCAGTCTTGTAATCCCGGCATTTTGGGAGGACAAAGGAAGAGGATTACATGAGCCCAGGAGTTCAAGACCAGCCTAGGCAACATAGTGGGGTCCCCATCTCTACAAAAAACTAGAGAACATAGCTGTGCATGATGGTGCATACCTGTGGTCCTAGCTACTCAGAAGGCTATGCAGGATGATTGCTTGAGCATAGGAATTTGAGTTTACAGTGAGCTATGATCATATCACTACACTCCATCTTGAGCAACAGAGTAAAAGTCCACCTCTAAAATAAATAAATAATGAATACATTTAATTTAAAAATAAATCAGTATGATTCATTATATTAACAGTATCAACAAGAAAACCATGTCCTTATCATAATGGATGCAAAAAAGCATTTAAATAAATCAAAGCCCTTAAAAGATAAAACCTTTTTACACACCATTAATTGTAGGTAGTACTTTTAATCTTATTAAGTCCTTTTCTAAAAACAAAAATAATTTCATTAATTCAAAGTTAATAGAATACTTAGTATTTAGATGTTGAACTGTATAAATTTTCATCATAGAAAATCACAAAGACAATCATTTTTATCATGTTGATTTAACTTGTAGTGGAAACAACAGTTGCTAGATTGGTGAGATGGGTACATGGGAATATGAAATTAAAAGCATGCTCATTAGAACAGGAAATCAGAACTTTTCATATTGATAAAAGGACATGTTTACATACATAGAAAATCCTAAGGACTCCAGAATAGCTACTATAACCAATAACTGAATTTAGCAGTTTTGTAAGGTTCAAAGTCCATTAATAAATTTTTCAGCTTTGCGGGGTTCATAACCAGTAGTCACAACCCGAGGTGGAGGTTGCAGTGAGCTGAGCCTGAGCCACTGGCCTCTAGCCTGGTGCCTGGTGACAGAGCGAGACTCTGTCTCAAAAACTCCAGCAAGGGTTCAGAACAAGACTGAAGCTGAGAAAACTGAAATGACAGAAATATAATTCAAAATATGGGTAGAAATAAAGATCATTGAGCCACAGAGTACACGGAAACCCAAGGCAAGGAAGCTAAAAATCATGATGAAACAATGTGGGAGCTGACAGACAAAACAGCCAGTATAGAGAAGAACCTAACCAACGTGATATAGCTGAAATACACAATAAAATAATGTCGTAATGCAATCACTGGTATTAACAGCAGAATAGGAAATGCAGAGGAAAGAATCTCAGAGCTTGAAAACTGGCTTTCTGAAATAAAATAGGCCTGCAAGACTAGAGAAGAAAAGAACAAAAAGGAATGAATACAACCTCTATGTGTGATGACACACATGGGCTCAAAATAAAGGGATGGAGAAAAATCCACCAAAATACGGAAAGCAGAAAATATCAGGGGTTGCAATCCTACTGTCTGACAAAACAGCCTTTACATCAACAAAGATCAAAAAAGAAAAGCAGGGCATTACATAATAGTAAAGGGTGAGATTCACCCAGAAAATCTAACTATCCTAAATATACATGCACTCAACACAGGACCACCCAGATTCATAAAGCAAGTTCTTAGAAGCCTTCAGAGAGACTTAGACCCCCACACAAAGATAGCGGAAAACTTTACCACTCCACTGATAATATTAGACATCATTGACACAGAAATCAATAAAGATAATTAGGACCTGAGCTTAGCACTGGATCAAATGGACCTGGTGCATATCTACAGAATTCTGCACTCCAAATCAACAATACCTCACGGTATTTACTGTAAACTTGTAATTGAAAGTAGAACACTACACAGCAAATTCAAAAAAAGAAAAAACATGAAATCATAACAATCTCTTATACCAAGTACAATCAAGTTAGAAGTCAAGACTTAGAAATTCACTCAAAACCATACAATCACAGAAAAAAAAATGGATAAATATGGTTTTGAGTGACTTTTGGATTAATAATGAAGTTAAGGTAGAAATAAAGATTTTTGTAATGAGAACAAAAGCGGGACATACCAGATTCTCTCAGACACAGCTAAGTTAAGGCAGTGTTACTAAGGCAGTATTAAGAGGAAAAATCATTGCACTAAATGCTCACATGAAAACGTGAGAGAGATATCAAGTTTACAGTGTAACATCACAACTAAAAACTGGAGAACCGAGAACAAACAAATGCCAAATCTGGCAGAAAAAAATGAAATAACAATGATCAGAGCTGAACTGAGGGAGGTGAAGACATGAAAGACAATTGCAAAATCTAAGAACCCAAAATTGCTTTTCAAAAAAAGTTAATAAAATAGATCACTAGGTAGACTAATAAAGAAGATTCAAATAAACATAAGCAGATATGACAAAGAAGGTGTTTCTACTGACCCCACAAAAATACAAACGACCATCAGAGAATAGCATAAACACCTCTATATACATAAACCAGAAAACATAGAATAAATGGATAAATTCCTAGACATATACTCCCTACCGATATTAAATCAGGAATAAATTTAATTGCTAAACAAACCAATAACAAGCTCTGAAATTCAGGCATTATTACATGGCCTACCAACTCTAAAAAGCCCAGGACTAGCTAGATGCACAGCTGAATTCTACCAGATGTAGAGGGAAGAGCTGGTAGCATTCCTACTGAAACTAATCCAAAAAATTGAGAAGGAGGAACTTCTCCGTAACTCATTCTATGAGGTCGGCATCATCCTAATACCAGAACCTTGCAGTAATACAAGAAAGAAATGTTGACAAATCAAATCCAGCAGCACATCAAAAAGCTTATCCACCATGATCAAGTAGGCTTCATCCCTAGGATGCAAGGTTTGTTCAACATATGCAAATCAATACATGTGATTCATCACATAAAGAGAAGACAAAAACCACATGATAATCTCAGTACATGCACAAAAGTCTTTTGATAAAATTCAACAGTCCTTCATGTTAAAAACTCTCAATGATTTTGGCAATTAAGGAAAATACCTCAGAATAATAAGATCTGTATATGACAAACCCACAGTCTACACGATACTGAATGAGCCAAAGGCAGAAACTTTCCCCTTCAAAACTGGCAAAAGGCATAATGCCCTCTCTCACTGCCCCTGTTCAACACAGTATTGGAAGTCCTGATCAAGCCTATCAGGAAAGAAAAAGAAATAAAAGGCAACCAGTTAGGAAGAGAAGAAGTCAAATGATTCCTGTTTGCAGAAAACATGACTATCTAGAAAACCCTACATGTAATAAATTGCATAAATATCAAAAACATCATGCTTCTAAAAGGAAACCAGACACAAGCAATATACACATATAACATGCAAATATATAAAGAAATATCTGTTCTTTAGTGACAAAAGGCAAATTGATGGTTCCCTGGATTCCATCATGGAGTGTAGGATGGACATGAAGAAACTTTTTAGGATGATACAAATTATCTATATCATAAATGTATAGGTATTTATACAAGTGAATTTCTATCATTAAATTTATCTGGAAGCAGAATTAAAATAGTCCATGTTATTTTTTATTCCAAATTATAGCTCAACATTTCAACATAGTACATTTTAAATAGAAACAATGTTTCAAAGAATGAACATTACCAAAGCTGCATTCCCACTATTTCACAGTAGCCACTTCAGCTAATAACATATATATTCCTGGTGGAAATGTCAATAACAAACTATGGTTTTACTAATTGAGAAAGAAGACAGCCAAATTTAAAACCAGAGAAATTCCAACCAGTTACCTAGCAGTTACAGTTTTTCACGTGATATTTTTAGAGGGTATGTGCTAAAACTTCATTATTTCATACTATTAATAAGATCTTGTCCTCAAACAAAAATGTAATCTTTATGAGAATTGTGATAAAATATAAAATAAACATAGACATTTTCTTTTGCTCTTTTAACCTAACATGCTCACTAAGAAAGGGCTGAAAAGTGTCCTTGGCCTATTTCTGCTGTATTTCCTTTCCAAAAATCTTACTGCTTACTTGTTAGTAAAAAACAAATTTCTGTAAAATTGTTTCCAAGGCCATGAGGAGGAAACAGCAAAATAATAACCCCCCTAAAAACTTACTTGGTCATTTTTATTTTGAAAATTTTTTTTTAAATTTCCCTAAAGGCGATGTTATATCCTAAATCTCCTGCTTTAACAGCAAAGAATGAACAACAAACAGCAACAAACAGCCATTTGTATTATTTACAGTATTATTGTTTTTCTTTTGGTAATCTAATATTAGAGGAGCCCTGACCTCTATTTTTGTCCATATTTTTTGAAAGAAAGTATTTTAGTGGCATGGAAGATGGAGAGAAAAGTCAAGGGAAGAAAAACCCATAGGGCACCATTTACACAATATTGCAACAACTGCATTGCATGGCCCTAGAGTCACTTAGAAAATTTACAAACATATTATTAAAACAAACTGAATTGTAAAGGCATGGATATGGACAATTTATGGGTACAAATCTTATAGATACAAATGTGATCAGAACATATTGATATGTACAAATACAGATATGATCAGAAATCCACGCAACCCTGATGTTGGCATCACATTCCATGCTCTAATGAAAAAAAGAGGCTAATAATATAAACTTAGTTAAAATCTAAATTTGCTAAATTCAAAACAAACAAACAAAAAACACACAAAAATATTTGGATGCATATTTTTTACTAAAAACTGACTTGTTTTAATCAATGGAAGAATTGTAGACTTGTGTCTGTAAAATAATTAGTTACAGAAAATTTCTTATATAGCAATGTTTTAGATTCCAAAAATCTTACCCTCTACATTATTACTTAATCATGTTATCTATTAAACAATATTATAATTGTTTCATTATTATAGTGATATTATTAGTGACATACACTTTTAGTTAGCTAAGTAATTCTGAAGTATAACTTGATCATGGTATTCTCCTGATTACCAAACCGCCAAACCAGAATCAATGACTTTTATGCCTAACAGAAAAACACAAGTGCTTTAGGTGGCCACTCAACACTAATTTTGCACCATAAGACCTTCTTGCATGCATATTTACTTAGATTTAACCAAAAGGTAATGGTTTTTTTTTTGCTTAACCTGGAGTGGTCTTTACCACATTTCTACTTATTCAAATTATCTCTGTTACTGAAGATTCGTATCATTATTAATTTGTGTTACAATATCTTTATCACTCTGACCACGTGATTTTGAAAATTATAACTCAGTTATGGTTAATAATAGTTCTAAATGTTTACCTCCACTATGAACATTTTCAAATTCTACTCCATGCCTGTTTTAATACAGAGCCCAGTTCCATGAAGATTGTATTCATTTTAAGAAACAAAGAGAGATGAGCATATAGTTGCATAATTTTTTGTGTATACATGTATATACACACATACATATACACATTTTGTACATATATATTTATATATGTATATATTAACATAGTGGTGCTTTCAACATAATACATGTCCAATAAACATTTGTTAACCTAAATTTATATTACTTCTATTTTCTTTTATTTTTTTTATTTTTTTCCCATTTATTTATTTTATTGCATTTTAGGTTTTGGGGTACATGTGAAGAACATGCAAGATTGTTGCATAGGTACACACGTGGCAGTGTGATTTGCTGCCTTCCTCCCCATCGCCTACATCTGGCATCTCTCCCCTTGCTATCTCTCCCCAGCTCCCCACCCCCCACCGTCCCTCCCCTATTTCCCCCCAACTGAATCCAGTGTGTAGTGCTCCCCTCCCTGTGTCCATGTGTTTTCATTGTTCAACACCTGCCTATGAGTGAGAACATGCGGTGTTTGATCTTCTGCTCTTGTGTCAGTTTGCTGAGAATGATGGTTTCCAGGTTCATCCATGTCCCTACAAAGGACACAAACTCATCGTTTTTGATGGCTGCATAATATTCCATGGTGTATATGTGCCACATTTTCCCTGTCCAGTCTATCATCGATGGACATTTGGGTTGGTTCCAGGTCTTTGCTATTGTAAACAGTGCTGCAATGAAGATTTATGTGCACGTGTCCTTATAGTAGAACGATTTGTAATCCTTTGGATATATACCCAGTAATGGGATTGCTGGGTCAAATGGAATTTCTATTTCTAGGTCTTTGAGGAATTGCCACACTGTCTTCCACAATGGTTGAACTAATTTACACTCCCACCAACAGTGCAAAAGTGTTCCTATTTCTCCACATCCTCTCCAGCATCTGTTGTCTCCAGATTTTTTAATGATCGCCATTCTAACTGGCGTGAGATGGTATCTCAATGTTGTTTTGATTTGCATTTCTCTGATGGCCAGTGATGATGAGCATTTTTTCATATGTTTGTTGGCCTCATGTATGTCTTCTTTTGTAAAGTGTCTGTTCATATACTTTGCCCACTTTTGAATGGGCTTGTTAGTTTTTTTTCTTGTAAATCTGTTTTAGTTCTTTGTAAATTCTGGATATCAGCCCTTCGTCAGATGGGTAAACTGCAAAAATTTTTTCCCATTCTGTTGGTTTCCGATTCGCTCTAATGACTGTTTCTTTTGCTGTGCAGAAGCTGTGAAGTTTGATTAGGTCCCATTTGTCTGTTTTGGCTTTTGTTGTCAATGCATTTGGTGTTTTGGTCATGAAGTCCTTGCCTACACCTATGTCCTGAATGGTTTTGCCTAGATTTTCTCCTAGGGTTTTATTTTATTTATTTATTTTTTTGAGACAGAGTCTCACTCTGTTGCCAGGCGCCAGGAGTACAGTGGCGCAAGCTCAGCTCACTGCAACCTCTGCCTCCCAGGTTCAAGCAATTCTCCTGCCTCAGCCTCCCAAGTAACTGGGACTACAGACGCACGCCACCATGCCCAGCTAATTTTAATATTTTAGTAGAGACGGGGTTTCACTATATTGGCCAAGATGGTCTCAATCTCTTGACCTCGTGATCCGCCCACCTCGGCCTCCCAAAGTGCTGAGTTTACAGGCGTGAGCCACCGCGTCGGCCCTATTTTCTTTTCTTTAAACTCTGAACATTACTATATTGGCTTGAAGATAAGGTAAATGAAGAACTTCATTTCTTGTTACCATAGTATTTCTACTCATGAAAATTTGTAGTTAGTTGTAATATTTATCACAAATTATAAATAGTTAAATATATTTATAAATAACATGATGTAGTTTATATGCAAATATTTACTAAATTGAAAATAAGTAAATGAATAAAAAAAGACATGTGTGGTAAAAAGTCTCTAAACTCATTGGCTTCTTGACAAATTAATAACCAATTCTTCTGCAAACTAATAATTTTAAAACTTATATAAATAACCACTAACATTCTTAAATTCAATTTCCTAAACGTTCACTGTGCATCATTTAGTAAATTAAATCTTTGCTGCATATAGCTTTGTATTATAAAGAATAACCAACGAAAATGCATATTAAGAAAAATAAACTAACATGCTGCATATCATAATTTCAAGTCAAGTAAAATTTAAATGTCTGATACACTTAAGCAGCACTGCATAGAAAAAGGTGTAACAAATTTTAAAGAGGCTAAGTAATCTGTACTTCTTATGTGCATGTTATATAATGTTATTCTACAGGAAATAAAATTATATGGAACATGGATTCATTAAATAATTAACTTGCTTTTAACTAAGTCTAATAGTTAGAAATTTGATATTTTACAGCATTCTCTACATATATTTATACCTTAGAAATCCTTCAAGGTAGCTCAAGAGCCAACTAAAAGCTTATAAATTACTATGAACGTTTCTTTTTATTTGCAGTAAATTTCCCCAAGGGTATAAATGCTGCTTTGAAGTTTGGGTTTTTTAATCCTACATTCACCTGGGGAGATTTTATATATATATATATATATATATATATATAATATTTATATAATATTTATATATATATTTATATATTATATATTATATATATATTTATATATATAATATATATTATTTACATATATATTATATATACACACGCATATATATAATATATGTATACATATATATGTATATATACACACAAGCGCATATACATATACATATATATATATGTATATATTTTTTTCTGTGACATTATATTTTCAAGGTTTTGTTTAATCCTTTATCTTCATTTTCTTTTCTACCTGTAAGTAAAGACAATTCAATGTATGTGAAATTCAACTTAACATTTTAGGAATCAATACACTTGGAGCAAGTAAGTAATTTAGGTTATTGCCTTAGCCACCTACCTCTATGTCAAAAACAAAAAATAACTGATACGTTGTTTTACTTGAAAAGCCGTGGTGAAATTATCATTCTTATGGACTATCAATATTTACTTTCTCAAAATGTGCTTTTATCAAAATGTATGTACTTCTTTAGTGTTTACTATTCATTAAAAATTTAACTGAGAAGCATTTAAAGGAATATCATTTACTATTCTAACTATATTTATAAAGCAAATAAATGATTACAAACCTTAAGGAGACATAAGACATGCTTTTAGTAATTTAGTAGAGTCTCCAGGGTGGACAATAAATCCAGCAATAAATAAGAAAGTGTAAGATAAGTTCTGCAAATCCTTTAAAACCCTTGAGCACAGTCACTGCAGGCTACACAACAATCTAAAATAATTCATCCAACTGCCTGCTCAAATAGAGATGTGCTTCACCTAGAAAGTTAAAATTAAATTCATATTAAGAAAAAAAGCAGTTTTTGGCATCATATTTTTTAAAGTTCAATTAAGTTTAGAAATGAAAATTTGTGTTATGTCAATGAATTAGAATATTTTCTCCATACAAATTGCAAGTAATATGCTAGATATTATATACATCTATTTATTTGTATATACTATAATATATGTATATGTTCAGCAGTTGTAAATTAATACAAGTTGCAATACAGAACAGTGTGAAAAGGAGAGTCTTTACAATACATTATGGTAAAATAACTTAATAGAAACATAAAAAAATAAATTTACTTCATCTCTATGTTGCATTGTAAATCAAAGACCTCCTTCATTTGGGTTGAACACCTAAATTAAAAAGGCAAAACTGTATGATTTCTAGTATAATTATAGAATATTTTTAAGATTATATGAAGTGGAATGAAGAATATTAAAACACAAATAACCATAATAGAATATATTTTATAACATAAAAATGAGGAACTCATGTTTGTCTCAAGATACCCTTATGAAAGTGAGCACACAAGCTGCAAAGTTTCAGGAGGTATTTTGATAATCGTAACTGACAAAGGGATTGGAGATATATGTATATATACACACACCTCTCTCTCTCTAGATATATACAAACATGTATATACACACACGCATATGCATTAATTATATGTAATATAAATTTAATATAATAAGAAATATATTAAGAGAAATAAACTGTAATGCTGCATACCAGAATTTCAAATCAAGTAATCAAGTAAAAATTAAATGTCTAATTCAATTAAGTGCACTGTATAGACAAAGGTATAGCACATTTTAAAGAGGGTAATTTGTACTTATGTGCATGTTCTATAACATTTTTCTACAGGATATAAAATTAAATAGAACATATATATGTGATACATATGTATATATATTCTATATCAAATATATATGTCCAATTTATAGGAGATATATATATATATATATATATATATATATAAAATTGGATACACACACACACACACACACACACACACACACACACACATCCTGTACCTAAATATATAACTAAAAAAAAGAGTTAACTTTGAAGTCTGGCATAAATTATTTGTAAAAGAAGGAAGAAGGCAGTGATTAGAGACGGGCTGTGTGGATGCCATCTTATAGTTGCCATGGTCCTTTACTTGTTTGGATGAGGCTTGCATGGACATTTTGTGAAAATTAATTGTTCTTTGTCCTTTTGTTTTGCAATGTTTTCTGTATGTGTACCATATTTCACAACAAGAATTACTAAAATTTTAAGCTAACAATAACCAGCTATTCTTAAAAAATGCATTTGCCCACATAAGCTTTCTCATTAAATTTAATTCACTTAAAATTTGAAAATTTTAAATGTTAGTAGTAAAACAACATAATGACCATATAAATAAAGCAGAAGTATCCTGTGAGAGCACCTCTGTTCCCATACCATCACCCTATGACTCCCAAAATCACAAGAGATACCTCTCCTTCTCCCAACAGCAATTACTGTTAATATCTTGGTGAATATTCTGCATTTATAATGATATTTTTGTCTTGTATATGTTTTTTGTATAAATGATATAATACTATACATGTTGTTTTGAATGTTGCTTTTTTCTTTTGCCAGGCACCAGGCTGGAGTGCAGTGGTGCAATCTTGGCTCACTGCAACCTCCGCCTCCCAGGTTCAAGCAATTCTCCTGCCTCAGCCTCCCGAGTAGCTTGAACTACAGGTAGATGCCACCACACCGAGCTAATTTTTGTATTTTTAGTAGAGATGGGGTTTCACCATGTTGGCCAGGATGATCTGGACCTCTTGACCTCGTGATCCACCTGCCTCGGCCTCCCAAAGTGCTGACAGTAGAGGCTTGAGCCACCGCACCCGGCCTGAATGCTGCTTTTTAAAAATGGAGTGAATTAGATGTAGTGGCATTGGAAATGTGCTGCTAGAAACTCGTTTATGTCTACATTTTGTGGGGAGTCTAGTTGACAGGCAGCCCCTAGCTGCTGCCCCTTTGGTATCCCCTTCAGCAATCATGAGGAAGCCATATTCTTTCTGGAATACTCTCAACCAATGACAATCATAGCAGGGTTACAAGAGCTGGACCCTATCTTCCCAATATGAGTTAAATCTTAGAGGCCACTTTTGATCTAGTTCTTCCTTCAGCCTAGCTGAGATTTTTCCAAAGCTACACTACTACTTGAGGTTCTTACTACCCAAACCTTCCCTTATTCCTTCCACAATTGTCATATCTGCATCAAAATTTGCAGACGTTTTCTGCCTACTCCTGTTCCCTCCAGTTTATCCTTGTGGTCTCTTATTCAGTAAAACTTTTGCATGTCTAATGCTCTCTTGGTATCTGCTTATTGAAAAACACAAGCTTAATTATTTTTTAACTGAATTATAGTAATATAAAAATAATGCAGTTATTTATTACTATTGGTCTATTCATTTTTATTTTAATTTCTAAAGTCATTTTTACAAGCAAGAATGCAAGAAAAAATTTTGCTGGATGTGGTGGCTCACACCTGTAATCCCAGGACTTTGGGAGGCCAAGAAGGGTGGATAATGAGGTCAAGAGTTCGAGACCTTCCTGACCAACATGGTGAAACTTTATCTCTACTAAAAATACAAAAATTAGCTGTGCATGGTAGTGCACACCTGTAGCATCAGCTACTCCGGAGGCTGAGGCAGGAGAATTACTTGAACCTGGGAGTCAGAAGTTCTAGTGAGCAGATATTGCACTGCTGCACTCCAGCCTGGGTGACAGAGTAAGAATCTGTCTCAAAAAAAAAAAAGAAAGAAAGAAAAATTTGCTCAAACCTAGTCTGTAGACTAGTACATGCATTTTTCTAAATAAACATAGAGAAGTAAAATTTCAAGGTCAAAAGTGCATGGCACATATATTTAATTTTAACATATTGTTCTTCAAAAAAATACATCAATCATTGTACCACAAATTATGAGTACCTATTTCTTTATATACTACATCCTCTCAATATTGAATACCTGTTTATCTATCTATTTATTATCTGTATCATCTATCTATCTATCTCTAATACAGCTGTGGTTAAGGCCTTGGCCATTAATATAAAATCCAAAGAGGAAGTGTACAAAAAAGCCTACGAAAGACTCTGAAAACACCCATATTCAAAAAGATGAAGAAGTTTGAAAGAAAAGAAAAAAGAAAATCTGTACAATTCATTAAATGCCAAAAATAAAGAACTGAACAAGAGTAAGTGTTAAATATTCTCAAGTCTATTAAAATCTCATAGTAAATAGAAGCACCATTAGAGGAAGTAAATTATTTTTGACTTTTGTGACCATTTCTAGTGGAGCAGCAACATAATGCAGACTGTTTAGAACTCATTTTGTACAATCTCCCGGTTGTAGCATCCATCTCTGCCACCACAACTGTGTGCATTTTTGAGAGGACTTGTATGGTTAACAACACAGATGGCTGGGATAATCTCGCTATGTCATCTTGTCTATTTTATTGTTAAATGTCTTCCATGGTGTCTTCTCTATGGTGTTGGACAAGGTGTCATAAAAAAATAATCTTCACGCTTTTTGTTGCCAATCGTAGGATGACTCATTTATCTCTTACCCTGGCCTCATTATCCTCAGTCTTTCAATCTGTACTTGTTCAGATCTCTAGCCAGCCAGGTTAGCCAATTGCTGCTGGTCATAGATAGCTTTAATTCAGATAATTCCTTTTCCCACAGCATGTTAATGTCCATATGCATGCCCATGGCTCTGATAACAGAATTTCGTTTCTTGAACATTTTCTCTTCTGTAAGCAATTCAAAAGAAACGCTTCATGAGACCCTGGGTGCGAGTCAACTTTAAAGAATGAGTGCCACAATGGTTGGTGACACTGGCTTCTGTGCCTCATGCTCATGTAACACAGGGATTAAAGTAAACATGATTTATTGAGAGAGGATTTTTAAGGGAAAATTTTTAAGGGATCAAACAATAATGTAGAAAAGATGAAAGAAAAAAAACACAGGCAAGATTGGTGTTCCAAAAATCCAGGCATAGGTAGAAAAAGAGGATGTCCTGTACATGAAAATGTTGTAGGTCATCTTTGAGATGCTGCATAGATTCCCTGATTACCAGACTGAATCCAATTGAGTTCAATTTTATAAAAGGGCACAGCTGTGAGCTCTTAGCCACCAGTAATCATAACAATTGGAAATAGATGCAGCAGCCTCGCTAAGGAAATCTGAGCAATCTGCCATTTCTGGTAGAGCAGCATCAGAATGTAGAATAGTACCTCATTTTTACAATCTTTAATTTGTAGTATTCGTCTTTGCCAAGATGACTGTGTGCCTTTTTTGAGAGCACTGGTGTGTTCAACAACACAGGTGACTGGTATCATCTGGCTGCATCATCATGTTTATTTCGTTAAGTGCATTGGCCATAATGACCCCTGCACACTATGCTTTTAATATTTATAAAATGTTAATGACCAGATCATTACTCTTCTCTGAATTCACAATGTATGCATCCAAGTGCCTACTGCATATCCGTTTATGTGTTTACATCAATGACATCTCAAACCCACCATGTTCAATATCGTGCTCTCAATTTCTCTTGACAGATGTTTTTCTGTTGTTCTTTGTTGTTAGTGAAAGACATCTGTATCTACCCAGCCATTCAAATTACAAATCTTGAAGCCAGGTTTGATACCTCCCTCTGCTACATCTATATCCAAGCCATAGTTTTATTAGATGTTGTTGCATTCTTGTCCATTTAACCATTGTTCTTATCATTTCAGTTCCTGCCCTCAACTACCTATTGAAAGTGCTTGTGACTTTTCTTTGAGATATTTCCGTAGCACACGCAGCTGACATATGAGGTATGTTGGAAATAGTAGGAAATGAATAATTTAAAAGCAACATCAGTTAATAGTGGATGGAATGTGGAAGATTTAGTCCTAGGCATCCTTAACTCTTGCATGGGACATTCTTGAAAAATTATTTTCATGGTCTTCTGAAGCCCTCAGACAAAAATGAGATCCTGATGCCCATGTTATTTCCCATGTTGGGAAATAACTGGTTCCCATTTCTTTCATATCTCACTTTCTACCTCACTGACCAGTGCTTCCTTGGGTTACATCCATAAAAGTACTTGAACTTACATCTGTGAGTAAGAGTTCACTTTAGAGGAAACCAAACTAATACATTCACAAGTCTTAAAAATTTTATTCCCTCAATGCTTAAAATTCTGTAGTTCCATTTTATCTGCATGGCCATACCATAGGCCCGGTTTACCACCATGACTCAGCTTGATCAACACTGCAACAGCTTCCAAACTACTTTTTTCGTCCTTCATTTTGCATCTCTTTAAGCATCTTTTTTACTGTAAAGGCTGAGATTTCCAAAATGCAATTCTTGTATATATATATATTCAAACTATTTAATAAATTACATGACCAACATATTTTACATAGCATTTTTGTATATCATCATTTAACATCTATTCTCACCTATGTTCATACACCTCTCTGAATTGCAATGAGTGACTCTAAACACTACATTTTCAAGATTCATTAGCAATTGGGCACAATATATAAATTATATTCTGCCAGTGAGATTTGCTTTCATAAATCTTAAAGGAGATTTTAAGGTAAAATATCTTAATACAGACTAATGTATAATGTTGACATGCAAGTATTTAAGACAGTGTTTGAGGTGGCTGGACTTAACATTTTATGTTTACACATATATTTTAGTTGAGGTGATAATACCAGCATCTGGGGAAACAGCAAACTTCTGATTTTGGAAAACCATTTTTAAAATGCCTATTCTCCTTTGCTGCCAGAGAAAAATCAGTTATTCAGGGAAGCCTCTCTGTAGTGCGACTTCATTAAATCATTTACTCTATTGTCTCATAAAATAAAGTTTTCTTTATAGAAACATATTTTGATAATGTTTATTTTCAGTGTGATTCTTTGAATAGTATATTACTCATAAAACCAAGTAGAGGTCATCCTTGTCTTGTGCCAGATTTCAAAGGGAATGCTTCCAGTTTTTGCCAATTCACTATGATATTGGCTGTGGGTCCATCATAAATAGCTTTTACTATTTTGTGATACGTTCCATCAATACCTAGTTTATTGAGGGTTTTTAGCATAAATGGCTTTTGAATTTTTTCGAAGGCCTTCTCTGTGCCTGCTGAGATAATCGCGTAGCTTTTGTGTTTGGTTCTGTTTATGTGATGGATTACATTTATAGATTCACATATGTTGAATTAGCCATGCATCCCAGGGATGAAGGCTACTTGATCATGGTGAATAAGCTTTCTGAGTTGCTGTTGCATTCTGTTTGCCAGTATTTTATTGAAAATTTTTGTATCAATGTTCATCATGGATATTTGCCTGAAGTTTTCTTTTTCAGTTGCATCTCTGCCCAATTTTGTTATTAAGATGATAATAGGATGTTATTAGGATGTCATTAGGATGATTAATTGGTCTCATAAAATGAGTTGGGGAGGATTCCCTCTTTTTGTATTGTTTGGAATAATTTCAGAATGATAGGTACCAGCTTCTCTTTATATGTCTGGTAGAATTCAGCTGTAAACCCATATGTACCTGGGCTTTTTTTAGTTGGTAGGCTATTAATCGCTGCCTCAACTTAAGGATGTCCTCTATCACCACACCTATTCAATATAGTATTGGAAGTTCTAGCTAGAGCAATAAGACAAGAAAAAGAAATAAATGGTATTCAATTAGGAAAAGAGGAAGCCAAATTGTCTCTATTTGCATACAACCTGATTATATGTTTAGAAGACCCCATTGTCTCAGTCCAAAATCTCCTGAAACTGATAAGCAACTTCAGCAAAGTCTCAGGACACAAAATCAATGTGCAGAAATCACAAGCATTTCTATACACCAATAACAGACTAACAGAGAGCCAAATCAAAGGTGAACTCCCATTCACAATTGCTGTAAAGAGAATAAAACACCTAGGAATACAGCTAACAAAGGATGTAAAGGACCTCTTCAAGGAGAACAACAAACCACTGCTCAATGAAATAAGAGAGGACACAGACAGATAGAAAAACATTCCATGCTCAAGGTTGGGAAGAATCAGCATCTTTAAAATGGCCATACTGCCCAAAGTAATTTATAGATTCAATGCTATCTCATCAAACTACCAATGACCTTCTTCACAGAGCTGGAAAAAAAAAACACTTCAAATTTATATGGAACTGAAAGAGAGCCCAAATAGCCAAAAGAATCCTGAGCAAAAAGAACAAAGCTGGAGGCATTATGCTGCCTGACTTCAAACTATACTACAAGGCTACAGCAATCAAAACAGCATGGTACTGTTACTGAAACAGAGACGTAGACCAATGGAACAGAGGCCTCAGAAGCAACACCCTACATCTACAATCATCTGATCTTTGACAAGCCTGAGAAAAGCAAGCAATGGGGAAAGGGATCCCTGTTTAATAAATGGTGATAGGAAAACTGGCTAGCAAAGTGCAGAAAGCAGAAACTGGACCCCTTCCTGACATCTTACATTAAAATTAACTCCAGATAGATTAAAGATCTAAACATAAGACCTAACACCATAAAATCCCTAGAAGAAAACCTAGGAAAACTCATTCAGGACATAGGGATAGGCAAGGACTTCATGACTAAAATATCAAAAACATTGGCAACAAAAGCCAAAATAGACAGATGGGATCTAATTAAACTCCAGAGCTTCTGTACAGCAAAAGAAACAATCATTAGAATGAGCTGGCAACCAACAGAATGGGAAAACAATTTCTGCAATCTAACCATCTGACAAAAAGCTAATATCCAGATTCTACAAAGAACTAAAACAGATTTACAAGAAAAAAACAAACAAACCCATTCAAAAGTGGGTTAAGAATGTCACCAGATACTTTACAAAAGAAGACATATATGAGGCCAACAAACATATGAGAAAATGCTCATCATCACTGGTCATTAGAGAAATGCAAATCAAAACCACATTGAGATACCATCTCACACCAGTTAGAATGGTGTCATTAAAAATGTGGAGAAAACAGATGCTAGAGAGGATGTGGAGAAAGGGGAACACTTTTACACTGTTGGTGGGAGTGCAAATTAGTTCAAACATTGTGGAAGACAGTGTGGCAATTCCTCAAGCACCTAGAAATAGAAATACCATTTGACCCAGCAAACCCATTACTGGGTATATACCCAAAGAATTATAAATTGTTCTATTATAAAGCGACATGCACATGTATGTTTATTGTGGTATTGTTTACAATATCAAAGACCTGGAATCAACCCAAATGTCCATCAATGATAGACTGGATAAAGAAACTGTGGCACATATACACCATGGAATACTATGAAGCCATAAAAAAACAATGAGTTCTTGTCCTTCATAGGGACATGGATGAATCTGGAAACTATCATTCTCAGAAAACTGACACAAGAATAGAAAATCAAACACTGCATGTTCTCACTCATAGGTGGGTGTTGAACAATTAGAGCACGTGGACACAGAGAGGGGAGCATCACACACTGCTGTCAGTTGGTGGGGGCTAGCAGAGCATTGGCAGGGGGTGGGGATGGTGAGGAGGGATAACATGGGGAGAAATACCAGATATAGGTGATGGGGGGATGAAGACAGCAAACCACATGGCCACATATGTACCTATGCAACAATTCTGCATGATCTGCACATGTACTGCAGAACCTAAAGTACAATAAAAAAAAAAGTAGTATGCTTCATAGCTAAGAGTGACTCTGTCTACTCTCACAATCCTAGTCCCTAGCACACTGCCTAGTCAAGTTTACAAATTCAACAGTTTCTGAAGTCTCGCCGTTGATGAGAGAGTTAGATAACAGAGAAATCACAATTAATGAAATGAGATTTATGAAGAAGAGGCTTGAAATAAAATCCATATTTTGAGTTGGCATTTTATGTTAAAGCCCCTGTCCCATTAAAATAGAACATGAAAAGGAAAGGTAAATACAAACTTTTTAAATTGATTGACAGTATGTCAGAAATTACAACACTCATATTTTCTCCATGAAGTTGAAGGCTAAGAAGTCTGTTGGCATGATTGGAGTTGTAAATGGAAAGTGATTCAAATAGGTGGATACATATTGGAAACAGCTAAATTCTTAAAAAAAAGAAAGTTGATCAGGGAAATGAAAGATCTAGGAAAATTTTAAACAGCCATTTCAGAACAGAAACAAAATATCTCTAGAAACATCACTCCATACATTCAAATGAACAAACAGTTGATAGTTTACAAAGTGTGTAGACTGCACATCCAGTGCCAAGTGGCACAGTACAATTTTAAGTAGGGTGCTCAGCATATCCTTTATTGAAAAGAGACTCCTACTAATGGAAGAAGGTAGGAAAGATATCCATGTGAATGTCTGGGAAAAAAACCTCATTTCATTTATAGAAGACAGCCAATGAAAAAGCCCTGAATTTGAATATATGCATTGTTTTCAATAAACAGTAAATGATCTGGTAGTTATCACTAGAACACTGAGTGGTTAAGAAATAATTGCAGATTTAAAAAAATCAGCGAGATAACGCTGCCAGTTCACTAGGACTTTATAAAGCAGGAAAGTATATTGCTTTTACTCTGAATGAAATAAAGAACCTTTCAAGATTTTGAAATTCGGACACATTTGATCTGATTGTATTTTAAAATGTTTCTTTAGCTGATATATTGAGAATAGATTATTAACAGGCTTACGGGCGACTTGGAATATGGTGGCATTCATTTATTTTAGGTTCAAGAACATAGTGTCATACCACCCGTACCTGTTTAAATGAGTTGCGTTTCAGAAGTTTCCAAGAGCAGCTCCTGCTGTCATCAAAAGGCAGTGCCTAAGTCCATTGACTTTCTTCAGAAAAGCCCATCTCTTTACAGGTAATAACTTGATAACAATGACACTAGGGATACACTTGCCACAAGAAATAAATGATTTATTGCTAAAGTATAAAAAGATTCAGTATTTTCTCCTGATAAGATGTGTCTGGTTCCAGCTACACAGTGGGAGTCAAAAACAGCTCTCCATGAAAAGACCCAATTGATGAAGAGATCGTATCTACCAAGCTCTTATCTACCAAGGCAAATAAACTTGCTTCATAGAAAGAAGGTCCTAGATGAGTAGATTACTTAGGGCACTTAATCCTGTACCTCCTGCTGCAAGTATAACAAGTGTGTGCTCTCTCATACACAATGGCATAATAAAATGAGAATGGGTTTAGAGAGACAAATATTTTGTGGCTTATCTCTTTTTTGTATTTTAGCTTCAATTCCTTTTTTTAAAATTTATTTATTTTACTTTAGATGCATACTATATCTGGTACTTCTCCCCATGTTATCCCTCCCCATCCTTCCCTCCCTCCCCACCCCCCACTCTTTCTCCCCTAACCCCTCAACTGCCCCCAGTGTGTGATGTTCCTCTCCCTGAATCCATGTGTTCTCGTTATTCAACACCCACCCATGAGTGAGAACATAAGGTGTTTGGGTTTCTGTTCTTGTGTCAGTTTGCTGAGAATGATGTTTTCCAGATTCATCCAAGTCCCTACAAAGGACACAAGCTCATTGTTTGTTTGTTTATTTATTTATTGCATTTTAGGTTTTGGGGTACATGTGAAGAACATGCAAGATTGTTGCATAGGTACATACATGGCAACATGATTTGCTGCCTTCCTCCCCATTGTCTATATCTGGCATTTCTTCCCATGCTATTTCTCCCCACCTCCCCAACCCCCGCTGTCCCTCCCCTATTTCCCCCCAACAGACCCCAGTGTGTGATGCTCCCCTCCCTGTGTCCATGTGTTTTCATTGTTCAACACCCACATATGAGTGAGAACATGTGGGTATGATTTTCTGTTCTTGTGTCAGTTTGCTGAGAATGATGGTTACCAGGTTCATCCATGTCCCTTCAAAGAACACAAACTCGTCGTTTTTGATAGCTGCATAATATTCCATGGTATATATATGCCACATTTTCCCTGTCCAGTCTGTCATCGATGGGCATTTGGGTTGGTTCCACATCTTTGCTATTGTAAACAGTGCTGCAATGAACATTCGTGTGCATGTGTCCTTATAGTAGAATGATTTATACTCCTTTGTATATATACTAGTGGGATTGCTGGGTCAAATGGAGTTTCTATTTCTAGGTCCTTGAGGGATCGCCACACCATCTTCCACCATGGTTGAACTAACTTACCTTCCCAACAATAGTGTAAAAGTGTTCCTATTTCTCCACATCTTCTACAGCATCTATTGTCTCCAGATTTTTTAATGGTCACCATTCTAACTGGCATGAGATGGTATCTCAATGTAGATTTGATTTGCATTTCTCTAATGACCAGTGATGATGAGCATTTTTTCATATGTTTGTTGGCCTCATGTATGTCTTCTTTTGTAAAGTGTCTGTTCATATCCTTCGCCCACTTTTGAATGGGCTTGTTTGTTTTTTCTTGTAAGTCTGTTTTAGTTCTTTGTAAATTCTCGAGAACAGCCCTTTGTCTGATGGGTAAACTGCAAAAATTTTTTCCCATTCTGTTGATTGCCGATTCACTCTAATGACTGTTTCTTTTGCTGTGCAGAAGCTGTGGAGTTTGATTAGGTCCCATTTGTCTATTTTTGCTTTTGTTACCAATGCTTTTGGTGTTTTGGTCATGAAGTCCTTGCCTATGCCTACATCCTGAATGGCTTTGCCTAGATTTTCTACTAGGGTTTTTATAATGTTAGGTCTTATGTTTAAGTCTTTAATCCATCTGGAGTTAATTTTAGTGTAAGGTGTCAGGAATGGGTCCACTTTCTGCTTTCTGCACATGGCTAGCCAGTTTTCCCAACACCATTTATTAAACAGGGTATCCTTTCCCCATTGCTTGTTTTTGTCAGATTTGTCAAAGGTCGGATGGTTGTAGATGTGTTGTGTTGCCTCCGAGGCGTCTGTTCTGTTCCATTGGTCTGTATCTCTATTTTGGTACCAGTACCATGATGTTTTTATTACTGTAGCCTTGTGGTATAGTTTGAAGTCTGGTAGTGTGATGCCTCCCGCTTTGTTCTTTTTGCTTAGAATTGATTTGGCTATGTAGGCTCTCTTTTGGTTCCATATGAAGTTTAAGGTGTTTTTTTCCAGTTCTGTGAAGAAGGTCATTGGTAGCTTGATGGGGATAGTGTTGAATCTGTAAATTACTTTGGGTAGTATGGCCATTTTCATGATATTGATTCTTCCTAACCATGAACATGGAATGTTTCTCCATCTGTTTTTGTCCTCTCTTGTTTCGTTGAGCAGTGGTTTGTAGTTCTCCTTGAAGAGGTCCTTGAGGTTCCTTGCTAGTTGTATTCCTAGGTATTTTATTCTCTTTGTAGCAATTGTGAATGGCAGTTCATTATTGATTTGGCTCTCTTTAAGTATGTTATTCGTGTATAGGAATGCTTGTGATTTTTGCACACTGATTTTCTATCCTGAGACTTTGCTGAAGTTGCTTATCAGTTTCAGGAGATTTTGGGCTGAGATGATGGCCTCTTCTAGATATACAATCATGTCATCTGCAGATAGAGACAATTTGACTTCTTCCTTTCCTATTTGAATACCCTTTATTTCTTTTTCTTGCCTGATTGCTCTGGCTAGAACTTCCAGTACTATATTGAATAGGAGTGGTGAGAGAGGGCATACTTGTCTAGTACCAGATTTCAAAGGGAATGCTTCCAGTTTTTGCCCATTCAGTACGATATTGGCTGTTGGTTTGTCGTAAATAGCTTTTATTATTTTGAGATACGTTCCATCAATACCTAGTTTATTGAGGGTTTTTAGCATAAAGGGCTATTAAATTTTGTCAAAGGCCTCTCTGCTTCAATTGAGATAATCATGTGGTTTTTGTCTTTGGTTTTGTTTATGTGGTGAATTATGTTTATAGACTTGCGTATGTTGAACCAGCCTTCCATCCCCGGGATGAGTCCTACTTCATCATGGTGGATAAACTTTTTGACATGCTGTTGCAATCAGCTTTCCAGTATTTTATTGAATATTTTTGCATCTATGTTCATCATGGATATTGGCCTGAAGTTTTCTTTTCTTGCTGAGTCTCTGCCAGGTTTTTGTATTAGGATGATGTTGGTCTCATAAAATGATTTGGGAAGGATTCCCTCCTTTTGGATTATTTGTAATAGTTTCAGAAGGAATGGTACCAGCTCCTCTTTGTATGTCTCATAGAATTTGGCTCAGAACCCATGTGGACCTGGACTTTTTTGGGGTGGTAGGCTATTCATTGCTGCCTCAACTTCAGACCTTGTTATGGGTCTATTCAGGGTTTCGACTTCTTCCTTGTTTAGGCTTGAGAGGATGCAAGTGTCCAGGAATTTATCCATTTCTTCCAGGTTTACTAGTTTATGTGCACAGAGTTGTTTGTAATAATCTCTGATGATGGTTTGAATTTCTGTGGAATCTGTGATAATATCCCCTTTATCATTTTTATTGCATCTATTTGATTCTTCTCTCTTTTCTTTTTGATTAATCTGGCTAGTGATCTGTCTATTTTGTTGATCTTTTCAAAAAACCAGCTCCTGGATTTATTAATTTTTTGAAGGTTTTTTTTGTGTCTCTATCTCCTTCAGTTCTGCCCTGATCTTAGTTATTTCTTGTCTTCTGCTAGGTTTTGAGTTTTTTTGATCTTGCTCCTCTAGCTCTTTCAATTTTGATGATAGGGTGTCAATTTTAGATTTTTCCTTGCTTCTCATGTGGGCATTTAATGCTATATATTTTCCTCTAGAGACTGCTTAAATGTGTCCCAGAGATTATGATATGTAGTGTCTTCATTCTCGTTGGTTTAGAAGAACATATTTATTTCTGCCTTCATTTCATTGTTTATCAGGTCAACATTCAAAAGCCAGTTGTTCAGTTTCCATGAAGCTGTGTGGTTCTGAGTTAGTTTCTGAATTCTGAGTTCCAACTTGATTGCACTGTGGTCTGAGAGACTGTTTGTTATGATTTCTGTTCTTTTGCATTTGCTGAGGAGTGATTTACCTCCAATTTTGTGGTCAATTTTAGAGTAGGTGAGATGTGGTACTGAGAAGAATGTATATTCTGTGGATTTTGGGTGGGGAGTTCTGCAAATGCCTATTAGGCTTGCTTGGTTTAGGTCTGAGTTCAAGTCCTGGATATCCTTGTTAATTTTCTGTCTCTTGATCTGTCTAATATTGACAATGGGCTGTTAAAGTCTCCCACTATTATTGTGTGGGAATCTAAGTCTCTTTGTAAGTTATTAAGAACTTGCCTTATGTATATGGGTGGTCCTGTATTGAGTGTGTATATCTTTACGATCATTAGCACTTCTTGTTACTTTGATCTTTTTACCATTATATAGTGTCCTTCTTTGTCTCTTTTGATCCTTGTTGGTTTAAAGTCTATTTTATCAGAGATGAGAGTTGCAACTCCTGCTTTTCTTGCTCTCCATTTGCTTGGTGAATGTTCCTTCATCCCTTTATTTTGAGCCTTTGTGCATGTGAGATGGGTTTCCTGGATACAGCATACCGATGGGTTTTGACATTTTATCCAATTTGCCAGTCTGTCTTTTGATTGGGGCATTTAGCCCGCTTACATTTAGGGTTAATATTGTTATGTGTGAATTTGATCCTGCCATTTTGATGCTAGCTGGCTGTTTTGCCCGATAGTTGATGCAGTTTCTTCACTGTGTCGATGGTCTTTACCATTTGGTATGTTTTTGGAGTGGCTGGTTCTGGTTGTTCCTTTCTATGTTTAATGCCTCTTGGAGGAGCTCTTGTAAAGCAGGCCTGGTGGTGATGAAATCTCTGAGTACTTGTTTGTTCACAAAGGATTTTATTTCTCCTCACTTATGAAGCTTAGTTTGGCTGGATATGAAATTCTGGGTTGAAAGTCCTTTTCTTTAAGGATGTTGAATATTGGCCCCCACTCTCTTCTGGCTTGTAGGGTTTCTGCTGAGATCTGCTGTGAGTCTGATGGGCTTCCCTTTGTGGGTAACCCTACCTTTCTCTCTGGCTGTCTTTAGCATTTTCTCCCTTATTTCACCCTGGTTAATCTGACGATTATATGCCTTGGGGTTGTTCTTCTTGAGAAATATCTTTGTGGGGTTTTCTGTATTTCCTGGACTTGAATATTGGCCTGTCTTGCTCAGTTGGGGAAGTTTTCCTGGATAATATCCTGAAGAGTATTTTCCAGCTTGGATTTATTCTCTCCATCACATTCAGGTATGCCCATCAAACGTGGATTAGGTCTTTTCACATAATCCCATATTTCTTGGAGACTTTGATCATTCCTTTTTACCGTTTTTTCTCTCATCTTGCCTTCTCATATTATTTCATTGAGTTGATATTCAACCTCTGATATCCTTTCTTCTGCTTGGTCAATTCAGCTGTTGAAATTTGTGCATGCTTCGTGAAGTTCTCGTGCTGTGTTTTTCAGCTCCATCAATTCACTTATATTCCTCTCTAAGTTGTCCATTCTTGTTAGCATTTCATCAAACCTTTTTTCAAGGTTCTTAGTTTCTTTGAATTGGGTTAAAATATGTTCTTTTAGCTCACATAAGTTTTTTATTACCCACCTTCTGAAGCCTGATTCTGTCAGTTTATCACACTCATTCTCCATCCAGCCTGTTCCCTTGCTGGTGAGGAGTTGTGATTCCTTGTAGGAGGAGAGGCATTCTGGTTTTGGGTGCTTTCATCCTTTTTTGCACTAGTTTCTTCCCATCCTTGTGGATTTATCCACCTGTTGTCTTTGAAGTTGTTGACTTTCAGGTTGAGTCTCTGAGTGGACGTCAAGTTTGTTGATGATGAAGTTATTTCCTTCTGTTTCTTAGTTTTCCTTCTAACAGTCTGGCCCCTCTGCTGTAGGACTACTGAGGTCCACTGCAGGCCCTGCTTGCTTGAGAATCACCTGCAGTGGCTGCAGAACAGTAAGGGTCGCTGCCAGTTTCTTCTTCTGCTATATTTGTCCCAGAAGGATACCCACCAAATGTCAGTCTGAGCTCTCCTTTATGAGGATACTCTTTGGATATATGGGGGTCAGGGAGCTGCTTGAGGAGACAGTCCGTCCTTTATAGGAGCTCAAGTGCTGAGCTGTGATCTCTGTTGCTCATTTAGAGCTGCTGGGAAGGTACGTTTAAGTCTGCTACAGCAGAACTCATAAACCCCTTTATTTTTTTCCCCAGGTGCTCTGTTCCGGGGAGTTAGAGCTTTATTTATGAGTGTCTGTTCTGCTGCTGCCTTTTTATCAGGGCTGCCCTGCCCAGTGAGGAGGCAGCCTAGTCACTGTCTGCCTGCAGAGGCTTTGCTGAGCTGCTGTGGGCTCTGCCTAGCTGCTGTGTTGAACTTCCCTCCAGTCCTTTTTATACGGGTGTAGTTAGAACTGCCTTGGCAAAGCCGGCCCACCTCTGTAATGGTGGACTCTCTCTGTAGTGGTGGGTTGCCTTGGCAACAGCGACCTGCCTCAGCAATGGTGGACTACCTCCGTATTGGTGGAGCGCTTTGGTAATGGCGGACACCCCTCCCCCACAGAGCTGGACCTTCCCGGGTTCAGCTATGCTTGCTGTGAAACTCTCAACCCAGGGTTTTTCAAATTGCTGTTTTTTTGTGGGGATGGGACCAGCCGAGCCTGATCACCTGGCTCCCTGCCTCAGAGCCGTTTTTTGTTAGTTGAATGATAGACTCTCTCCCAGGTGTTCCAGTCACCTGTTGAAAAGGCACTGGGATCTGTGTGATTTCCCGTGTGGTGACCCACTGCACCGGCTGAAACAGCAGTGCTGAGATTCGTGGTGTTTTTTTGCTTGGGAATCTCTTGGCCTGGCTCCCTGTTTCAGTCCCCTTTTTAATCAGATGATGGGTGACTCTGCCTTCCTGGAGCTCCAATCGCCAGCTAAAATGGCACCCAGAACCATGTATTTTGTATGGATAACTGCCACCTTGGGACGCCAGTAAAGCAGCCCCGCCGGCCAAACCAGCCATGCTGGCAACCTGTGGGGCTCCTCCACCTGGGAATCTCCTGGTCTGCGAGCAATAAAAATCTGCCTGAAAATGCAGCATCCACTCACTCTCTGCACTTTCGCTGAGAGCTGCAATTCTTAGCTGCTCCTGCTCGACCATCTTGGATCCTTCTCCCTCGAACTCATTGTTTTTTATGACTGTGTAGCATTCCATGGTGTATATGTACCACATTTACTTGTCCAGTCTATCATTGATGGGCATTAGGGTTTGTTCCAGGTCTTTGCTATATTGTACACAGGGCCGCAATGAACATACGTCTACATGTGTCTTTATAGTAGAACAATTTATAGTTATTTGGGTATATACCTAGTAATGGGATTGCTCGGCCATTTAGCTTCAATTTCTAATAAAACAATGTAAGAAAAAAGAAAATTGTCCTCTGATAAAATAGGTAATTAAAGCAAAGCAAATGGAAAAAAATGAAAAAGATATTTAAATATACAACTTCACTTGTTACCACATCATCTTAATAAGCAAGCTTTGGTAACATACTGTTTTATTTTTGTATTAAGTCATTCTTGCATTGCTATAGAGAAATACTGGAGGCTAGGCAATCTATAAAGAAAAGAGGTTTAATTAGTTCACTCTTCTGTAAGCTGTACAAGCATGGCACTGGCCTCTGCTTGGCATCTGGGAAGGCCTCAGAGAGTTTTCACTCATAGTAGAAGTTGAAATGGGATAACATACATTACAGGGTGAAAGCAGGAACAAGAGAGAGAGTGGGGAAGGAGGTGCCACAGTTTACAACAATCCAACCTTGAGGAAACTCACTCACTATAGCAAGGACAGGACCCAAACATTAAGGATCTACCAACATGACCCAATCACCTCCCACAAGGCCCCAGCCCAACACTGGAGATTACACTTCAACATGAGATTTGGGCAGCCACAAATATTCAAACTACATCAATTATCTGGTGTTATTTAGCATATGTGTCTATATGTTTAAAATGTATTGTTATAATTCTGAGTCCTGATTTTTTTCATAGTTAATTGGTTATATATACTTTATAGGTTGCTACATTATCTTTTACAATGGATTTTTAATAGCTATATGTTTTTCAATTAAGTAGGTATAACATAGTTGGGCTTTTATTATTACTGGAAATAAAAAGCTCTATAAAGTTACAATTCAATAGCATGTTACACATTAGTAGGTTATGAATATTTTATTATGAGCACATTAAGTATAAACCCCTTCGCTTTTCTTTTCTCATTTGTATGTCTGGTTTTTAGTATAAAAATAGTAAAATCAATGTGGTAAAGAGTTGATGAGAATTATTTTAATTAATTCAAATTATTAAAAATCAATACCACTCTATCTTTGACTAGCAATACCCATTGATTGCTTTTTTCTTAGTAGTGAATATAATTGGCTTCCTGAAAATACAGGAATATATCTTAGATCAGTTCAACTGTAGACAGTACATGAATCAAACATCAAGTCATTGTGTCAGCTCCAAGGCATTTCATTCTTTGTTTTTATAAACCAGTGTGCATCGTATGCAATTAGGAAGGCACAGCAATATATAGATTTGGACTCAGGATAATTGGCAAAAATAAAAATATGGTAAGACAGATGAATATTCGTTAACTTTGTGAAACCACTATGTCAGTCAACTAGTTCATGTGAGTTTCCCATATTAACTCCAAATATGCATTGGTATATATGTACATTAATGTATACAGAGTTGGTTTTAAAATGGAAAAGTGAAGTAAAGAGAAGTTTTGAAAATTTTTTGTTAACATATTAACTTTAGCAATATTAAGAGAGAGACTTAATATAATTTGGTCAAAAGACCTGATGGGGAATAGGAAGCAAAGAGATACTAATGTAATAACTGTAATGAATTTTACATTATTTTATATTGAGTGTATACATAACACACCCATGAATAATACTTTATATTTCAAGTATTACAGGAAAAGAAATTTGCTTACATTTAAACATTCCAGTATTTATTTCAACTAATATTTATATAACTAGAATGTATAACATTTATCTCTTCCATTGACTGCTATCAGAATTACTACTTGATATTGCCTTAAACAATATTGAATAACTTTTTAGTTACAGAGATTTTCAAGTGATCTGAGCTTAGAAATTTTTAATAAGTACACATTTAGTCATCTAATGTTATTTATTGGGCTACATGCATGTATAAGGTGTTTTATTATATAATCCAACCAAATACCTATATTCAAATAGATACCTTGAAAAATCTTCACATATACAAACATGAATGACATGTAATTATTTACTGATAATTTAGAAGAGAGGAAAAATGAGAGCCATAAGTATGATAAAATATATGTTACATATAAATGTAAAACATAGAATAGAGATAAGGAAAAGTAGATTATTAACTCAAACTTTCATGGTTTTAAGGGTGTTACAGGAAAAATAAAAGCATAATAAATGTTTCTTTCCTAATGAGCAGAAATATTTTGGATTAAAAAACCAGGAAATAATGTTCAGAAATATAACCTTATAATAGTTTGGTATAATATTTCACAGCATATGTTCATGTACTTTATACTCATATGTGGCAAGGTTTTTATCTGTTGCAGTGCTTAGCTGAAAATAATGGAAACAGATATTGATTAATCTGATATCTTGCAGAACCAATGGGAAGTCAAGAGAATCAGATTCATAAAGCAAGCCAAAAATAAGGAAGTGTGAACACCAAAATAATTAGCTAGTCACAGTATTACCTGGTGCACTACTGTAACTTGGTATTTAGTTCCCCATTGCAGCTAGACTTCTGTTGTTATTGCCACCATTTCTTAACTTTCCTGTTACTTTGCTTAATTTCTTCAAGATTTGGACTGTAGGTAGCAACACTTGATTAACAAACTGTTGATCATAAATATTTGCAGATACAAGAAAGAAATTTTTGACCTCTTTGAGGTGCCCAAAGTGAAATAAGTAACCAACACAAAGAAAATCTCCTCTATGAAGTGAAAGAGAATAATGATGTGTTTCAAATAATAAACTGACAGAATATTGGGTAGAAAGTTTTAAGCTATTACACAAAAATTAAACTTTTGCTATTAGGCAATAAGAAGTCATGACTTCGTCTTAGGCAGAATTAATTAATCTTATCAGAATTGCATTTTAGAATTTACTTTAGTAACAGTTCGGATGAAAATATTGTAACTATGAGGGTTTATTGAAATAGAATTCAGGAGACTCATGATATTCCTGAAACAGATGATAAGTGTCTTCATTGGCATAATGGTACTGGTGCTGGGTAGAATAAAAAATAAAGAATGGATGTAATATTTATTTTGGAAGTAGAATATGGAGAGCTTAGTAGCTTAGGAAATATGAGGGATAATGGAGAGAAATGAATCAGAGACAACTTATAGGTGCCTAATTTGGCTAACTGGATAGTTGGGATGTTATTGGACAGCAATTAACTTAGTTTCGGACTCACCGTTTTGGAAATAAATTGAAATTCAAGAATTTGAAAATATTGGTCTACAGTTTGGAACCATAGTATTGATAGTCTGACATAGGGAACACTAAAACTCCAAATACATGAACAGAAAGATAAACCAGTAAAAAACAAAGTAAAAAAAAAAGGGGGGGGGTGGGTAAGTGTTTTAATGGAAGACAAGGAAATAGGCTTCCAAGAATCAACAGGAAGGCAGCTGGGTTATATGATTTTAAAATCGAAGAGAAAAGGAAGTGAAAATATGCTAAAAGTTTAGATACTAGATAGTTACTGATATCCTTGACAGCACAGCTTCTTCCAAGTGGTAGAAAGAATTTCAAGGATTAAAGAATGAATTGGGTGGGGAGGGAGAGAATAAAGCTAGAAAGTTTTGTTTAATAATATTTTTTTCAGAATAGAGGAAAATAAATTCTGGTCAATGTAGTGACTTCCCATCTCTGCATAACAAGCCCAAAAGAAACAGCTGAGCCTGTTGGCTCATGCCTGTTGGTCCCAGCTACTGGGGGTGGGGAGGAGGTTGAGGAACCCTTGAGACTGGGAGATTGGTGATAATTTAAAAATAGGTTGGTATAACTTGGGGAGAAATGCCAGATACAGCAGGCACCTAAAGTTAAATAAGTAAATTAAAAAAAAAATAGGTTGGTAAAAGGAAAGGGTTATTTGAAACATAACTTACAGAGCAGCATTCTTATAATGGAGAAAACTGATTCACTATTTTAGTCCTAGTTTAGTCTAATATGATTTACTTCTTTTATTAAGTAGACTAATTTAATGTGATTTGAATTATGCACTGCCTAAGGACACATACATTTATTGCCTACTTATTTAGTGTAAGTTAATGTTATTGATGATAGCAATTTTAAATATTTATTTTTAACCACTTAATATACAACAATAACTTAGAATACTATATTAATGGGACAGGTTCTGAATTTTATAAATGTTTGTATAAAAAGCACACTATAAATAAATCAATTCATTAGAAAGTAATATTTTGAAATAGATTGAAACCATCACAGGTGCCAAAAACATAAAATTTATTTTAGAATTATCATCAGTGTTAAACATTGTTTAATATATTGAAAAGTATATTTAAATTAAAAGCATAGGTAAATAAGAGAAAACTAAGAAAATATACTCAACCTCTGTAAAGGACACTAGGATATAAATATATCTCATTATGTTATCATTTTTTAGTTGATTCTGGAATCCTAATCACCAAACAGAAAGGAAACTAGTAATAGAAACTGTGCAATACATAATTGATTTGCAATGCTCTGAAGAATAATTGAAATATTTGTAAAATAGTAAGTCTTAATGGAGGTTCTCTCCAAGGTGTGGCAAATTGGTATACAAGTTATGAGTTACCAGTGTGCCCAGGTACTGACAGCCTCAGCGTTTGACATGCTGGCCTGCTAGGCCGACTGCTTTTAGACTCCAGAAGTCTAGTTTAACCTAATGTTTTCCTAAAACATTATACTTTAAGTGTATCATGATTTAAAAAGCTTGTGAATCATTGATTTAATCAATAAGGGTTTTGATAAGTACCATCAATTCAATGTATTTTTTCCCTGAAAAAGAGTAATGAAAATGAAATGTCAACTACAGTATTTTTCTTACTATGAAACCATGCGTGATTATTATAGTAAATATATACAAATAATCATATAATAGAAAGAAAATTACCCATTACTCCTCAGTTTAAACATATGTATTATAAACATTTTGAGGCATTTTCTTCAAGGTGTGCATGTGTGTGTGTGTGTATGCGTATGTGTGTGTGTTTAAAAACTAAGGCTGTATATATTTGTTGAATGAATTCACTATTATTTTGAAAAGTTAAAACAAAGACACAGAATTTAAATTTGGAATTAAAATTTGGATTCTAAAGTTTATGTTAAAAGCTTCATTCTTTCCAGGAGCAACACAAACTGTATGTGCAGAAGAAAATCACTTAATTTAGCCTGACATTTAAATAATGAAATTTATATAAAGAATAAACTATTATCTCAGGTATTCTTTTTTAGCATATTTCCTTTTAATTATCTCAGAAATATAGGTTACATCATTATGGAAACATAGCCTGAAAAAATGTATTGTTAGCTATTATATTCAGGAATAGTTTTCGAAAATTAATTTTCATCATTGAATGTATTTATATATAACAAAAATAATAGATTTTATTTCCATATGACTGTGGTTAGTCTAATTGCTTTATTAAAAAGACATATTTCAGGAGTTGTTTTTGTGTGTAGACATGTCATCTAGTATCTTGGGAAAATAATCCATGTAAGCTATTTGTTCCCAGGCCGTATGTGTGTATATACTTTTCATTTTTCTATCCTCTAATGAATTCTCTGAAGGTGACATTTGCTGAACATCAGCTTTGATATTAATGAATTTCATACCTCCTTAATTGTAGTTAATCTGGTTGGCATTTGGAAAATTTATAATGAAAATAGCATTGTGTTTTTATAAAGGAAAATTAGGCATGTGTTTCATAAGATGATAACAGGTGGATTATTCTTTCTTAAGATCTTTTGATTTTACAATAGCTCAGGTTACAATATTACTCCAAATATATTCTGTTTCTTCTTTGTTTCTTAATTATTTAAGCATGCAGAATTACATTCATTGAATTCTTCAGTTCATGATACACTATGTTCATCTGTTAATGTGAGACTCCTCTTTGATTTTATGTTTCATTATGATTATTTTATTTCTCATCAATAATGTTGCCAATATGACAATGTGAGGGTAAGGCCACTGGTGTACATATACATACATATATCCATATAGTACATATATCCATATAGTACATATAAACCATGTATGTATACATACATACATGGTGTGTATAATATGTGTATGTGTATATGTATATATACGTATATACATACATATGTATGTACATATATACACATGTACATACATATTTGATTAGATATGTCTAGGCCACAACATGCATACATACATACATACATACATATATATGTAATATATATATACATTGATTTATTTCATATGTGTGTGTGTGTATATATATATGTATGTTGTGGCCTAGTCGTATCTAATCAAATAAATCAATAAACTCATCCCACTCCAGAAGAAAGTGGCTAAATAACACTGTATGATTTACTTTAATAGAAATAAATTAAGCACATATGATAAACCACTAAGGTACGGAAAATCTTTAATCATTCTTGTGCTTTACACAAAATTCTAAAATAAGTTAAAAATAGATTTGATAAAATGTTACTGAGAAATAAATATCTACATTATATGAAGCCTCCTTATTTTTCATTTTACTGTTTTTTCCTTCTTAAATCCAGAATTCAAAATTAAATACATTTAGGAATGAAGACAGAAAGTTTTTCCACATCACTGCCCCTTTGACTGATATTCCAAAGTAACCACATGCACCAATACAAACATATTCGTAGTTAAAAGCTAGATTAAAGACTATAGCAAAACTTTGTGTAAGTCTATTTGTGCACAAAAGCAAAGAGACACATATACATGTGTGTATCAAAAACCTTGCCATGTATATGCTGAGAGTGAGAAAGAGTGAGATAGAGATTTATATTGACATAAGCCAGACAGCGGGTGATGAGGAAAATAGATAAATCAATGATGATTCTAAATATCCAGTTTGATTAACTGAATAAATAATGCTTTCAGGAAGGAAGACAGATTTCATGTTGTGCTGGAAAGTGGATTCTATTTTGGAATTCAGTTTGACCTGCATATGAAACATTAATGGGGCCAATTAGGCAATTGGCTGAATTTATTAAAAGTTCAGTGAGAGATCTAGATTAGAGAAAAATATTTGGAAATTACCTTCAGGTAAATGTATTTAAAACCATGGAAATAAATGAGTCATTTAGGGAGAAAGGTTATCTAAAGGAATAGGAGTACAACAAGTCAGTAATTCCAGAGGGTAAGAGATTACATAGATATATAAATGTGTCTAATCTTATTCTCCCTGGATAGAAGGAAAACAAACATTTGATGTAATCATTATAACTAAGCAGTCACACTGAATCTACTTGATCAAAATTTAAAATAAATTCAAAATCTTACGTTGTGACTTTTTTTTTTTCAAGAAACCTACAATTGATTAGATACAGAAGGGATAAAGTTGATATTTTAGTTTAAACATTATTATCATTTTGTTAGATAAGTAAAATGCGATGACAGAGACAAGGACAACGATACTAAAGGTGATTATAAAGAAGTGTTTAAATTGTAATCATGTAATCTCAGATGCGCAACAACAGAAGTGAAAGCAGTGTGTATGTCTATAGGTTAAAGTCTTAATGAGGTTGCCGAATTTGTTCAGAGGTATATTCGAATAAATAAGCCAGAGAAAGAGAAGTAGAGTTTAAATAGTGAGAAGCTTGGTAACAAGACTGAATGTAACATAGTTGCTAGTGTAGGATATATCCATGGAATTGGGTTACAAAAGTCTAATATATGTAACTGAGGGTTATATGTTTTTTAGAAGATAGGTGCCAACGGCCTACGCTTCTGCTATTAAAATAATTAAAAGGCTGAAATGAAAATTAATTTTAAACAAATTAAATTCCATTCCATTCAGTTAAGTTGACTTGTATCCATTTAGTAGCTGAAGCCAAAAACCCAAAATAATTGTTTAGTCCTTTCTTTCTTTGGAATATATCCCATCTTCAAATTCTTTAGGCACTACCTACTGAAAAATCTGGATTCTAATAATTTCTTGCCACTTCTACTACTACTGTTTCCACCATTGTCCTTCAGTATGTAATTCTTTCAGAAGCAATCACACTTAAAATTTCGAAATCCAACTTACAGCTTTTTCTTCTTAAAATCTTCCAATCATCTGTATCCCACATTGCATAGGAATCAAAGTAATTACAAAGGCCATTACCCCTTTCCGCATCTCCATTTGCTCTCTCCCTAAACACTGCCACAGAAGACTGGCTCCTGGCTACACCCAAATATCAGCAAACACATTCTTGCTTTGTGACTTGCTAATTTGTTAATTTCTCATTCTGGTACTCTGAACTATCTAAATCTGCTGGGTCATGCTTTCATGTATTTCCAGTATTTACTCAAATATCACTCTCTCAGTTAAATTCTGTCAATTCTAGTTAAAATTGAAACACGCAGTCTCTACCTCTATTTTTATTCTCTACTTTATTTTTCTTCAGAGCAATTAAACAGAATTAATAAATTAAATATTTTATTATATGCTAGTTCACTTATATATAATAAAGTGACTATTATATTAAAATACAAATATAATTAATAAATTACATAATATATACTGGTTTCCTTGTATATAAGATATTATTTAATTTATTAATTATATTTACTATCTCTTAATCCATTATAGAATCGACATTCAAGAAGGGCATCATCTTTTACTTAAAATTTTAATGTTTCCTTTACTACTTTATCACCAGAATTTAGAATGTCAGCACAAAATTGGATTTCAATATATATTTAGTATATGCATGAATGGATGGTTTTATTGAGGAATACCAAATGTATGTAAGTTTAGTATATTTTCTAATAAGAGTTTATATTTATGTTACATCTGTTTCTGTATCTTAAGCATTGAAAATAAAAACAGGCCAACACCCTAATTAATTAACAGGGGAGATATTTTGGTAAGAAAGTAATTTTTTCCCATTGGTTTTTATAAAATGGTAGATACATGGTGACCACATGAACTACATTAGTTTTCAATTCTAAACTTAATATTTTGAAAAAAAAATATTTTTATACCTTAGCTGTCTGAAAATATTCTGCTGAAATATTTGTATAACTATGCAAATATTAATATGTCAAGTTTTAGAAGTCTTAAGTGAATCTATCAAATGATGCCTACTTTTATCAGTTGTGATATGGTTGTTTTAATACACCATGACATTGCTCAAAGCAAATCTGAAGCCAATTTTAATCTGACAAATGAAATTTTTTCAATTAATATCTTGAGTAAATGGTGTGTGTCTCAAAAAATTCCCAAAATGCCCTGAATGAATGCACAGACTCATGGCTTACATTCAGTTGGCATTTCTCTTGGAAGCCACATCTTAATTTCATAATCAAGGCCTCCCACAGAAGATTCCCCTCACACTGGATACGTGCCTGATTTATCTAGATACAAGCCAACTAATTGCTGGGACAACAGATGGATCTATTCAATCAATGTGCATATCTGCCAAATGAGGTTTAAAAAGTCTTAAACTAAAATAAAATATTCCCCCAAATCAGTGCTTGATCAAGTTGAACATACAAATACATAGAATTTGTATTCTTCTTATTCTCATCTTTCTCAATGGTAGGAAATTAGAAAAACAAAATTATCTGAGTAGGGATAAAATTCTGCAAAATCCCACTATGATGAAGAATGTTAAAGATCTACCTATTGAAAATAAATTAATCTAAGTCATCAATGCCAATGGTAATTAAATAACTGTGACGGTAGCTAACAGTTGTTTTCTGGTTTTGTTTGTAATTTAAACTGTTATGGAGATATGAAAGCCAATGAATAGATCATAGTGGTCTTAACAGGATCTGACTCTTAATAAGATTGTTATTGCTGCTTTTTTATTTTTGGATACTCTTAACATCTTATAAAAAATCTGGAGAACGTCTTATCAAAATACTACACTCTCTCCAATTTGTGTATTTGTTCATGAAATCTTAAGTGACTCTAGAGGTCTGTGATATTGAATCAATTAACCTTGAATCATAATCAGAAACCATTAATTATCCACTAAAGCCTACAAACTACAAAGATGAATTCTGTAGTATCTGCTTGGGGTTTAATATTCATTTCTTGATGATCACCATAGTCAGTTTCAGTGGGGCAGTTCTCTAAATTTGCCAGGCTTTTTCACATTAGCAGACTGGGTCCCTAATTGGCAAAAGCTAGAAAAAGCTAAAAACAAGCAAACAAACAAAAACCCTAAACATCCCTAAAAACTAATCCATGTTTATTGTTGAATCATCAGGAGTCAGGTAACAATAGCTGTTATAACTTATGTCAATTATACACGGATATCCATGAACTCTTTTCCTGTCCACTCCCTTTGCAAAACCAAAAATGATAATTTGTGTTAATTCCTGTAGAATAAGAATCAACACCTTCATCCATATGAAACATGGATTCATTGCAATCCATAAATATATTAAGAGTTATCTGCTTACTACTGGGTAACTATTTCCAACATATGCAGTTATAGGTTATATGGATTGCCAAAAACAAGCATGAATAAGTACTTACAGTTGTTATTATTATAAGTCATGGCAGTATTTGGTGATGAAGAATACCTGTGGATATTTGTACTTTTTACTAAATATAATATTTTACAATTTTCTGTTTGTCACTGCCTATTTTTTGTTTGTTATTGGCCACCTTTACAAAGGTAAATTGTTGAATAACCATGACAAAATAGTCTATTCTCTATTCATATTTCTACTGATTCATAAATTTTACTAGAGGAAAACCTTATTGCTTTATAAAAACAGAAAATAAATTAGATACTAAGAAAATAATGCTGTTTACAATAAATTTTAATTTAAAAAATATTAAATATAAAGTAGTAGTATGATTGAATGTTACGAATTCTTCAGCTACTGAGAGAAATACAGGTACATTCTTAACCCATGTTTCTTAATTTACAGGAACAGTGATTTACTTTAATTTGAATCTGTGTCTTCAATGTTCCTTTGTTGGTGTACCAAGAACCACAGTGCATATGACTATAGATCCATAATAGGAAAGTTGTTTCTAATAGAATCCATCCTTAAAGCTTGTTTAATAATTGCAAATACTTTCTAAGATAAACTACACATGTATTATTTATTTTATTTTTAAAATTTCCCCACTTTCTCACTACCACCACCAGATATTTTATATATATATATATATTCTTATCAAAACGGGTCAGCATTTTGTTCTATTATAAAAAAACACTTTCAATAATTTTATGGATATTAATAATCGTTTTAAATCTTTTTTTTCTGATAACCAGCAATGCTTTGAAGAAGACTTGGTCCTTGGATCCTAGGTGCTTTCTTTTAGAGCTATGGGGACAAAAGAAATAATAATAACTAAAATTTGTTCAGTACTCCATATGTGTCAGGTACTATGCTAAATAATGCTGATGTATGAGAAGGCAATATTTACAGGCACTAAGTGAGTTTTCTGCCAAACTGTTACCCTTATTTTAATCAGCCAGGATTCTAGGGGAAAAATAATGCACTAAAAATCAAATAAGGTATTTTTGCATTTCAAAAACAATAAGTTTGGGTTTTGTTATTTTAGGGTTTTTTGTTTGTTTGTTTTTAATCTAACACAGAAGAACATAGGACATTGAGTTTTTGCAGGTTACGAAGAGCAGATGGAAAGGACACATTTCATTTTTCCTTCAAATTAGATATATTAAAGGGATCGGGGAAGGACTAACAAACACGTTGCGTGAGCCTAAGAATAAATTTATCAGAACTGGAGGAATGATACAATAGCAATGGAGTCAGTAATCAGAGGCATGCTAAACCCAGGTCCTAGGCTCTGTTTTTCTTAGACCAGAGTGGGCACATGAAGGCCATCTAGAGTCAAACAGGTGATACAGCATATACAACCAGGGTGAAAACCTACAGTGTATTTCTTTCCATACAGTCTCAGATGAGAAATTCCCGTTAAAATCAGTTCTCATATATTCCATAGATCTTAGTCATATTTGCATTCTGAGGCATTGTTCATTCCTGATCTATATCTGTCAGGGTTCGTTGACAAAAACAGAAGCTACTCTGAGTGTATCAGGCAGAAACTATTTAATTTATGTCTCTGATAGTTACAAAATGTTAGATGGGCAGGAAGCTTTGAAATCAGGAGGATATCACACTATTGTAGCTACAGATCAGAAGTTGGAAAACTTGGGCTGCTGCTACCATTATTGCTGCCTTGAAACTGTCTTCTTAACCAAATAGCTGGCGACTGAACACTGCAATGCAGATTCCAGTACCAACAGAAAGTCATATCTCTCCTTTTTGTATTATTTTTTTTACTGATGTTATTGTAAAACAACTTCTACTCCACTTCCACCTACCCAGGATTGTTTGAGTATATCTCGTAGATAAAATTTTATATGTATCAAGAATGCTAGATAAAAAAGACTACATAGTGATAATCAATCAGAAGGAACTAATCCTGAATTAGAATCTAAACTGTACCTTAGTCTTCTCAAAGGACCTGGACACTGACTCCATAAACCAGACTTCCGTGGTGGGCCAAGCTTTCCGCAGGCATCTAGGCCTAAGAATATTGATCCCACTTACTTCACCCTCCACCCTTAGAATTCTCAAGGGTAAATTTTGAGCAGTTTTAGACTAGATTCTATCTAGTCTAGTGATAGCAATATGAGCCAGACAAATTCCTAGGCAGACAGAGATGTGTCCTGGTGAATCTCAACCTTCAAGCCAAGGACAGTCTGAAGCCCAACCATCAAGCCCACCAGTTCTGTATAGAGTCCATGGATGGGAGTGAGAACTTCCATTCCAGTTCAGTGTAAAGAGCCCCTGATTGGTCCTGGGCCAAAGTCCCAGGCCAAGCCTTCACTTCAGTCCCCAATTGGTTTCTTACACTATTGTACCTCTATTGGAATGGCGTTTTTTCCAAACCTACCCATAAACCATCAGCATACATTTCTGCATTTTAAGTTCATAAAATTCTCAGATTCACCCTTATAGCTGGCACCCCACTTCTGCATCCACTCTTGCTGCTGAGAGCTTTCTTTGTGTTGCTCAATAAAATTCTACTCTGCCTTACTCACTCTCTGGTGTTCACTTACCACATTCCTCATGGTCATGAGACAAGAACTTGCAATTTGCCAAACTGCAGGAGTGAAAGAACTGTAAAACTCCCTCCTGCTTGCCAAACTATGAGATTGAAGAAGCTGCAACACTAGCACAGCTCCATAATTTTGAATTTTGTGCTCAGGATGTTTTGCAGGTGGCATGTGCATGCACACATATACGTGTGTGTAGTTGTGCACACTGAGATTATAACAATGTTGGGTAATCTGGAAAATATAGCCCGAGATTTGCTTATCATTTTGCTTCTAAACCCAACATGATTTTCTTCCCCTGGATCTTTCCAACACATCTCTGTGCCCTAAGAAGGGCCCCTTATAGGTTATGAGATATTGGCTTCCTTCAGTACATGCCTAAAATTTCAATATTTCAAATATTAACTATTGTGTATTTATGTATCTAACTATATAAAGTAATGAGCACAGTAAATATAGTTCCTAATTTCCAGGTATTGTATAGTATTTTTTTGTAAATTACATATTCTTAATATTTAATTTTATACTTACATAAATAAAGGGAGTATTTATAATAACTGCATACGTGAACAGTTAGAAGGAAAGGATCTTTGTTCTGTTCACCAATGACCCTACCAGGCATCTTTGCTACCTATTAACCAGCAGTCATGTGTAGATATTTGAATTTTCAACCTCACTAAAAATTACTTTTTCTTATTGACACATCAGAGGTAGAAACTTTATTCTACTTTTGAATGAACTATGTGTTCAATATTGCAGGATATGAATCCATCAAGAATATATGCTATTAATACTTTTATACTAATATCTTAATTTTTAGACACTCTTTTAATTTGAGTTTAACAGAGGAACTTTTATTTGAGAATCTCGCACTGCCTGAAATTCTTATGCATCATATAATAGCAGCATTTCTCCCATTCACATTTGTAAGTAGTTTTAGTTCTGTTGTCTCCACATTTTACTTTCTAAGTTCCTCAAATCTAATGATAGTTCTGTACCCTTTTATCTAAAGCATCAGAAAGAGTGCTTTTTCATTTCATGATGAATCTAGAACAAAAAAACAAATTCAAACTGAGGTTTTTGAATCACCATCACAACTATAAAAAATGGAATAAATTGAGATAAATAAGAAATGTAAAGCCCTACATACTGTGTTATTAGAGGCACTTGAGACTTAGCTGAAGACCGAAACCTTAAAAGAAGAAAGAAAACTTAAATTGCAAAATATTTTACTTTATTTTTTAGTGGAGTTCTGTTTAACACCTGTAAAATACATGTTGTAAATATACGAATCATCATTTAAGTAGAATTAATCTGCTTGAGTAATGGGGGCTGTCCATGGTTGCATTTCTTCTACTTTAAATTTCATACTTTGAAACCTAATACACAATAACAAGAGCATTTAATAATGATCAGGGTAACTAACCATGAAACTTAATCATAATTAAGGAACAGAGAATGGAAACTTAGCATACTGCAGCTAAAAAATAGACAGGATTCCAGGCTGCTAAAATCAGAGGTAAATGTGGATCAGAGTAGAGAGACAAATCTGGGACCTCTGGATGCAAGAACCCTACATGGCGAGGCAGGAGTGAGAGTAAGAAGTGGAAGATTATCCTGGACCGTACCAAAGAAACAAGCAGGGTTGTCCTGAAACACAATGTGTGGAATGTTGATTCATGTAATGATAAAAGAGGAGAAGGTTACTCTAGGTCTTCTCCATGAGATGTAACCATAGAGAGGGACTGAAATGATTATTGGTCAGGGTGTCGATAATATTGTTTAAAATAAAACTGAAAAGAAATATTTAAAAAAAATTAATGTTTAGAGAGAAAAAAATCATATTTTGAAATAAAATAGTTATTGCAAAAGGCAGATTAGATGCTATTGAAGAGATATCAACTAGAGTTGGGTATATATAACATTCATCAAAATGCAGAGTAGAAATCGGAAAAAATCCTTAAGGCTTTAAGGCACCTGGAAGATAGAATGAGATATTGTCTGGATATCAGAAGGAGAAAATGGGGAAAAATGTAAGGAATGAATTACTTAAAGAGATAATGTTTGTGGATTTTTAGAATTTATAAAGCAGGACTCCACTAATCTGGAAGAACAGAGTATTTTAAACAAAATCAATATAAAGAATTCCATGAGCAGGCACATTGAATGAAACTAAGGAATCCTGATAACAAAGAAAAAATCTTAAAGGTAACTAATGGAAAAGGAGAGGTTGCATTAAAGGAAAAAAAAGAAAAAGAGAATAACGGACCTTTCAACAAAAATAATGGAAACATGGAAACAGTAGAGAATAATTACAAATTTTAAGAGAAATAGTTGTCAACACATATTAACAAAACTATCCTTTAAAAACAAAGTTAAACCTTAACATTTATAGATAAAAATTGAGAACATTTATACCAAAGTCTTCTGCCCTAAAGTGAAGTCTGAAAGACAGACTTTAGAAATAAATAAAAATGTTTACAAAGTATTGCTGGGATATGATGAAAAATATTTTTAAAAAACATATAGAAATATCGAAACAGTGTATAAAAATAAAATAATAAAATAAAAATTATTATGTGATTAAAAATAGGTAATCTTGAAAGATTCAACATCAATAATATAAATTGTCTTCTAGACATTGTTCCCTGAGGTGACACTGGTACTTGAGAAAGAAGAGAGTTCACCCTTCTGATTTAGGATTAAAGAGAATTGATGGTGGTCAAATTTAATAATAATAACAGCTATTGTTTACTGCAAATCTAGCATGCCAGTGATAGTTGAAGCTGTTAAGAATTGAATTATAATTCTTACGACAAAAATCGTAAGTTTAAATTTACTTATCAGAAATTTAAAGCATAGTGAGCATGAGAGGGCTTCAGAGTGCTTAAAGAGATCCATATCTGCAGAGAGAGGGCAGAATTACCTGACTACCAGAATAGGACTTAAATGTAAAAGTTAAGAAATTCTGAAAGGGCTGGGTTTTTTCAGCCTAATCACATCTCTCAAGCAACATCCATAATGGATACTGGTTTAGATGATTTGTCAAGGGCCTAGAAGAAGTATCATTAGAAGATGAGATATTGGGAAGTCTGAGAGAGAGGTATGTGGAGTGACTCACAGATGTACACATAAAGTGTGAGTGTCTTCATATCCCACCAAGAACACCAAATCCTTCGGTGGCAATATCAAACTATGTTGACAGGATAGCTCAGTGAGTAGAAGTTAGCCTAGCTGTTTAAGTTTAGTCAACACTGTGCTTTTGTAATAGAATTATTATTATGAAAAAACGTTCTTTTAAAAATGATAAATGCCCTGGAGCCCAAAGGTATGGGTTCTCTTTTACCAAGCTAGATCTAGCTATTGTTGCTGCTGAATGTCCAACTGGTAACCAACAGAGATCAAAGAGGCCAACCAGCCACTTGATGACAAGTTGATTACGTAAGACCCTTACTAACATTGAAAGAAAAGTATTTTATCCTGCTCAAAATTGACACACATGTTGGGCTTATGTTTGCCTTTGGGACTGTCATATCACAGCCAGTAACTCCACTCAAGGGTTCAGAGAATATCTGATCTGCTGACATGAATCCTACATGCCTTTGCTTCAGATTAAGTGTGCTGCATTGCAGAAATGGTGATTCAGCAGTGTACTCATGATCAGAGATCTACTGTTCTTAGGGAATATCAAAGAGGCTTGAACAAATAGTCTTTTAAAGTACAACTGAGGTATCAACTTGTAGATGGAAACTCAAGGTTATCAGTATGAACATAATGGCGAAGAGGAGAAATGAGCTTGAGACCTAAGTAACCAAACGGAATGACTCTTTTTACTCTTACTTGTAGTTGCAACTGAAAATGGACAAGTGTCGCAATCACAGCCTGATGAAGGCATGAGATCTAGGTCCCAGAACCCTCAATAATGCAGTTTTGGTTCACCCTACAAGGTCAACAACTAGACAAGAAATGTTACTATTCCAGAGGGAGAAGAGTCTAAAATTTGAGGTGGAGGAAAAGTGTCAGTTATTCTAATTAACAGCAGCAGTGGCCTGCAGACCAACAACAACAGTGAAATATTTAATTAATTCTGCTCTCCTGTCTCTTCTATGCGTTCCCAGCAATCTCATCAAAAACAATTTCTGAAAATATATAACTAGATGGATTATGAATGGGAAGAGTTAAGTTTAGCTAAACAGATCTTAGTGAATGCACTCAGCTATTTATCTTGATTTTCTTTACTGCCAGTTGAACCTACCCACCAGGTGTCAATAGTGATACCTTCTAAAGGTTCTCTGTCTTTTGCTGCATACTTCTCTCAGCATTGTTCTGGGTTTAAAGGGCCAGCTCTCCTGGGAGATTATGCTACCACATCTCCAAAAGGGCAACAGACAAACTTTGACAGACTGATATGAAGTTACAAAATGTTAGTTTCCTTGCATAAAAAGTGAGATAAGACCGGGCACAGTGGCTCAAGCCTGTAATCCCAGAACTGTGGGAGGCTGAGATGGATGGATTACCTGAGGTCAGGAGTTCAAGACCAGCCTGTCTAACATGGTAAAACCCTGTCCCCAACAACCAAACAAACAAACAAACAAAAATTAGACATGGTGGTAGGTGCCTGTAGTCCCACCTACGCAGGAGGCAGAAGCAGGAGAATTGTTTCAACACCGAGAGACAGAAGTTGCAGTTAGCAGAGTCTGCACCATTACACTTCAGCCTGAGCGACAGAGTAAGACTTCATCTCAAAAAAAAAAAAAAAAAAGAAAAAGAAAAGTGAGATCAACTCATGGATATAAATTCCAGACTACTCCAAGGTATCTGATACTTGCTAGAATGCCACCCTTGCTTATTCTTTTTCTAATGTTCTATCCTTCTCTCATTTATTTTTATGGCAAGCATTCATTCAAATAAAATAGAAAACGAAAACAAAACTTTTGTTACTGCTTCTAGAAAACTCAAATTAAGAAATACTTTTCTCTAAAAATTGCTATAGAATGCCCATTTCAAAAACAATGACATAAACCAAGAGATACGTAAATCAGGGAATTGATCTAAAGAGAGAGATGAAAACACTCTAGTTTTTCTGTACTCTAAGTATGTGGAGAATCAATGGAGATTTTGGAAATAGAATGGCAAATGTAATAAAGGTGAGACTGAAACAGATGAAAAAGCTCTGTCATAGAAGTTTGACTTTCTATTACAAAATACCATAGATTGAATAGTTGATAAAAAAACATTTTATTTCTCATAGAAATGGAAACTGAAAGTCTAATATTAGAGTGCCATGTGATGAGATTCTTGTGAGGACTTTCTTCTGTGTTGCAGATTGTTCTATTCTCATTTTATCCTCACTAGGTGGAAAGGGAAAAATTTAGCTCTCTGTGGTCCCTATTATGAGAGCACTAATCCCATTCATGATGATTCCACCTTGATTTCAACCTATGAATTTCAGAGGAACACAAACTTTCAGTCCATTGCAGACTTCAAATTCGATCTTTATAGTTTAAATTTTCATCTTTAAAATGTAAACTTTAAGGAATGAAGCTAACAATTATTTATGTATTAGAATGTAACAATAAAAAGTAGCAGGAAATCACTAATTGAAAGTGTACTAAATATGCAGAATGGTAATGACATGAAAAAATGTGGATAATGATTAACTTTATGAAAAATCAAATGTCAGGTAGATATGGAAAATTATATACATATATATATATATAATAGCTTAGTAAAATGTAGCAGTCAAACCTTTTTTATAAACTGTTTAACTTTCTTCAGTAAAAAGTCAATTTTCATCTGGAAATGTCATCATTTTATATTTTTAAAATATTGTTTCACACGTTTTAATGTAATTCTAGGTAGACTACCATATTTCCCTTCTTTGAAAATAATCATCACTGGTTAAGGGTTCTAGTATTACTGATAAAAGTCATCTTGGTCAGTTTTTAAGTAAAATATTATTTAGGTATATTGTTGTATTATCTTAGAATTTGTTGTGCTTTGTATATCTAACAGTATATTTCTTAATTCTTTTATTTTAAAAGAAAATTGTAATATTATTCTCTTCTGGAAGCTTTTCTACATAATGTTGGTCCTTCTGCCAGTATCTCCAAAATATCTTTACTCTTTCTTCATAATTTTGATTTCTGTTTCTATGCATTATATTTTGTTAAATTTCTTCAGGTCTAATTTCTTCAGCACTACATTTCTTCTTCAACTGTGTCAAATTGTCTACTTAAACCCATTAACTTTAATTTTAAATATTATCATTATTCACAAGTTATTAACTGAATTTGAGAGTTTGGGGATTTGTTATTTTAGAACATGTTCTAACCCAATGCAAAGAAACTAAGAACTTTGAAAAAAGGCTTGAAGAAATGTTAACAATAACACACAATTTAGAGAGGAATATAAGTGAATTAATGGAGCTGAAAAATACAACACAAGAATTTCGTGAATCATACACAAGTTTCAATAGCCAACCAACCAAGCAAAAGAAAGGTTATCAGAGATTGAAGATCAACTCAATGAACGAACACAAGAGGCAAGATTAGAGAGAAAAGAGTGAAATAAATGAACAAAGCCTCCAAGAAATATGGGATTATGTGAAAAGACCTAATCTACCTTTGATAAGTGTACCTGAATGTGACAGGGAGAACAATCCAAGCTGGAAAACACCCTTCAGTACATTATCCAGGAGAACTCCCCCAGTCTAGCATGGCAAGCCAACATTCAAGTCCAGGAAATACAGAGAACACCACAAAGATATTCCTCAAGAAGAGCAACCCCAGGGGCATAATCGTCAGATTCATCAGGGTTGAAAGGATGGAAAAAATGCTAAGAGCAGCCAGAGAGAAAGGTCAGGTTACCCACAAAGGGAAGCCCATCAGACTCACAGTGGACCTCTTGGTAGAAACACTATGAGCCAGAAGAGACTGGGGGCCAATATTCAACATCCTTAAAGCAAAGAACTTTCAACGTAGAATTTCATATTCAGCCAAACTAAGCTTCATAAGTGAAGGAGAAATAAAATCCTTTACAGACAAGCAAGTGCTGAGAGATTCCATCACTACCAGGCCTGCCTTACAAAAGCTCCTGAAAGAAGCACTAAGCATGGAAGGAAACAACCAGTACCAGTCACTCCAAAAATGTACCAAGTGGTAAAGATCATTGACACAATGAAGAAACTTCGTCAACTAATAGCTAAAACATCCAGCTAGCAACAAAATGGCAGGATCAAATTCACACATAACAATATCAATCTTAAATGTAAATGGGCTAAATGCACCAATCAAAAGACACAGACTGGCAAATTGGATAAAAAGTCAAGACTCATTGGTGTGCTGTATTCAGAACACCCATCTCATGTGCAAGGACACACATTGACTAAAAATAAAGGGATGGAGGAAGATTTGCCAAGCAAATGGAGAGAAAAAAAAAAAATAAAAAAAATAAAACAGGAGTTGCAATCCTAGTCTCTGATAAAATGGACCTTAAACCAACAAAGATCAAAAGAGACAAAGAAGGACATTACATAATGGTAAAAGGATCAATACAACAAGAAGAGCTAACAATCCTAAATATATATACATCCAATACAGGAGCACCCAGATACATAAAGCAAGTTCTTAACAACCTACAAAGAGACTTAGACTCCCACAAAATAATAGTGGGAGACTGTAACACTCCACTGTCGATATTAGACAGATCAAGAGACAGAAAATTAACCAGTATATCTAGCACTTGAACTCAGATCTGGACCAAGCAAACCTATAGACATCTACAGAACTCCCTACCCCAAATCCACAGAATATACATTCTACTCAACACCATATCACACCTACTCTAAAACTGACCAAATAATTGGAAGTAAATCACTCCTCAGCAAGTGCAAAAAAATAAAAAATAAAAGGAAATACCAACAGTCTCTCAGACCACACTGCAATGAAATTAGCACTCAGGATTAAGAAACTAACTCAGAACTGTGCAACTTCATGGAAACTGAACAACCGGCTCCTCAATTTTGACTGGGCAAACAGTGAAATGAAGGCAGAAATAAAGATGTTCTTTGAAACCAATGAGGATGAAGACACAACGTACCAGGATCTCTGGGACACATTTAAAGCAGGGTCTAGAGGGAAATGTATAGGAATAAATGCCCAAATGAAAAGTGAGGAAATCTTAAATCTTTCCTATCAAGATCAAAAAAAAAAAAAAAAAAAAAAAAAACAAAAACCAAAAAACAAAAAAAACAAAACTCAAAAGCTAGCAGAAGACAAGAAATAAAGAAGATCAGAGCAGAATTGAAGGAGGTAGAGACACAAAAACAAACCTTCAAAAAAATCAATAAATCAAGGAACTGGTTTTACGAAAAGATCAACAAATTAGATGGACCACTAGCCAGAGTAATAAATAAAGAAGAATGAAGAATCAAATAGATGCAATAAAAAATGATAAAGGGGATATTACCAATGATTCCACAGAAATAAAAACTACCATCAGAGATTACTACAAACAACTCTATGCACATAACCCAGAAAACCTGGAAGAAATTGACAAATTCCAGGACACTTGCACCCACCCAAGCCTAAGCAGGGAGAAGTTGAAACCCTGAATAGACCAAAAACAAGGGCTGAAGCTGAGGCAGTAATTAGCAGCCTCCCAAATAAAAAAAGTCCAGGTCCAGATGGTTTCACAACTGAATTATACCAGACATACAAACAGGAGCTGGTACCATTCCTTCTGAAACTATTCCAAACAATACAAAAAAAGGAAATCCTTCCCAAATCATTTTATGAGACCAACATCATCCTGATACCAAAACCCATTAGAGACTCAACAAAAAAAGAAAATTTCTGGCCAATATCCTTTATGAACATAGATGCAAAAATCTTCAATAAAATACTGGCAAATTGATTGCAACAGCACATCAAAAAGTTCATCCATCACGAACAAGTAGGCTTCATCCTGAGTATGCAAGGCTGGTTCAACATATGCAAGTCTATAAATGTAATCCACCACATAAACAGAACCAAAGACAAAAACCACATGATTATCTCAATAGATGCAGAGAAGGCCTTCAAAAAAAGTCAGCAGCACTTTATGCTAAAAACTCTCAATATACTAGGTATCCATGGAATGTATCTCAAAATAGTAAAAGCTATTTGTGACAAACCCACAGCCAATATCATACTGAATCGGCAAAAACTGAAAGCATTCCCTTTGAAATCTGGCACAAAACAAGGATGCCCTCTCTCACCACTCCTGATTGGAAGGTCTAGCCAAAGCAATGGGGCAAGAAAAGAAATAAAGTGTATTTAATTAGGCAAGGAGGCACTCAAATTATCTGTATTTACAGATGACATGACTGTGTATTTAGAAGATGCCATCGTCTCAGCCCAATATTTCCTTAAACTTATAAGCAGCTTCAGCAAAATCTTAGGATACAAAATCTATAAACAGAAATCACAAGCATTTCTATACACCAATAACAGACTAACAGAGAGTCAAATCAAGAGCAAACTCCCAATCACAATTGCTACAAAGAGAATAAAATACCTAGGAATACAACTAACAAATGATATAAAGAACCTCTTCAGGGAGAACTACAAACCACTGCTCAAGGAAATAAGAGAGGGCACAAACAGATGGAAAAGCATTTAATTCTCTTGGTTAGGAAGGATCAATATTGTGAAAATGTCCATACTGTCTAAAGTAGTCTATAGATTCAATGCTGTCCCCACCAAGCTACCAGTGACCCTCTTCACAGAACTGGAAAATCCGCCTTAAACTTCATATGAAACCAAAAGAGAGTCTACATAGCCAAGACAATCCTAAGCAAAAAACACAAAGCTGGAAGCATCACATTACCTGATTTCAAACTATACTACAATGCTACAGCAATCAAAACAGCATGGTACCAAAGCATAGATATAGACCAATGGAACAGAACAGAGGCCTCGGAGGCAATGCCACACATCTACAACCATTAGATCTTTGACAAGCGTGACAAAAACAAGCAATCAGCTAATGATTTCCTGTTTAATAAATGGTGTTGGGAAAGCTGGATAGCCATGTGCGGAAAGCAGAAACAGGACCACTTCCTGACATCTTACACTAAAATTAACTCCAGATGGATTAAAAACTTCAACATAAGACCTAAAACCATAAAAACCCTAGAAGAAAACCTAGGCAAAACCATTCAGGACATAGGCATAGGCAAGCACTTCATGACTAAAACACCAAAAGCATTGGCAACAAAAGCCAAAACGGACAAATGGGATCTAAATAAACTCCAGAGCTTTTGTACAGCAAAAGAAACAATCATTAAAGTGAACTGGCAACCAACAGAATGGGAAAAAAATTTTCACAATCTATCCTTGTGATGAAGTGCTATTATCTAGAATCTATGAAGAACTAAAAAGATGTACAAGAAAAAAAAAACCATTCAAAAGAGGTTGAAGAATACAAACAGATGCTTTTCAAAAGAAGACATATATGAGGCCAACAAACATATGAAAAAATGTTCATCATCACTGGTCATTAGAAAAATACAAATCAAAACCACATTGAGATATCACCTCATACCAGTTAGAATGGAGATCTTTAAAAAAATCTGGAGACAACAAATGCTGGAGAGGATGTGGAGATATAGGAAAGTTTTTACACTCTTGGTGGGAATGTAAATTAGTTCAACCATTGTGGAAGACAGTGTGATGATTCCTCAAGGACCTAGAAATAGAAATTCCATTTGACCCAATAATCTCATTACTGGTTATATACCCAAAGAATTATAAATTGTTCTATTTTAAAGACACATGCACACGTATGTTCATTGTGGTACTGTTTACAATAGCAAACACCTGGAACCAACCCAAATGTCCATCAATGATAGACTGGACAAGAAAAATGTGGCACATAAACCCCATGGAATACTATGCAGCCATAAAAATGATCAGTTTGTGTCCTTTATAGGGACATGGATGAATCTGGAAACTGACTCATTCTCAGCAAACTGACACCAGAACAGAAAATCAAACACCGCATGTTCTCACTCATAGGTTGGTGTTGAACAATGAAAACACATGGATACAGGGAGGGGAGCATCACACACTGGGGTCTGTTGCGGGGGGCTCAGGGAAGGAAAGCAAGAGGTGGGGAGTCTGGGAAGGGATAACATGGGGAGAAATGCCAGATATAGGTGACAGGGGGATGGAGGCAGCAAACTACATTGCCATGTATTTGCCTATGCAACAATCTTGCATAATCTGGGTGTGTACCCCAGAACCTAAAGTACAGTGAAAAAAAATTAAAAAAAAAAATCCTAAAGCATATTACCATTCAACCTAGCAACCCCACTATTTGGTATATACCTGAAGGAGTATAAATCGTTATAATATAGAGACACATGCATGAGTGTGATAATCACAGCACTATTCAGAATAGCAAACACACAGAATCAACCTAAATGCTCAACAGTAGACTGGATAAAAAAATGAGGTACATATACATCATAGCCTACTAGGCAGTCATAAAAAGAAAGATCATGTCCATCACAGCAACATGGATAAAGTTGGAGGACATTATCCTAAGCAAACTAACACCATAGCAGGAAACCAAATACCACATGTTCTCACTTATAAGTCAAAGCTAAATATTGAGTAAGCATGAACACAAAGAAAAGAATAATAGATACCAGGGCCTAGTCAATGGTGGAGGAGGGTAGAAAAATGAGAATATGAAAACTACCTATCAGTTATTATGCTAATTACATGAGTGATGAAATATTCTCTACACTAAACCCTAAAACATACAATTTACCCATATAACAAATCTGCACATGTACCGCTAAGCTCAAAAGAAAAGCTAACAAAATAAAAATAAAATAGAGTAATATAATTTACATTTGTTTTTGTTTGCGTTTGTGTGCGTATGTGTTTTGTGTTTGTGTGAGTTTCCAGAGAATGTGAATAGCATGAACTCAGATCCCAAATCCAAGTGAAATACAGTTCAGGCTACAAAGTCACAGGAACATATTTTTTCTCCATTTTATTTAGATCAAATTTGATCCAAACAGATATTCTTATTTCTACACTGTTGGCAGTATTTTATTATAGTTTTGTTATATAGTTTGTTGAATCTCTCTTGGCATTACACCCAATCTGTGGCTATCATGTGGAATATGGTCATCTCAACCAATTCACCATTTGGCAAAAGCTTTGTTTATAGATTCCTGTGTGGTTATTTGGATAAAACTTTTAATATAGACTAGAACCAACATTCTCCCTATATATTTTAACTTGCTTTTTTGCTCTCTGATGGTTTCCTTTAATTCTTGCAAAATTAGCTATGAGTTTATTCATTATTGAAATATATTCAACAAAAATTTTAATGGGTTTTGTAACAGAAGAGTTTCAATTTATTTATTCCATTAAAATATCAAAAATTTAGCTATCAGTATACGTTTTGTTAAAGTTTTATAAAAGATAGAGAGAATTTATATTAATTCCCTATCTTTAACATTGTCCTTCCCTTTTGTCATATAGTTCCCTTTTAACTGACACGCCTCACTCTGAACTCCCTCTTGTCAGTTTCTATTTATAATCAGACTGACCTTTTCAAACTCAGCATTTTCTTATGCAGGAAGATCTATCTCTTTCTGAAGTTTGTATGACTTCTTCAAATTTATGCTCCATTTCTCACTTATAAAGATAATGAGGTATCGGATATGGGAAACATTAAAGAAAGCAAATGTATCCAGCGAACAAAGAAACAACAAAAATATTGAAAATAAATTTGAAAGTTGTAAATACTGAATCATATAGAATAAGCTCATAGCTATGAATCTAAAATTTTCACTATTGATATTTGTTCATGATCTCTAGAACCAACTTGTGATATTTTTAAAGCCACTTTAAATATTACTAAGAATCACACTAAATAAAAAATTACTTAAACTGTTGCCTTGGCAACATTTAGATTTGTCTTTTATTTATATGTTATTTTTTGTCAGTGAGTAATAATTGTAACTTTCTGTGTAGCGTTAGACTTATCATGTAATTTTTAGTTTGTTTGTTTGTTTTTGTGTAATTGTTTCTTTCACTACCTGCTACATGCCAAAGACCTGTTTCTTCTTTTATTTCTGAAGATCCAATCTCAATCCTCTTTCAGATATTTTTTCCATTAACTTCATTCCATTTTAATGGCTTACTATCAACTGGTCTATCCCTGATAGCTATCAATAAACCAAGTTTCAGTCTACTATGATTTGATTTGTTATGAACTGTCTGACTACTCATAAATTATGTTTTCTAGATTGTCACTATCTTTCATGTCTCTCTATTGTGTTCATGAAACTTATCAGAATGGAATAGTGCCTGTCACATAGAAGATGCTAAGTAAATATGTTTAATAAAATAAAGACACAGAGCAGTATCTTCCAAACTTTTATGACACGTTTGAAATAGGACTATTGATTTTTGTAAAATCTCTTCGTCCAAAATACTTTTGCAACTATCACCTGAGTAGTTTTGTGGGTAGCATATGACACTGATGCATTTTTAAAACCAGGGAGAATAGCATTCTCCAGTGACTACATAACGGTGGATAATAAATCCTTACATAGACTTCATTTTTATTGTCAAAGCCTGGAAGATTAACTGCAGTTAAGAAGTGGAGAGAATAAAAGTAATCAAAGGAGGAAGAGCTACTACTTGTTTTATAGCCTTTTGGACTTTACAGAGGATATAAAAAAATGAGTAAGATACAATCTAAGAACAGAGTTAAAAGTCAGATGTGTCATTGACTGATTTCTGAAGACCATGCACATCAGCCCAAAGAACCAGACTAAGTCAAAGTTGTCTTTCTTCAGCTGATAAAGTGACTTGTATATTGTTAATTGGAATTAATTAACACAGTTGCATGAATATTTTTAGAAGAACATTATTTATTTTCTTTCCACCTTCATAAATTTCTTAGCAATAATGCTGTAAACATAAGCAATGGGATATTTTGTGTTATCTAAACATGTACAGAAACAATTAAAAAAGCTTCATTTTCTCATCTCTTACATAACATATAACAAGTAAATATAACCATTGATTTCAATATTTATTTTTGAACTATAATTAAATAAAAATGTGTCTGAGTCTCATTCTTTAGGATTAAATTTCCTTCCACAATATATTTGAAAATCTGTCACCTTTGCAGGATTATTTTACATATGTATTTATTAAATCAGAATTTGGAGGTAAAAATCAAATTGCTTCTGTTTATTTAATTCATATGAGTCCCAACTCATGAGTCATGCAATTTGCTCTTTTTCAATAAGTTAAAAAAAATGTGAAATGTGAAAGTTTTCATTCAATACTTTAGCAAATATGGACCATTTTGTGTAAATTAATTTGTTTTCCAAATGCAATTTTCTGTTTTTATATTACTATGCAGAAAACAAAACCAAAGCCAGCACAGAGATACATGTAAAACACTGCTCTGTAGGTAATAAGGTGACCACAATGGCAGACCTCACATTACAAGTCTGGCATTTTTATTTTCCTCTTTTTACCTTCTGTTTTCCTTTATTTCACCATTTCATGTTAATTGGAATAGATACTGAAGTAAGAGTTGATACAGGTACAAATAAATGTTTAGAAATGGGTAACTTTGTTTTAGAGGCATGTATATAAGTCATGTGAAGAGAAGAAAAAATGTCATAAAATTAAAAATATATACTTTTTAAATCATGCAGATAAAAACAAGTGGCTAGATTATCATTAGAAAACCCTTTAGTGAAAGAATATGAGCTCTGTCCTTGCTTCTGGAAGGCTATCTGCAAGAACTCCTGAGAAAAGATATAAATGTTAAAAAAGAGTGGCTTTGGCCAGGTGTAGTGGCTCATGCCTGTAATCCCAGCACTTTGGGAGGCAGAGGCAGGTGGATTACTGGAGGTCAGGAGTTCAAGACCATCCTGGCCAACATGGTGAAACTCCATCTCTACTAAGAATACAAAAATTAGCTGGGTGTAGTGGTGTGCACCTGTAATCCCAGCACTCAGGAGGCTCAGGCAAGAGAATCATTTGAACCCAGGAGGTGGAGTTTGCAGTGAGCCAAAATCATTCCACTGCACTCCAGCCTGGGTGACAGAGCCAGGCTCCAAAACAAAAAAAAAAAAAAAAAAAAAAGAGTGGCTTTTTACAAAAATCTTGTCCCCTGGGAGACATTTGGTAATGTCTACAGACATGTTTGTTTGTCACAGCTGAGGGAGGTGCTCTTAAAATTTTTAGTATGTTAGAAGCCTAGAGTTTAGCATGTGCAATGCGCAGAATAGCCTCCTACGACAAATAATTTTCCAGCTGTAACGGTAAATAGTATCAAGATTGAGAAAACCTATTCTAGAAAATTAACTAAAACTGTGTTCCACAAATATTAAAGTTTCTTCATGAATCTCACCAGTATGGGGGCATTCTCATAGTTGCAATTTAGGAGTTTGAAGAAAAGTAAATTGATGTAATGTTAATGTGTAATTTAGAGCTCAATAAATAAAACTAAAATTATAATATCTTGTTTGTGGTATTTAATAGTTACACTAATCATTCTCTTTAACATTCACAATGTAATTCACTATTCTTAAAACATAAATGCAGTTCACACTTAGATCATATAGTATATATATTAAATATGCAGACAGTCCCTTGCTTATCTCACCAGGATGCCTCTGATTCTCTACTAGGATCACCTTTATATTTTCTTCTCCATGATTCCTGCCTTTGATCTCTTTGTTTGCTCATTATCCTCAACACCAGAGTCTGCAATTGTTTCAGTATAAGCTTCCTTATTGGCCAAACAGCTTTCTCAGACTACTTTCTGCTGATTCATGGTGGACAACAAGTGTTGCTTTAGGGACTGGACAAAAGGCTTTCAAAGAATGAGTTTGTATTTTCTTTGATAATAACATTGTCTCAATAAAACAATAAGCTTCAAGTCTATTTTCTTAATACAATTCCAAGTGAAACTAAATATACCCACAGACACCTTCATGAGTATAATTGTTTACTGACTCTTCTTTATTTACTGCTGTGACTGACCCAACCATTTATCCTGCCTTTAAATTGTGGCAACCTTAAGGCTATCAAAATTGTAGGATTGGATGTTAAAGCATGACCCTCAAATCAAAATTTTACTATTGTGCTGGACACTGTCTAATCAAGACTATTTAACAGAAAGTTATTAAAGAAGATACTTAGTAAAAATGTTTTCTCATCTTAATTTGGAAACTGACTCCATTGACTGCCTCACTCTTTTAATTTAGATCTCAGACCTAGCAAAATTGTTCTCATTTGGGAGAACTCTATTTTTCAGTTATTTCCTGTATGCTTGTTTATTCTTCCCTAATCGATCTATTTCAGTAGGTACTTGCTAAAAATGAAAACACCAGAACACACATATTGCACACCAATAATATTAATTTTTCTACCATTTGCCTTGGAATTATAAACTTAATAGACATATATGTCTTTCAAGATGTCACAGAGTATTACTAAATGATTTGCTGTAGAATAAAAGGGGAGCACCTGGTTTCCAGCCTGGAATGTTTGTTTTGTGATAGCTTAGCCTAAATGCAAAATCATCCCATTTTTTTAGTTTTGTTTATGACAATACTTCTGGGCATCAATTTACATACTTCTTGAGATATATACTACACTTATTTAATAATGAGATTCTAAATCAAGTGGTTCAAATATAAATTTAGCTTATTTGTCTCTTACTTAACAGTCCAGTAATAGTACAAGGTCAAAGGCAGAGAGGTTGCTCTAGTCTACAAAGTCAAATGTGTTTAGGTTCCCTTCTCAGTAGCTTCCATCTTGTTACTCTGTCATTCTCTAGGCTTTAGCTGTCATCTACATTGTTACGCCTGCCCATATCACATGACAACGTACAAAATTAGAAAATGGAACTCAAGAAATGTTTTAAACATAAAGCAAAAATTCACAGTTTGTATATGTCCCTTATATACATATCTGATTGTGCAAATCCTAGTCACATAGACATAGCTAACTGTGAGGGAAGTAAAAAAGGATTCAAGAAAGGCCATACCACTAGCTAAATATTGAAGATGCTATTATATAGAGAAAGGTCAAGGACATGAATATTGGTGGACAAGTGGCAGTCTCTGCTAAAATATATTTCTAAAGAACTTTAAAGTTGAGGAAAGGCCATTGAGAGGTTTGATGTATAATCACTGGTTTGTGGCCAGATCCATTATACATGGTGATATGACAAAAGCAAGTTGTCAACTGATGCGAATATGATGACATTTTGGTAAAATGAGCAAACAAAGTAATTTTGCTCCATGGAAAGATACACATCAAATTCAATAATATTGGCAAAGGAGATACACAGTGAGGTAAGGAGGTGGAGGATGGAAAGCCATGATTAGCTTGGCATTTATACATTTTTACCACATTGTTTCATGAAACAGAATAATACTTTGTAATAGTTTTAATGTCAAAAATAGCAAACCAAAAACGTTCCTAGAGAATCTTACTAGAAACTACTGTGAATTAGAAAAATTTTGTCATTCGACTTTATTATTCCAATAATTGACCACGGTTTTCTTCTTTTACCAAATAATTTATCAGTACCTATTATATGGTAGAGACTAAAGAAAAGGATGAGGATGCGATCATAAATAATTTAGAAACTTTTCTTGACTTTATGAAACCTACAGTACAGTGTCACGTTCAAGAAATAACCAAGAATTTAAGTGTAGCGTGATCCATTCCATTCTCTGGTAAGTCATACACTGCCGCTTAAGCTATGAGAGCTCTTGAAAGAGTCACCTAACTGAGATTTGAGGGACAGAAAATGTGCCCCAGCGATGTAGCACTAAGGTGAAAGCCAAAAGATCTTTAAGAATCATCCAAGGGGGGCCGGCACGGTGGCTCACATCTGTACTCTCAGCACTTTGGGAGGCTGCGGCAGGTGGATTACCTGAGGTCAGGAGCTCGAGACGAGCCTGGCCAACATGATGAAATGCTATCTTTACTAAAAATATAAAAATTAGCTTGGCGTGGTGGCACATGACCATAATTCCGGCTACTCAGGAGGCTGAGGCATGAGAATCACTTTAACCCAGGAGGCCGAGATGCAGTGAGCTGAGATTGAGCCACTGCACCCCAATTGCACTCCAGCCTGGGTGACAAGAGTGAGCCTCAGTCATTAAAAAAAAAAAAAAAAAAAAGAACTATCTGTGTGAACACTGATGGACAAGCAGCAAAAATAAAGTTTTGCAATTTCTTGAGGGCTAGGGCATTTGAAGGTGGATTTCAAGGCCCTGAGATGACCAAAACTGTAAATTAAAGGGTGTAACCTCAGTCAGTAAGTTTCTTCTGCCCACTTGTCTGAAATCTTTGAAAGACCTAAAAAGGTCTCTTATTCCACTATAAAAGGGGTTATACTGGTGGACTAGAATATGTTTTTCATTGTTTACAAAAGAGGAACAGCTTGTCTTTTACTTATACTCCAAGAGTTTAGAGACCTGAGAGGCATCCAGAGCTTCAGCAAATAAGCTGAACTATGTCATTTTATCCCTTTTTCATTTCCTAATTGGTTAACTAAATGGAAAAGTTCTGTCTAGTTCAACCACAGCAGATTGTTTGTACAGTGAGAGACTGTTGCTGTCTTACAATATAGATGCTACAGTAACATGGAACAACAATTGCAGATAAACAAAAGAAATTGCAATCTGTTTTAGGACACTCAACAGCTGCAAAAGTAAAAAAAATATTCCGTTGTTAAAACAGAATGGATAGCACCTTGAGACATTTGAAAATACTGATTTTCTTGAAATACAATTTTTTAAACAAGAAATAATAGTGTGATCTCTAGAGAAGATTCATTTCAAGCACAAACAGCCTTCCCAAGCTCATATTTTTGAAATAAGTATTTTAAAATAATAGAACTATGTAAAAAATGTATAAACACTGATAACCAAATGATTATATAGGATAATTTAGCATAATACAGACCATCATAAAACTCTGAAAACATCAAACTAAATGAGGATAAACTGTTTAAATTAAAGAAGAAAGAATGCTTTTTACTTCAATTCTCTTTAGTTTAGATGCTTTAGCTATTGTGATAACAAATTAAAGTAAAATAATATAAAAATCAGTATAATTAAATTAAGTTAAAATGTATTTTGTATGTGACATTTGTTACACATGAAACTCAAAAGATACTATAAAAATATCCATTATGTCACATTATAAATAATAATTATATATACACAGTTGTGTATTGTAGCACCTACAGTCTTCTAAAATATTGAAGATAATTAAAAAGAAAGCTAAAGATAAAAGCCAACACTGGAAAACAGAAATGGAGACAGGAAATTAGCAGATAAATGATTTCAACACATTTGCAAGGTACAAAGCTAACTGTACAGTTATAACTATTGCCACAAAGTAGTCTCTGCTGAAAAAGACCAAGTAGAATATCAGTAGTAAGACATAGATGATATAAGTTTTAAGAGGTGAGATTTTGGTAAACATTAGGGGTCTGTGGCAGAACAAAAGGTCAGAATAAGATGCAGGGGACAAAATGAAAATAATGGTCTTAAAATTCATATAGCAAAAAAATGCATTTATGTCATATATGTGCAAGATGATTTTCCCAAAAGCATAAAACAATGAAGAAGAAAACTAGCTTAAAATGTTCAGTAAGAATCAAAGCTAATTCTCTGGAAAAATTAAATCTGGGACTGTTGAGAAAACCACCTTCCCTCCCTAAAAGGAAACAAAGTAAAACCAATAATTTGTCATTCCCCAGGCAGGAGATATAAATTTTTCTAGAGAAACCGAAGTACTCCCAAATTTTCTATTTAGAGAGTTGCCTAATGGCCACCTAGAATAATGCCTTTTCAATGACAGTAACTGAATTCTAGATATTTTTAAAAGTACTTTGTGTATTCTTAAAATAAATTTTCATTTTCATTTCAAATGTATGCAGAAAGCCTTGTCTTAAATGTAAGGGAACCCTTGATATGGTTTGAATGTTTGTCCCCTCCTAAGCTCATGTTGAAATTGAATTGTCATTGTAACAGTATTAACAGCTGGATCCTTTATGAGGTGACTAAATAAGTCAGGAGAGTTCTTCCCTTGTGGCTCAATTAATGTCATTATCATGAGACTTGGCTAGTTACTCCTGAAGTGGGTTTCTGAGAAAAAGAAAAGTTTGGCTGTTGTTTTCTCTCTGTCTTGTGTACTCACTTCTGCATTCTACCCTCCTGCCATGGAATGACCCTTATCAGATGCAGGTGCCATGCTCTTGCCAATTACATTTCTGTTCATTATAAACTACCTAGTTTCACTGTTTCTGTCATGGAAGGATAAAACCAAGTAGGCAAGACAATGGGTACTGATAGTTGGGTTGTCGCTATAACAAACATCTGACAATATGGTATTCTCTTATAGCAGCAGAGTAAGACAACAAAAAAATATCAAAACAAGCTAAAAAGATTAATGCAAAAACAGAAAAACTTAGGAAACATTCTCACAGGGGCGTTTGGCTAAATATTATGCAAAAAAGAATGAATACTCTTTGACTTTCAGAAGTACTATCTGTTGGAATATATTTTAATGTACTTTCTAAAGCATTGAGAGCTTTCCAACTTTAGCTGGCATCACTCTTGTACTTGAGCTTTTTTATATGCCCCAGTGACTGGAGTCAAACCATCTACAAAATAAAAAATGTTATATGATAACAACCAGATTATATTGATACTATTTAAAACTCCATGTGATGGAGTAGGATAGTGTTTTACGTGTGTCAAACAAAAGATAGAACAGTATACCATTTTAACAAAATGCAGTTGTTTCAGTTCTGAATCACTAACAATAAACTTTTAGTGAATTTTCTTTGCTTACATTGCCAGAACAGACCAATTAAAATTCTGGTTACGTTTTTCAGAGTCTAATACATGAATCAATAGTCATGCAAAATTAGGTATATGATGAGAAGTAAATATTAGGGATTGTAAATGAAAACCATCCTTTAAAGCAAAACAAAAACAAAATTTAATTAACACTTGGTTAACATGCTTTAGTGAACAGATCTGTGTTAGCTAACTTTAGTCATTTACTTTTAGATTAAAATTCAGAAAGAGCCAATTTAATTTATACTAGACAATTTCATGTTTAAGAAGTCCTTAACATTGAATAGTTTTTGAAGACATTGAATTGGTAAGATTTTTCTGTGTCAAGCTTTTTTTCAAGAATATCTTAATATTTTCTGTTACTTGATATCAACGTAAATGCATTACAGCCTTAGCTTTTTATTTTGCATTGCAGGAGATTATGCATCTTTGAGAACTGTATGCTCAAAATAAAATTAATTTAACGTAACAAATTATAGAAGTAAAATTAAAGATCACATGATTTAAACAGAAAGAATTCAAAGTATGAATTATTATCAAAAATGTTTAAAACTCCAAAATTTCTTTGGACTTGTTTATTCCTTTACACTTGGCAAAAAAAAAAAAAAAAAAAAAAAAGTAAAGTAGTATGCTCTATCTAATTTTTAAACAGTAATAGGCTTTTTAACTCATTAATTTTTTAAAATACAATTTTATATTTACTAAATAAGTGACCACCTTTGGAGAATAAAAATATAACTAAATATAGATGCTCTTCCAATTATGATGAGGTCACATTCCTTTAAACCTATCCAAGTTGAATATATCATAAATCAAGAGTGTTTTTTAAACATACTGCATTTTAAACTATGATAATTTTATCTAGCCATAACCCCATTGTAAGTCAAGGAATGTGCTGAATACATATTGCTTTTGCGTAATCATAAAATTTAAAGAACCTGTTAAGTGAAACCATCATAAATCAGAGATTATCTATGTGGTAGATATACTCAAAGGAAGAAGGGAAGATGTAAAGATATTCTGCAAAAATATTCAATGTTGTAAAATAAAACCTGGTTAAAACATTTTTTTGGTAATAGATATATTTACATGGTTCTACTGCTCTGCAATAATTATTTGGAAAGAGATAAAATGTACTTTTAAAAAACTTTCCATATTTTAAATCCAGAAAAGTGAGACAATAAATATTAGCCACCTAGCTTATTTTTTATTAGCCAGTTACTCAGAAATAAGCATTATTTTATATTTATAAATATAATGTGTTGAGCTATATGTATATATTATATAGCATGTGGACTAGGCACTCAAGATTCAAATTGTTAATTTTAATAAACACACAGCCATAGACACACACACGGCACAGAACTTAAAGTCACACATTAGATAGAATGACCTACATTTGGATGAACACGCCATCTGACACCTTCTTTCAGTTCTTTGATTCTGCACATGTTGGTCCTTCTATGAAATTCTGCCCTTTTTTCTTCATCCACACTGACCTTTTACATATTGTCCAATAGCTATTCGGATATCACTCACCTTGTTTGTGAATCCTCCATGCTTCCCGAGTATAGAGACGCCATCAGATCTCTAAAACCGCAATCTCCTCTTAGATTGTAAGATTCCTGGTGGTGGACGATAAGTTTTATTTCATCTTTTTAAAAGGTAGAAACCGCCAGTGCTTTGCATGAGAAATGGCATATAAATATTTATCTTTCCTTTTAAATTTAATCATGCCTGCAATTCGTATGTGAAAAAACAGCATATATCAGCTTAAATTATTGCTTATTTCTTTATGAGCTATTTAAATCTTTATATACTATGTCAGAGAATGATAAGTACTAATGGAGAGAAGAAATACATTTAGGTGAGTGAAGTGGAGAATGATGAGAGGCCATTTTCTAGAGTATAATCAAGAGAGATTTGACTGAGAGACTCAACTGATAAAATATTTGAACAGGTACTTGAAGGAAGTTAGGAAAAGAGCTATTCTGGCATCTCCGAAAAGAGCATTCCAGGGAGAGAAACCAATAAATATAAAGCCAGAGGCAGACACAAATACATAACTAGCCCATTCAAAGAAGAACCAGGAGGCCAGTGCCTGAGGGATGGTTGAGGACATGACCCCAGGGCCCAGGGATGGTTGAGGACATGAAGAACGAAAGATGATTAGGTCAGAAACATAGTAGAAGATGCCATTTTTGACGGCCTTATAGGCCATAATAAAGACTTTAATTTTTATTATAGTAGGTATGAGAAGGCTTTACAAGTTTTGAGGAGTAACAGAAATCCGATATGCATTCAAAGGAACAATATGATTACTTTGTGAAAATAAAAATATAAGGGTAGACAGTAAGTGATAAGTTAGGAGACAGTTGAATAATTTTGTTAAGAGATTATGATGATTTGGACCAGTGTGAGAGAGGAAGGGAGGTTAGAAGTGGCAAGATACCAAATATATTTCAATAGCGGTGACAGTAGGATTTAGGATCTACATTAATTTTCTAAGGTTGCTGTACCACAGACTGGATGAAGTAAACAAAATAAATTATTCTTTCACAGTTCTGGAGGCTAGAAGTCCAAAATCAGGATGTTGATAAGGTTGGTTCCTTCTGAAGGCTTGAGAATAGGATCTATTCCAGGCCTCTCTTTTAAGCTTATAGATGACCATCGTCTTGTGTCTGTTCACATTGTCTTCACATGGCATTCACATGTCTGTCTTTAAATTTTCTCTTCTTATAAGGACTCCAATCATATTGAATTAAGGCCTAATCTAATAATCTAATTTTAAGTGATTGCCTCTACAAATACCCTGTCTTTTAATAAAGGCACATTCTGAGGTTCTGGGAATTATGATTCCAACATGTGAATTTTGAGGGTATTCAATTTAACCCGTAGTATATTACATGAGAAAAGGGGAAGTCTAACCTTTGCAAACAAAGAAATAGAGTTTCTCGTTATCTTGGATAATCTAAGTTTGCATTCAATATTCAACAAACAATTAAAATTTGATCTGATTTTTGAACACCATTCTAAGGACATTGAACAAGATACCTGAATACTTGAACCACATATATTCAACATTATAATGGAACATTCCTTAGGCATACAATTTTTCACTCCTGAAAGGCTTTCAATTCCTCTTAGTACTTTAGTTAAAATACTTCCTAAATTCTTAAAGAGAACTAACAGGTAAGATCAGTATTCCCTTCTTGGATGGTAACAACAGATTTTACTTGTGAGTCTGGCAGGTAACGTTTCTTTGAAACCTTGTTTCCTCTTCTATAAAATGGGCAAGATATATTGACCTCATAAGATCATATAATTAAATAAAATATAGTATGCCAAAGATAATCCTGGGTACATAGCGACCATTCAAAAATCATAAAAATGTAGAAATCTTGATGCTGGACATCGTCATGGACATCTGATCTTTATACAATGTATAAGTCTAATGATGACCATATTCCCAATTGACCTGAGATTGAGTAATGTCCATATTAATGAAGAAAATATTTATTTATTTATTTATTTTTATTGCATTTTAGGTTTTGGGGTACATGTGAAGACTATGCAAGATTGTTGCATAGGTACACAGGTGGCAGTGTGATTTGCTGCCTTCCTCCCCTTCACCTATATCTGGCATTTCTCCCCATGATATCTCTCCCCAACTCCCCACCCCCCACTGTCCCTCCCCTATTTCCCCTCAGCAGACCCCAGTGTGTAGTAGTCCCCTCCCTGTGTCCACGTATTCTCATTTTTCAACACCCGCCTATGAGTGAGAACATGCGGTGTTTGATTTTCTGCTCGTGTCAGTTTGCTGAGAATGATGGTTTCCAGGTTCATCCATGTCCCTAAAAAGGACACGAACTCGAAGAAAATATTTAATAGGGCAAATCAGAAGGTCACCTCTCATCTTGGAGGTGCTTATAGCTGATTAAAATGGTCAAAGAAAAAAATTTTTTTGTATCCTTAAAACCTAACACAAGAATAGAAGACACTTTCATTATTATACACGAAATTACTTGTAGAAGGGGTGTTGGTGTCTCATTCATGTCCATATCTCTTCCCTGTGCCTCACTGAGGACTAATGTAAAGCAAGGACTCAAAATTCTTTGGAAATTAAGCATTCAGAACATTGACGGTACAGTAAAATATGAAAAGCAAGATCTAATTGGATAGCACATTCATTTTTCACTGGCAAATAATCTTATGGAAATTAGGAGACAGGAGAAAAGCCTAATCTAGAATCAGAATAGAAGGCTTGTGAGATGCATGGGGTACAAACATAGTCCCTTATTCTTGCAGCAAATACTGAGTGATGGATGACATGGCACCCAGCTTGGGATGTAAAGGTAAGTAATATCAGATTCTTATAATCAATTGTCTCACATATTCTGGTTGCAGAGACAGAGTACAGTAATAATAAACAGCACTTATGACCCCTCAATATGTGCCAGGCATTGTTATAAGTTATCTTCTTGGATAAATAATAATAATTATTATTATCATTAATAAAATAATAATAATTAATTAAATAATTATTATTTTAAAAATAATTAAATATAAATTAATTAATATAAATAATAAATATAAATTAACATAAATAAATTAAAAATAATCAAATAATTATTAATAAAATAATAAAAGTAATAATTATTATTATTATTATTGAGATGGAGTCTTTCTCTGTCACCAGTCTGAAGCCCAGTGGCGCAGTCTCGGCTCACTGCAACCTCCACCTCCTGGGTTCAAGCTATTCTTCCGCCTCAGCCTCCCAAGGAGCTGGGACTACAGGCGAGTGCCAAACGCCCAGCTAATTTTTGTATTTTTAATAGAGATGGTGTTTCACCATGTTGGCCAGGATGATCTCGACCTCTAGACCTCGCGATCCACCTGCTTCAGCCTCCCAAAGTGCTGGGATTACAGGCGTGAGCTACCGCGTCCGGCCGCATTAATTGTTTTAATCCTCACAATAAGGCTATGAGAAATGGAGGCACTAAGAATTTAGGAGATGTGTCAATGTCACATAGCTAGCAAATGGTGGAGACTGAGATTTGGACCCCAAGCAGCCAAGCTCTGAACACTATACTTTTAACCACCATGCCTTTTTAAAAAGCTAGTTCTCATGTAGTTTAGTAAGTAAAAATGATAAATTCATAAATATACATATATAATTAATAAAAGAGATAGAAGTGATGATGCGTTATGCCAGGTAGGATAGTAATTATTTTTAAAAGTTAACAAATAATAAGGAGAATGTGGAGAAAAGAAAACATTTTTACACTATTGGCAGAAATAAAAATTGGTACAGCCATTGTAGAAAAAAGTATGCAGATTATTCAAAAAAATAAAAATTGGATTACCACATGATCCAGCAACCTCACCTCTGGATATTTAACCAAATTTAATGTCACAAATTATGTCATGAATAGTGTGATATGTGGCCATCAAAGAAGCTAAATCAGTAAATATTTCCGTAAAATATACCTCTGAATATGAATATTTTAATGAATACATTGAACAGTTTATTTTCCTATTAACATATGCACAATATTAATAATTTTAAAATGTATATACATATATATGTATATGTGTGTGTGTGTGTATATATATATATATATATATATATATTCCCTAAAGTATAAAATAAAATGTGTAAGCAATGGCAAAGTTATACATTATAGTTTAGCTGTGAGCTCTCTTTGTCACTCTTAGGCACATATAAACTAACAGTATGTCTTATATTTAATGATGTCTTAAATTTAATAAAACTAGGTAAATAATATGTAAGAGGATGTGAAGTGCTATGAGCAAAATAGAATTTTGCAAAGCAGTTTTAGAAAAGCAGAAAATGGAGATTACTCTTTTATACAAGTCATGTAAAAACACCTCTGCTGGTATGTTCATTGAGATGCGACTTGAAGGTATAGGAAAGAATTATTTTAGGTAGATATATCAACAATATTTGGGGCAGGAATGTGAATGACCTGGTCAATGCAAGAAATTAACCTTTACAGAGAGGAATTACAGGAGAATGTTGTAACAGATGAAGTCTAACAATTAGTGTGTATACATATATATTTACGTACACACAAATATATATACACACATAAAGATATGTAAGATCTCTTTTCTCAAGTACCAAATAGAATGTTTAAGTGATGACATAGTTTATACACCAATTAGAACTGAAAGATTCTGCTGACAAATAAATGTAGAATATATAAGAAATAGAGGAAATCAGTATGACCCTAAGATTTGGGCCTAAGGATTAGACCAGGATTATATATATAAAATGTGTGGATTAAGGCACTCAAGATTCAAATTTTTAATTGTAATAAACACACAGACATAGACAAACACACACATACATGGCACAGAACTCAAGGTCAAATATTAGATATAATGGCCTACATTTGGATGAACTTAATAATTGTCAAGTTATTAACTTAGGTGAGAGTGTCTCATTCAGGCAGTTTTGAGAAGATCACTGCGTCTCAGAATCTCACAGTTTTCTGGAATGATAACTGCACCAGATGGTCTTACAACTTGGCTGCACAGTGAGATGATGTATTCAAAAGACAGGCTGGCATAATGTGTGAGAACAGAATGCAAGACAAAGAGAAACGCTGGCCTCTTACACACAATCAAGTTCTCTGGGGAAAAGAAATGCACAGAATAATAAGCTTTTATCTCTGCGTATGACATATTTTTCTTTCCAGTTGCTCAATCTGAGTAAAATCAGCCAAATTTCTAGACATAAATGAATCACTTAATTTCTCTTTTCACATGACAGAAAGCTATTTACCAAGATACCTTGGATTGGGATTCCATTTTAAAGATGAACTGATTGATAGGTGACTCTAATGATAGAGTTTACAACTAAGATTATATGTGACAATTTCCCTTCAGTATACTAAAAATGATTCAATAAAATTGAAATAAAAAATTACCAGGACATTCCATTAGAATTATATATATATATATATATATATATATATATGGAATAAATTTTATATGCATATAGGGAAGGAATTGAAACAATTGTAGTTATGCATGTAGTTACATTAGAAAATAAAGGTGTAGCATTACCATTACTTTTAAGTTAATTAGATGGCTTTTCTTTCTTTCTAGAATTTTTGGTTTTACCTCTAGACACTATTATCAGAACACCCATTTAGGTTAATAAAGCCAGTGCCTGGTGCAGTGGCTGTGGCAAACAAGGCTTACATTTCTGAAGCTGAGCTTATTGAGTGGAATTCAATATAGCTCTCAAATTACTGAATGTCCATTAGTTTTTATCCTAATAATTAATAATACATTTAGATAACGTCTTATTTAATATTATATACATATATGTGTTAAACCTTGGCATAAATATTATAATATACAATTTTAATGAGAGTTTTAAAAAAACTCAATAGCTTTTATTTTATGTATTTGAGGTATACAACATAATGTTTCGATATACATATAATAGTAAAGTGATTACATACCACAAAATTATGTTATCCTCACATTCTTACCTTTTTAAAAAAAATTTATGTTAAGATAACCAAAAATCTCCACTTTCAGCAAATTTTCGTAATATAATATTATTAACTATCGTCCTTATGCTCTACATCTTTAGACTTATCCTAACAGAACTGCAGTTTTGTATGCTATGACTTACATCTCCCCATTTCTTCCCCATTCGTCTCCTGATTGACCACCTTTCTACTTCCATTTTATGTATTGAACTTTGTTCAGATTTTACATATAATGCAAATTTGCACTTTTTCTTTCTGTGTGTGGTTTATTTCACTTAACATAACGTCTTCTAGATTCATGCCTGCCATCAAAGATTGTGTGTGTGTATATATACAAACATACACTAAAGTCCAAAGTTCATTCATCCATTTATCCATCATGGACACTTAGGTTGATTCCATATTTTGTCTAATTTTTTGTTTTGTTTTGTTTTGTTTTTGAGACAGAACCTGTCTCTGTCGTCCTGGCTGGAGTTCAGTGGTGCAATCTCGGCTCTCTGAAAAGTCAGCCTCCTGGGCTCAAGCCATTCTCCTGCCTCAGCCTCCCTGCTAGTTGGGAACACAGGCACGCACCACCACCTCCAGCTGATTTTTGTAGTTTTAGTAGAAACGAAGTTTTGTCATGTTGGTTAGGCTGGTTTTGAACTCCTGGCCTCAGGTTATCTACCCTCCTTGGATTCCAAAAGTACTGGGGATACAGAAGTGAGCCACCGCACTTGTCTGTTATAATAATGCTGTAATGAATACGGGACTATAGATATATCTGAGGCGCTGATTCAATTTCTTTTGGTATATACCCAGAAAAGAGATTGCTGACTCTTATGTAGTGTTATTTTGATTTTCTGAGAAATTTCTATACTGTTTTCCATAATGGCTATACCAATTTAGATTTCCACAGTGTACAAGAGCTCCCTTTTCTCCACAACCTGAACAACTCTTGTTACCTTTTGTCTTTTTGTCAATAGCCATCCTAATAGGTGAGAAATGACATCTCATTGTGTTCTGGATTTTCATTTCCCTGATGATTAGTGATGTTGATAATATTTTTGTAAACCTATTGGCCATTTTTAGATCTTTCTTGAAGAAATGTTTATTCAGGCACTTAGCCTATTTTTTAGTTAGGTTATTTGTTTTTTTCTTTTGTTTTGATTTGCTTTTCAGTTGTATGAGTTCCTCATATATATGGAAATTAACTCTTCATCAAACATATAGTATGAAAATATTTTTTTCATTCCATTCTCTTTTCACTTTTGTTGATTACTTTTTTCCTGAAGTAAAACTTTTATCCATTTGCAGATGACATGCTCCTATATGTAGTAAACACTTAAGACTCAATGAATAAATTCTTAGAACTAATGAATGAATTCAGTAAAGTTACACTATAAGAGATTAACATAAACAATCAGTTATATTCCTTAACACCAAAACAATTTACGTGAAAAAGAAATCAAGAATAAAATGCATTTATGATAGCATAAAAAAGAATAAAATATTTGGGAATAAATTTAATCAAGGATATAAAAGATTTATACACTGAATACTTTAAGACATCAATAAAAGAAATTGGAAAAGTCATAAATAAGTAAGAAAATATCCCGTGTTTGTGAATTAACTGAATCAGTATTGTTAAAATCTTTAGGCTGGACACACTGGCTCACGACCCTGTAATCCCAGCACTTTGGGAGGCCGAGGTGGGTGGATCATGAGGTCAAGAGATCCAGATCATCCTGGCCAATGTGGTGAAACCCTATCTCTATTAAAAATACAAAAGTTAGCAGGGTTTGGTGGCATATGCCTGTAGTACCAGCTACTCAGGAGGAAGAGGCAAGAGAATCGCTTGAACCTGGGAGGTGGAGGTTGCAGTGAGCCGAGACTGTGCCACTGTACTCCAGTCTGGTGAAAGAGTGAGATTCTGCCTCAAAATAAAATAAAGTAAAAATAATAAACATAGTTTGTAACACCCAAAATTATATATACATTCCACAAAATCCCTATCAAAATCCCAATTACATTTTTCACAAAAATAAAAAAAATCCCAAAATTTGTATGAAACTACAAAAGATCTCAATAGCTAAAGCAAGCTTAAAAAAAAAAAGAAAAGGAAAAGAACAAAGCTGGAGGCATCCTTCTTTCTGATATCAAATGATCTTACATAGTTATAGCAATCATAACAATATGGTCCTCACATAAAAACAGCTGCATAGACCTCTGAAGTATTATAGAAAACCAAGAAATAAGCCTATCCATATGCAGTCCACTAATATTTGAACAAGGCACCAAGAAAACACAATGGAAAAAAAGATAACCTTTTCAATAAATAATTTTCAAAGTCTGGATATTCATTTGCAAAAGACTAAATTCAGATTCTGGTCTTATACCATCAGCAAAAAATCAATTCAAAATGGAAACAAAATGTAAGCATAAGATCTGAATCTGTAAAAATTCTAACAGAAACCAGGAGAAAAACTACTTGAAATTGCCCTTAGCATTGAAATATTGGATATCACATTCAAAGCACAGAAACAAAAGCAAAGTTAAATAAATGAAGCACCATTAAATGAAAAAAAAGTCTAATATTTACCTGCAGTTTTGCCTTAGATTTATATTTTTCTCCATAAAAGTCAAGTAAGCCTAAATTTCATTTTGAGTTGAGTGCATACATGTTTTTTAAAATTTTGAAAGTAAACTAACAATGAAAGATAAGTTTTACACCCCTTCATGTAAGAGTCTTGTTTATCTGTGAGGATGACATATTCTCTTTAAAAATTTCTAAATTAATGCACATTTCTACAAAAGAAAAATGGAAATGGCTTTTATTTCTAAAAGATTAAATAGATATTCCTTTTTCTATTCCTGTCACTAAGTACAACCCCAAACCCTGGACCTTACACAGAAAACAGACATGATATTTTGAAAGGTAAAACGAAAGATGGAAGCAAACTATGCGTACACCAGTCTTTAAGACTTGAGGAGCACCATTATTGTAAATTTCCTGGAATTTCTTTTTGACTCATATATCAGAGGCTGGATGCTAAAGAAGCCAGCAACATAGATGAAGTGATAGACATATTGATCCAGAGAACAGAACAGAGAACTCATAAATAAATCCACACAAAAATGCCTAACTTATATGTGACAAATATTCAAAAGCAACTCAATGGAGAAAAAAATCATGCACTTAAAAAAATAAATAAATTAGATATTAATCTGTTAAATATTTCACTTCTATCTAAATCTTGTTTCTTAAAACCTTATCCATCACAATCAAGTAGGCTCGATCCCTGGGATGCAAAGCTAGTTCAATATATGTAAATCTGTAAATGTAATACAGCACATAAACAAAACCAAAGACAAAAAACACAGGACTATCTCAATAGATGCAGAGAAGGCCTTAGGCAAAATTCAACAGCCTTTTATGATAAAAATTCTCAATAAACCAGGAATCCATGGAACATATCTCCAAGTAATAAGGGCTATTTATGACAAACCCACAGCCAATATTATACTGAATGGGCAAAAACTGGAAGCATTCCCTTTGAAAACTGGCACAAGACAAGGATGCACTCTCTTATCACTCCTATTCAGCATGGTATTGGAATTTCTGGCCAGGGCAATCATGCAAGAAAAAGAAATAAAGCCTATTTAATTAGGAAAAGAGGAAGTCAAATTCTATTTGCAGCTGACATGATTGTATATTTAGAACACCCCATTGTCTCAGCCCAAAATGTCCTTAAGATGATAAGCAACTTCAGCAAAGTCTCAGGATACAAAATCAATGTGCAAAAATCACAAGCATTCCTATACACCAGTAGCAGAGAGTGAGCCAAATCATGAGTGAACTCCCATTCACAATTGCTACAAAGAGAATAAAATAACTCCGGCTACAACTCAAGGAATGTGAAGGACCTCTTCAAGGACAATTACAAACCACTGCTCAAGGAAATAAGAGAGGGCACAAACAAATGAAAAAACAGATGTTTTTCCATCTCATGGTCAGGAAGAATCAATATCGTAAAAATGTCCATACTGCCATAAGTAATTTGTAGATTCAGTGCTGTCCCCATCAAGCTACTGTTGACTTTCTTCACAGAATTAGAAAAAAAAAAAAAAAAAAAAAACTTAAACTTCAGATGGAATCAAAAGAGAGCCTGCATAGCCAAAAGAATCCTGAGCAAAAAGAACAAAGCTGGAGGCATTATGCTATCTGACTTCAAACTATACTACAAGTTTACAGCAATCAAGACAGCATGGTACTGTTACCGAAACAGAGACATAAACCAATGGAACACAACAGAGGCCTCAGAAGCAACACCACACATCTACAACCATCTGATCTTTGACAAACCTGACAAAAACAAGCAATGGGGAAAGGATTCCTTGTTTAGTCCATGGTGTTGGGAAAACTGGCTAGCCTTATGCAGAAAGCTGAAACTGGATCCCTTCATTATACCATACACAAAAATTAACTCCAGATTGATTAAAGATTTAAACATAAGACCTAACACCATAAAAATCCCAGAAGAAAATCTAGGCAATACCGTTCAGGACATAGGCATAGGCAAGATCTTCATGACTAAAACACCAAAATCAGTGGCAACAAAAGCCAAAATAGACAAATGGGATTTAATTAAACTTAAGTGCTTCTGCACAGTGAAAGAAATGATCATTAAAGTGAACTGGCAACCAACAGAATGGAAATAAATTTTTGCAATCTACCATCTGACAAAGGACTAATATCCAGTATCTACAAAGAACTTAAAGTTATAAGAAAAAAAAAAAAAAAAAATCTCAGCAGCACATTAAAAGCATATTTTAATCCTTTTGACTAAGGAGGATTTATTCCTGGAATGCAAAAATGGCTCAACCTATGAAAAATCATCATAGTATACCACATTAACAGAATGGGGGGGGGGAAATCACATGATCATCTGACTTGATATCAAAAAAGGATTTTATAAAATTCAATACACTTTCATGATAAAATAGTCCATAACAGAGATAGGAAACACTAGGAATAGTGGAAAACTACTTCAATATAATAAAAAACTACTTCATATATAAAAATCTTACAGCAAACATCACATTCAGTAGTTAGAAGTTGTTTCTTTAAGATGAGGAACAACACAAGAATGCCTACTTTCGCCACTTGCAGTTAACACAGTATTAGGAGCTCTAGCTAAAGGAAATAAGCAAGAAAAAAATAAAAGTTATCCAAATTGGGAAGAAGGAAACATCCATTTTCAGATGCTATGATCTTTTATGAAGAAAACACTAAATATTCCACACCAAAAACCCTGCCAGAATAAATGAATTCAGCAAAGTAGCAGCACACCAAGTCAACACACAATAATCAGTTCCTTTTCTATATACTAAGAACAATTTGAAAAGAAAAATTTTTAAAAAATTCAATTTACAAAGCATCACAAAGAATTAAAAATACTTAGGAATTAACCAAGAAGGCAAAAGACTTGTACGCTCAGAACAACAAAACACTGCTGAAATAAATTAAATACAATGATATCCACATTCGTGGATTGGAAAACTTAATATTGTTAAGATGACCATGCTACCCCAATGTGATCTATACATTCAATAAACTCTCCTATCAAAATCCAAAGAACTTTTTTTTTTTTTTGGCAGAAATACAAAAATCCATCCTAAAATTCATATGGAATCTCAAAGGACCCTGAGTAGACAAAAGATTGAAAAAAGAACAAAGTTGGAGGACATATACTTCCTGATTTGAAAACTTACTACAAACCTATAGTGTGGTATTGGTAAGTCAGACATACAAACCAATAGAATAAAGAGCCCAGAAATAATCCCTTGCATATATGGTAAAATGATTTTTGACAATGGTGCCACGACCATGCAATGGGGAAAGGACAGTGAAAGGACAGTCTTCTCAACAAATAGTGCTTGGAAAAACCAGACATCCACATGCAAAAAGATGAAGTTGGACCCTTATCCAACACCATATACAAAATTTAACCCAAAATGGACAAAAGATAATGTAAGAACTAAAACTAAAGAACTCTCAGAAGAAAACTTAGGGCAAAGCTTTATGATACTGGATTTGGCAATGACTTCTTGGATATGACACCAAAGGCACGGATGACAAAGAAAAACCTAACAGGCCAGGAGCGGTGGCTCATGGCTGAAATCCCAGCACTTTGGGAGCCTGAGGTGGGCGGATCACCTGAAGCTGAAGTTCGAAACCAGTCTGACCAACATGGAGAAACCCGGTCTCTACTAAAAATACAAAATTAGCTGGGCGTGGTGGCACATGCCTGTACAATC
>NW_016107448.1:447978-459692 GCF_001604975.1 Cebus imitator
CCAACAAACATATGAAATATTGCTCATCATCACTGGTCATTAGAGAAATGCAAATCTAAACCACATTGGGATTCCTTCTCATGCCGTTTAGAATGATGATCATTAATAAATCTGGAGACAGACACTGGAGTGTATATGGAGAAATAGGAATGCTTTTACACTGTTGGTGGGAGTGTAAATTAGTTCTACCATTGTGGAAGACAGTGTGGTAATTCCTTAAGGATCTAGCAATAAAAATATCATTTGACCCAGCAATCCCATTACTAGATATATACCCAAATGATTATAAATCATTTTATTATAAAGACTCATGCACACGTATGTTTATTGTGGTACTGTTTACAATAGCAAAGATGTGAACAAACCCAAATGTCCATCAATGATAAACTGGATAAAGAAAATGTAACACATATACACCGTAGAATACCATGCAGCCATAAAAAAGGATGAGTTCATGTCTTCTCCAGGGACATGGATGAAGGTGTAAACCATCATTCTCAGCAAACTGACACAGGAACAGAAATCCACATACCGCATGTTCTCACTCATAAGTGTGTATTGAACAATGTAACACATGGACACAGGGAGGGGAACATCACACATTGGTGTCTGTCAGGGGAATGGGGGTGGCTAGGGGAGGGATAGCAGGGGATCGGGGGGATTGCAGAGGGATAACATTAGGAGAAATGCCTAATGTACATGAAGGGGGGAAGGATGCAGCACATGCATGTAACAAACTTGCATGTTCTGCACATGTACCCCAGAGCTTAAAGTGTAATAAAAAAATTAACTCAAAAGTTACAATGAGGCTTTAATTTAGAAGGTAGAACTATAAAACCTTCAAGAAAAAAAGGGAAAAATCTTTGGGATATAGGGAAGGAAAACAACACTTAGATTTCATAACAAAACATAACTCATAAAAGGGAAAATTGATAAGTGATCTTTATTAAAGTATAACACTTTTGTTCTGTAATAGACCCTTTATGAGGTAGAAAGTAAAAGCTACAGGGTAGGAGAAAATATAACAAATCACGTATTTGACAATGTTTTAGAATCTTGAACATAAACTCTCGAAACTCAGCAGGAAGGACAAATATTCCAACAAATCTAGTTAGAAAATAAGTAAAAGATATGAAAAGACACTTCTTTGAAGAGGACATAAAGATGGTAAATGAATTACATATGAAAAGATCTTCAACTTCATTAAACGTTAGATAAAAGCAAATTAAAACCATGATGATACATCCCAGCACATTTATTCAAATATAAAATTGTAAATGACATGAAATTCTGGCAAGAAGGTTAAGAATCTGTATTACTTTTAAATTGCTGGTGGAATTTAAAATGGTACAACTACTCTAGAAAACAATTTGAATTGTCTTACAAACTAAACATGCAAATATCATATATTCATAATTCACATTCTAATGACAAATTAATATATACTAGAATTTTTCTCTAAGAAATAAAAATACATGCTCCCAAAAACACCTGTGCATGAATATATAGCATCTGTATTCATCATGGCCTAAAACTAGAATCCAGATATCTATCAAAAGCAAAGGATGGTTAAAACTGGTGCATACAGTACTGCTCAGCAATCCAAACATACTGATATGCAATTATCTAAAGGAATCTCCAAACATTATGTTAAGTGAGAAAAATTCCACTGAAAAGGTTGAATACTATATGATTCTATTTATATACCATTGTTGAAGTGATTTATTTTGGAAGATGTTGGTTCTGAGTTCAATTTTTGTTGAAATTAAAAATATTGATTAGTACAGCAGAAATGTTTAAAGTTTCTGGTGCCAATTATAGAGTCACCATTATAACTGAATCAAAATATGATTTAGGCAAGTATTGTTTAGATATCAGCTCAGATATCAATAATAGATATCATCTCAAGTTTTCATGCAAGTAAAATGATCACAACTTAGGAAATATTTTATTATTTATTGTTTGTATGACTATACCTTTTTTTTAAAAAAGAAATCAATATATTCTGTTAACGGACTATTTGAAACTCTTATTGTTACTATTTTTAAACTTTTGTTTGAAAACCAAACCTGGCTTTTCTTTTCATGAATCTTTAAGTGCAAAGCAGATAATGTGCAAAATATATTCATTTTGTAAACATGTTTGCAAAAATAAATTTATCTTGGTCAAATTTCTATTTTATTTTGGAAACTAAAAAGCAGGAATAAAATACTACACATAAAAATGATATTGCTTTAATTCATTATGAAAACTTGAAAGGTATTTTTCATTTTTACTGTTCCCCAAAGTATGCCATATTAAAATGCATTCATGCTGTATAAGTGCGTTCATATGTCTCTGGCCTATGCCTGTGCATTTCTGTGTATGACTGTTTGTGTGCATTATAAGTGAATGAATTGTGCATGTGTGCAGGTGTGTGTATGTGTGTAGGAAAGATAAAGAATATCAAGATGCACAAAGATTTCTCTTAACTCTCTTCATTTTGAGAGGGATTAAGGATAATATCTATTTCAATTGCACAACTCATCATCACAGTAGGGGATTGTGCTTCTAATTTCAATAATAAAGGAAATATGATGAGAAATTACACAAGAAAATGTGGTCTTTCAGACTTTCTTTTAGAAATAAAGATTTTTTTTCACTTAAAATTATCTCTCCTGTGGCTAAAGCAGTAAAACAGAAGGAAATGTTGTCTCTATCTCCTTGAGAGGAGATGTTTTTGTCATTTAGAAAAAGACAAAGTCAAATATGTGCAAGCATTATAGGCCCTCTTCTAGTCTTAGCATAAGATGGCTTCCAGTGGTTCATCCCAGTTCTGCAGAAGAGAAAACTAGAAAAGGTTATAGGGCTTAACGGGATTGTTGATGGTCAGGATAGCCTTTATTTCACACGCTATCCTGAAATCAGAAATAACCCTAGGAATTTATTTATCTAGAGTCTTTTGTTAGTGGGCAATTAGGTGAGAATAGCTACTAATAAGCAGTATCTGAATAATTTCTAAAAAACAGAAAAGAAGAAGATATTATTTTCTGGTCGCAGGCAGGCCTGTAGGTATAGGGTACACATGCATTTTGTAATGGATTGGGAGAGCTCTTGTGTCTCACCCTCTTTGAACGTGTAAGCAGCTGAGATTTCTACAAACTAACCCTAAATTTAGTAGAAGAAAATAAATAACTACAATCAGAGCAGTAATGAATGATATTGAGACATGAAAATCTATACAAAGAATCAACAAAACCAAAAGTTGTTTTTTTTTAAGATAAATATTATCAATAGAAAGCTGGTCAGATTAACCTGGCTGAAGAAGTGTGACAGATAAAATAAAAAAAAAAAAAAAAAAAAATTACCATAAAAAAAAAAAAAAAAAAAAAAAAAAAAAAAGAGAGAGAGAGAGAGAGACAGAGAGAGAGAGACAGAGAGAAGATCCAAACAAACACAATCGGAAATGGCAAAGGTGACATTACAACTAATCCCACAGACATACAAGAATCCTCATAGACTATTGTGATCACCTCTATGCACACAAACTAAAAAATCTAGAGGAAATGGACAAATTCCTGGAAACAACTTCCCAAGATTGAATCAGTAAGAAATTGAAACCCTGAACAGACAGTATTGAGTTCTGAAACTGAACCAGTAATAAAAAGCCTATCAACCACACACACACACACAAAGCCCTAAAACAGATGAATTCACAGCCAAATTCTACCAGACACACAAAGAAGAGCTTTTTCTACTGAAAACATTTCAAAAAAATAGAAAGGGAGGGACTCCTGGCTAACTCATTCTTCAAAACCAGTATCACCGTGATAACAAAGTCAGGCAAATGCACAACAAAGGAAAACTACAGTCCAATAATCCTGATAAACATAGAAACAAAATCTTCAGTAAAACACTGTAAATAGAATCCAGCAACATATCACAAAGTTAATTCACCACTATCAAGAAGGCTTTATTCCTGGGATGCCAAGTTTGTTCAACATACAAAAATCAATAATTATGATTTACCACATAAAAATAATTAAAAGCAAAAAACAAAAAAGATTATCTCAATAGATGCAAGAAAAGCTTTCAATAATATCTAACATGATTTCTGACAAAAAAAAGAGACATCAATAAATTAGATATTGAAGGAACAAACCTCAACATAATAAAACACATCTATGACAAGCCCGCAGCAGAAATATCGAGTGAGCAACAGCTGGAAGCATCCTCTTTAAATAAAGGTTAAAACAAGACAAGACATTATGCCCACTTTCATGACTCCTATTCAACATAGTAGTCTTAGCAAGAGCAATTAGATAAGAGGAATAAATAAAAGATATCCAAATAGAAAAAAAGATAGATACGAAAATCTGTACAAATAATAGATAAATAAAGTTATTTCTTTTCATTAAAAATATAATTCTATACCTAGAAAACCAAAGAAACTTTGCCAAAAGACTATGAGAACTTATAAATTATTCTTAATAAAGTTTCAGGTTACAATATCAGTGTATGAAAATTAGTAGCATTTCTACACATCAATAATATTCAAGGTGAGAGCCTAATTAAAAACACACTTCCATTTACAGTAGCAACACAAACACAAAATATGCCTTGGAATACATGTAATCAAGGAAGTGAAAGATCTCTACAATGAAAATGATAAAACACTGCTAAAATAAATCATCGCTTTGTATAGAAACAATATTTTCCCATTTGTTTCTCCAGAGAAACAAATATCACAGTACTCTGTGTTCAATTAGGTACCATCTCTTCCACTTCTATTTACTTTCCTTTCTTTTGCTACTTCATTTTCCCATGTCATCTCTTCTCTTACCTTTTTTTCCATCAGTTCTGGTTTGCCAGCTTTTGTTTCTGCTTTGTCCTATTTTTAGCTCATTAAAACTAGCCAGGAGGATTCTATGTCACATTAACATACATGCTACATTTTTAGTACCAACTATTGTGCATCGTTAAATATTTTTGTGCATCACTAAAAATCAAACTCTTTAAACATTAATAGAAGATAAAATGCAATTGGAAGGAGAAAAAAGACATGATTAGAGAATTGTTTGATTTTAAAAGTTTTGAAGACAAATATGATACAATGAAGAAAACGTTTGTTTTTGACTTTGTTATCCACTCGTCTCCTCAAATGAAACTTAAAGTATTGGTGGTCCTTGGGGACAATTTTTATTCTCTTTTGTTTAATATTAAATCTACAATAAAATTTTTGTGTTTTATACTTCTCAACGTATTACACTGATGAAGGTGTAATACAGACTGGTTGTAATATTAATGTGTGATATAAAATCTTAAAATTTCCAGAAGAAATTAGGATTACGGCTTGATGATTTTAGGATAGAAAAAGATTTCTTCAATAGATGGCATAAAATGCTTGGTGATTATTAAAATAAGCAAATTCTGTTAATCAAAATTCACCACTAAGAGAAAAATATCAATTTGCTGAGTGATTATGATATATTTATAATAATAACTAATGAAATATTTTAAATATATTTATTTCAATATTATTATTAAAATGAGTAAATTCTATTAATCAAAATTCACCAGTAAAAAAAAAAACAATTTGTTGAGTGATTGTGATATCTTTATAATAATACCTAATGAAGTATTTAAAAATATATTCTACATATCAATAAGAAATTGAAAAAGTCACAATTTAAAAATATGCAAATAACTTAAACAGGAAAATTACAAAAAATGATATTTAAAGATAAAAAACAAGTTAACTTTTCAATTTAAATTCGAATTGTAATTAAATTACATTGGCACAACTAGCCTAAAACAGAAGTTACTAAAATAACCTGATCACTCTCATTATACCTGAAGACAAATATGCCCTATGTATAATTCAGTGATTTTATATCTTGGTATATAACCGACAGAAGTGTTTAGGTGTATTTATTAAAAGAGGTGAAAACATATTAATGAGTTATTTACAACAGTCAAATATCTTAAAACAACATAAAGAACTATAAATAGTAGATGGGTAAATAACTTGTGTATTCATGAGATACAAATGCTACATGACAATGAACTTGGGATTGTTTTATGCAACAAAGTGGAATATTCTTACTTATATAATATTGAGCAAAAATGCTAAAGAAAATAGTACCTACTACCTGATTCTATTATCATGTTTAAAACTCAGCAAAATTAATCTGTGATATCTGAAGTCAGAGTAGCATTTACTTTTGCAAAGAAGAAAAGGATTTGGAGGAGCAGAGTACTGTGATATTTTGTAGATCTTGGTAATGATGATATTAGTTATGTATTTATATGTTTACTAAACATTTAATTTAATATCATAAATATATCAATCTTTATTTATAAGCATATCTATTTTCCTTCTATAATTGTTCTAGAAATGACAAACATTTTTGCAAAAACTAAATATTTCATGTTACTATAATAAAATAAATATAATGAATTTAAAAGTCTAAAAATATCTCCTTCTGCATAATATTTATGCATTTTCACCACACATTCGTAGCAAATCAGTTTCTCCAATTTTATATTTTATGCTGGAAATGCAAAGTTGTCATATCCTAAGTTAAATTTTCTTCAATATTATGATCATCAGAGATCCATTCTTGACATTGAAATATGACTAATATTGGTTAGTCTCCAAGTCAAATATTTTCCACCTCAGTGTTATTCAGAATTAAGTAGTCTCAATTGATCAAACTGAGAGCTCACTTGAGTTCATAAACAGTGGTGAGAAAAAGGAATGAACTTTCAGCCAGCACAGAGAGAACATAATCTATACAATCTATGGGTAAACTTGCTAAAAACCATGTCTAAGTCTCACTCTATAAGGTGATGTATTTGTCAGCAGAACGATAGCTGTGAACCCTTTAAACAAATCTTCAGCATTTATTTACTGGCTGGGACATGTATTGAATAAACTTAGAATTTAAGGTCATGAGCACAACTTTTTGAGAACAGAAATTAGAAATATGATAATTTTCAACATGAATTTTCAAAACCAGGAAGCCCTTAAAACCTAAACAGCATCTTCTGAAAACCATGTTCCTTATACATACTGGAATGCTATTTTTTAAAACAAAATAGTTTAATATGAGACAGTGGGGCTATTATGAAGCACTATATAAAGTTCTAAGCTTCTTTGGAAAGAAATGCTCTTCGTGCCTGTATCTCATTTTGTTTCAAAAAAAAAAAATGAGTAAAATTTGGTGTGAGGGAAGACCATTTTTTTTTTTTGTTTCTTGTTTTATTTGTTGTTGATGTTGTTGTTTTTAGTTGCTTTGACATTTCCAAACTTTATGATAAGATAGTAACCTAGGTTGAGACGTTATGTCATTTTTTCATATGGCTATATATATAATTTAATGCCAAAATATTTAGAGTGTAGAATGGTTTGAAAATTAACTTCATAACAAATATTGTATCCAAATCTCTCTTCAAATTATTATATATTATATTTGCTAGATTTGAAATTAGACTTTAAAGCTAAACTAAAAGCCCCCCAAAATTAGTTATTTAATTTCAATATATACATTATCAAATTTTTAAGAATCCTCTTCATAGTCTTTTTCAAAGGTTATATATTCTAGAATTAGTTTCAAACATTTTTATTATCTCTATTTAAGTAACAAGTCATATTGTATCATATTACATAGATCTGATATATCAAATCCCATATCTTTATATTTTTTTTTTAGTGAATGCTACTTTAACAAAATGCCTCTCACATCTAGACATGTAAGTAATTACTGATTTCATTGGAGCATGGTAAAAAAATAATAATTCATTGCTGCTAACGAGCCCTGCATTTTTAAATCTCAGTGTACGGGGATGTAGGGATTTTCAATGGCATTTCAAAACATTTTATGACAGCTGTTTTCTGAAACTATCTTTTAAAATATATTTTATGTAGCAAATAGCCATAGAAAATAAAGATTAAGACAGGGTAGAAGGCAGGTTAGTTTTCTAACTAGGATGATAAAGTTAATGTCTCCCTGAGGGACAAAGTTTTGGCAGGGATTTTAGCAGATTCTTTATAAGATTAGGGTTGCCTAAGCTTGAAGTTCCTCATCTGTGACCCAAACTGTGTGTACAAATCCCCATGGACCAATTGGCATCTTCTACATGGAAGTTAGGGGGGACGGGGAACAACACAATTCTTTAGCTCATGCAACTGCTGTATAATATATGAGAGAACATTTAAGTCTTTGACAGAAGTGTCCTGTGTATTCTCCAGTATCTATAAAACAGGAGTAGGCTACCTTGCACATAGAATTAAATCACATATTCTTCAAAGTTCTTGATACAGTTGTGTTGTATTTTATGTGGCAATAATATTGACCCTATCTAGTTTATAAGGTTATTTTGTGATTTGATATTATGGTGAAATTAGAACTTTGTACTTTATAAAATATATTTCCTCATTTATTTCTTCATAAAATATTATAAAATGTAAATAATAAAATTTATTAAAATAATAAATTATGTTTTTAACATAGTAAAGATGATACATTTTTAATTTCTAGTTATTAACAAAAGGAATGCCCCCACTTTTGTACCAGATTAAATTCATTTTTCTACCATCTTCTCTTTTACAAAGTTATTAAAACTGACTTTTTAGAGACCCACAGGCAACTTAGGTCAAGACAATAGTTTTATATAACATTATAAATTTTGTTGCTTCTGCTGCTCAAATTTATCTAACTTTTTATTGTCGCTTAGTCACAGTATTCAAACTGAAAGGATAGGGATTATAATTTTCAACCACATACTAAAATATAGAATATTTTAAAACATCATTTAAAACAGAAAACAATATGTTCTAAAATTGATGTTTCTCTGTTTCACAAGATTTGCTATTTTGGAATATAAATGTTTTCTACTTCTTCTATAGAAACAGAGTATTTATCATATCCACAATTTTAGGAAAGGTATTTAAATGGGTAGCTGTGTCTATCTCTTTTGTCCTGCACCATAATCATACACACTGGAGCACAATTTCGTTGTTTACAATATTTTTATAAGAAGTCATTAAATATCATCTTCATAATATAATCTAGGGACATCACCAAAATTCTCTTCTCTGAATGACATTATTTAAAATGTCATTTTTGACAAACCATTTTACATATGAATAAAATACTTGTATGTGAATGTTGGTTATAATGCCTGAGCACTACCAGTATTTGAAATTCATAGCTACAAACTATCTGAGGTTTACAATTTATCTAAAAATGTAAGCAATTAAATGTGAACCACTAACCTGATGCTTGATAAATACGTCAATTTGACCTGCTAAAAGGTATAAACCTGGAGAGTAGCAGCAAAACAAGAAAATAATGGCTATTTAATTTAACTGCAATAAAGTCTTCTTTTCAATCTGCATTTATTCATAATGTTTTTTATATGAGGACAATAATAAACATTAACATAGTATTGTTCTATTATTAATTTTTTGTTGTACTTTTGTCTTAACATCATGGAGATAGAGCAAAATACTTAGATGGTCTACTTACAAAATTGTCTAGAAACAGCCTATTTTGTTTAGACATTTTTTCTTGTTTTAGTAATTTATTTATTTGTTTATTTATTTATTTTGAGATGGAGCCTGACTCTGTTGCCCAGGCTGGAGTGCAATGGCATGATTTTGGCTCACAGCACCCTCCACCTCCTGGGTTCAAGCAATTCTCACGCTTCAGCCTCCTGAGTAGCTGGTATTACAGGCCTCCAGCACCATGCTCAGCTAATTTTTGTATTTTCAATAGATACAGGGTTTCACCATGTTGGCCAGGCTGGTCTCGAACTCTTGACCTCAAATGACCCCTGCCTAGGCCTCCCAACGTGCTGGGATTACAGACATGAGCCACCGCCTGCGGACTTTTTTGTCTTTAATAAAATATGGCAGAATGCTGGTACTGACACATGAGTCTTAGCACCTTAGTCACAGAAAGATGGTCTTCGCTTTAGAAGAGTATTCTTTTGTAATTGCGCATTTTGCTGCTGATTTTATATGTTTGATGGAGATATGAGCTAGCCAGGGAAGCATAATTTCTCTCATTTGGATCTTAAATAATTTTTACAGTGCATATTTCACTTATATAATTAAAGAACAGTTTGTTTGCCTATCATTTGCTGTGATGTTTAAGACTGTATACATCCCACATTTTTCTCATTACCTTTATTTGGCACTTTAAATTGACTATTTGAAACTAAATGAAGGAGATACTTACATTTTATAATATCTGTGAAAGGGTAAAACATTACTGTGTGATATTTAGATGTAAAATAATAATGAAAATAGGGATTGTGACTATTTTTGGAAATTATAAACTGCTTTAGTGAAGAGCAAAATACTTAACTATTACATCTCAAGTATTTAAGAAAATTTAGAATTTCTTTATATCTCAATATTTTATTTAATTTGGGGGAACATAGGTTAGTTACAATTGAGTAAATAAAAAATATTAAAAACTAGCACATTTTAATCTTTTATAATTTATAAATATTCCAAAACAACTTGTCATGTAAGTAAATAAAATTAAAACAGCAGATATTTGACCTAATGAAAAGCTACATTCACAGTACTGTATTGACATAGATAGAAACATATATATATTTAAATATATCATGTGTTTGCATGTGTGTGTGCGCATATTACACACTATGTTCAACTGGGTGTTTTATAAGGTGCTGAAAATTTGACACAGATGCTAGTTCTTCAAATTGTTATTCCTTCAGGATTTTTAAAAATTTAATTTAATTTAATCTTATTTTAGTTTAAATTCTGGGATACATGTGCAGAATGTGCACATTTGTTATACAGGTATCCATGTGCTGTGGTGGTTTGCTGCACCCATTAACCCCTCATTGAGATTTTAAGCCCCACATGCATTAGCTGTTTGTCTTAATGCTCTCCCTCCCCTTGTCCCCACCACCACCGGCAGGTCCCAGTATGTGCTGTTGGCCTCCCTGTGTCAAAGTGTTCTCATTGTTCCACTCCCACTTATGAGTGAGAACATGCGGTGTTTGGTTTTCTGTTACTGTGTTAGTTTCCTGAGAATGATGGTTTCCAGCTTCATCCATGTCCCTAAAAAGGACATGAGCTTATTCTTTTTTATGGCTGCCACTATTCTGTGGTGTATATGTGCCACATTTTCTTTTTCTAGCCTATCATGATGGGTGTTTGGGTTGGTTTCAAGTCTTTTTGCTATTGTAAATAGTGCTGCAATAAACATAAATGTACATTTGTCTTTATAGTATAATGATTTATACTTCTTTGTGTATATACCCAGTAATGGGATTGCTGGGTCAAATGTTATTTATGGTTCTACATCCTTGTGGAATCGTCACGCTGTCTTCCACAATGGTTGCACTAATTTACACTCCCACTAAGAGTGCAAAATTGTTTCTATTTCTCCACATCCTCACCAGCATCTATTGTTTCCTGACTTTCAGTGATCCCAATTGTAACAGGTCTGAGATGATATCTCATTGTAGTTTTGATATGCATTTCTCTATTGACCAGTGATGATTAGCTTTTTTTCATATGTTTGTTGCCATATAAATGTCTTCTTTTGAGAAGTGTCTGCTCATATCCTTTACCCAATTTTTGATTGGGTTATGGTTTTTTTTCTTGTAAACTTGTTTTAGCACTTTGTAGATTCTGGACATTAGCCCTTTGGTAGATGGACAGAACGCAAAACATTTTTTCCCATTGT
>NW_016107448.1:459726-472729 GCF_001604975.1 Cebus imitator
TTTTTTTGCTGTGCAGAAGTTCTTTAGTTTAATTATATCCCATTTGTCAGTTTTGGCTCTTGTTGAAAATACTTTTGGTATTTTAGTCATGAAGTCTTTTCCTATGCCTATGTTCTGAATGGCATTGCCTAGGTTTCCTTTTAGGGTTTTTATGGTTTTAGGTTTTATGTTTAAGTCTTAAATCCATCTTGAGTTAATTTTTGCATAAGGTGTAAGGAAGGGGTCCAGTTTCAGTTTTCTGCATATGGTTAACCAGTTTTTCCAGGACCGCTTATTGAATAGGGAATCCTTTCCCCATTGCTTGTTTTTGTCAGGTTTGTCAAAGATCAGATGGTTGTAGATGTATGATATTATTTCTGAGACCTCTGTTCTATTCCATTGGCCTATATACCTGTTTTGTATCATGTTGTTTTGGTTACTGTAGCCTTGTAGTATAGTTTGAAGTCAGATATCATGATGCCTCCAGCTTATTCCTTCAGTTTTTATGTTGTCAGTGATATGATTACAGACCCTTGGATGGATGATAAATGTATGCAGAAAATTTATACAACTTACATGTTTACTATTAATTTCCAGAAAAATCTATACATTCTATAATTTATTTTTATTAAATGTACACATTGACCTATTTTCTCAATATTGGGAATATAATTTATTTAAAATTTTACAGAGAATTTCCAACAGTAAACTATCTAATTTTATTATATACATACTCACATATATGAAGCAAGAATATTCCAACTCAAAAGAAATTATCAGCAGCACTTATTTACTGTCTATTTCCTGCCCAAGTTCAACATTCATTTTCAACAACAACTGGAGGCCAGATAGTTTCAAGCATGTCAGTCTGTGATATGAGTAGGAGCAAGGTAAAGCTGGTTTTATATTCCCAGTTCCTGGTAATGGCAACTGTGTCAAATACTTCTTCCAATACCACTTGTGAAGAAATGGAGTTTGTTGTCTGTAGCCACATATTTAAAGTCATTTGATTTAATCAGGGGGTTACAGAAAAAAAAGAGATTATTTGCCTCTGGCAGTATTAAAACATAAATGTGTTAAAATGAATACCCTGCTTCCTACATGTGTGCATAATACTGGATATAATTATGGAAAATGTTGGTGGTGTCAAGCAGAGGCCTAGAAAGCCCATCTGAGATTATTTTTAAGCAAATATTAATGAATCCTCTTCATTTAAAAGTAACATATTCAAATCAAATGTTCTACCACACAACATGATAAAATAGGTGTAAAGTAAGACTTTCATTGGCAAATAGAACAAGTAGTCACTCCTGGCATGTTGAATGTGAAAGAAAGCAAATTTGGCTACAACAGGAGTTAAGGGGAGAAAGCATGGAGAAGAGGAAGAGAAGAATACTTGGTAATGAGCTCATCATGCAAAAAAAAAATTACAAGTTATTTTTGGTTATCATAACAAAAAAGGGAAACCATTGAATCATTTACTGACATGATTAGATTAATTTCTGAGAATATGGATTTTGACTTCTGATAAGGGAAGTGCCTGGAATAAGGTCAAAGTCCTGGGAAAGCCTACTTCAAAAATCTCTCTCTATCATATACTGTGTAAATGTGTGTGGGGTGTTAAAATATGAAAGCACAGGTAGGCAAATGAATGCATTGTAGTGATGGAAATGAACTTATTATTCTAGTTTGACAGCATGAAATATAAGGAATTATCTAATCAATTGCAGTTCATCCACGTTATTACATGAACTGGAAGCACAGATAAGAAAGAGGTCTTGTTGGCCTTTAGATGCCTGCTAGAATGTCAGAAAATTGTCTTCTAGGAGATAAAAATTTACTGATTCATTTTATGTGTGAGCATAAAATGCTAGATTTTATGTTTTAAAAAGATTAATAGTTTGAAGCAACATTTGAAGCAGAGAAACCAGTTTGGAGGCAACTGACATGGCTTGAGTGAGAGATGATACAGGCTAATATAGTAATGAGTATGGAGGTGCCCTAAGGTATGCCTAATTGAAACTGAGAAACAAAGTAATGCGATTTCTCCATCAACTCACTAGAGAATGTTTTAGCTACAGAAAAGTTTTATGTGTTTATAACATTGCAAATGCATAGCACTTTATGATACAGTTATAAGTTTGTATATGCACATTACTTCAAAACCCAGATTTTAAGATTGATATGCAATTACAATACAAAAACAAAGCATATATTTTCAAATAACAAATAGGTTACAAAACTTATGCTTTAGATGTGTGAAATATATTTTTAAATGCATAATCTACAGAATAAATACCAGGATGTAATATCCGAGAGAAAATACCAGAATGATATGAAGCTCACTTATTTTTCTCGAGAACGGGCATAAACTGCACTTGCCCTTTTATTGATGCAGACACTGATAAAGGCAAATCATATTAACAGGACTAGTGATTTGGAGTGTGTGATACTAACAGATGCAGAATGTACTGAGCAATTCTCCATATGATGATTAAAAATTCAGTAAAGTAATGTGCCTGTCACATTTAATGGAAGGAGGCATTTAAGATAAACGGATTTATATGCATATCTGTAACACTTTTCTTCTCTTAAAGGAGAACTGGAACCACAGAATCTTCACATTAAAGTAAATATGATTCAATGAAAGTTCACACTATGATCATAAATCAGACTTTTGACCTACATGACAATTTGCATAGAGTTTTGAAAAGTCTGTGGTGCTTAAATAGGCAAAATATAATTAGAATGTTGAAAAATATCCAATTTAATTAGTTAAAAATTTTGGAACTGCTAACTTCAATTTGATTTTCAATATAATTTTATCTGTTATGAAAAGCTGTGGGAATCATACTTTAGCAGGAACATAAAATAAAGTTTAAAGTTTATCTAAACTGTGGCTCATTGGTCTAGGGGTATGATTCTCGCTTAGAGTGAGAAAGCTTATCTAAACTGATGAAAATGTACAATGTGGTCATATAATAGAGCTGAGAGAAACGTCACTGTATTTTAGTAAAGAAGGGATTTTGTAGTTGTTTTCAAATATACAAATATTTTCAACTTGGCTAAGATATTCAGTTTGCTCTCTAATAACTTAAAGTACTAGTATTAATGAATGGAAAGTTTCAGGATGGTTCTAGTTAAAAATAAGGAAAAAGTTTCAAAGTCCCTGTAATATCCAAATATGGAGCTATTAACAGCAAAAGACTGAATTTCAGGCACGTAATTATGATTATTAAAAGAATCAATCTACTGTTTTTAATCACTTCAGTAAAATAAGTGGGAGCCATGTGCCTGAAAACATAGGCTTGAATTTTTACTTACCTCTTGATGATACAGTTGTAAAAAACTGGGGATATTATATTTTATCAGGTAAAAGTCTGAGTTCTAGAAATTTTCTTACTTTCAGGAATAATTATCTTGCTTCAAGTGCCTAGAACTCAATTTGTATTTGGGAATAGAACTACTAATAACTTCCCAGATTTGATGCAATGTATTTCAAATAAAGAACATAGAAATAATTCTGGTTACAGAAGTTTGACAATGAATGCAAAATTTATAAAAAGTATTAGAGAGTTTTTTCTCAAATATGGTTAATCTTATTAGGACTCTAAAAATCAAATATGTTTTCCCCCTCTTAAGCATTGTGTTTGTTTGTTTGTTTAGAGAACTACAGCTCTTTTGAGAATGAGGTGAGAGCAGGGCTGAACTAAAACCCCTCAATTATACTTCTCTTGATTTCATTTATATTGACCAGAGATTTTTAACATTAATCATGAACATTTTTAATTTTTTTTTCATTTTTAAGTAATACTATTTTTCTTTTCTAGAAAGAAAACAAAACAAATATGTATATATAGACACACAGACAAAAAGACATATATATGTATATATTCTTGCTGCAATTTCATACACTGAAATTAGTAAAATAAACTTTTTTGTTTACAGTATTCAATGTTCCTGTTACAGGCTGTGTGCCTAACAAACAATTATGGAATATATTAATACTGTATACTGCTCACTGTCTCATGGTAGTTATGAAAATTGTTGAATTTAATTTACATTTATATGTGGTGGTTAAAAAAAACCTACTGGACGCAATGAAATTCAACCCAAAAATTACTAAACTCATAAAACATTTAGAAGATATAAAGATTATTAAAATAAAATTCTATGATGTTAGATATTACCAGAAATGACTGTTTGAAAGATCATCAAATCTTTTCAAATTATATTTATTTGACTCTAATTATTATAAAAAATAATATAAAATAAATTATAACATAAACCCAAACTATGGTTTGGTTTCAGCTTTATAAACATAAAAATTTGATTTTATTTTTATAAAAATGAACATATTGGAAAAGATCACCTAAAATATATATTTATGTATGCATATGTACATATAGTATTTGAACTGCCAAAATGTGGGTACAACTTATACACTTAGCAGCTACATGGTTTGATAAACTCCTTTTTGGGTTAAAGAATCACTGACATCACTTTGTGAAGGAAAATATTTCACTAATGAAAGTTATTTCTTATCAATCTAAACATACTCTTATCCTATGATCCAAATACCTATGGGTAACTCCCAAGGTTCACAATTGCTGGATCATATGATAAGAGTATGTTAAGATTGATAAGAAACTGCACATCTTTCTTTCAAGCTGTCTATATATTTGTACTCTCACCAGCAATTAATGAGAGTTCTTGTTACTCCATATCTTTGCCAGCATTTTTCCTTGCTATTATTACAGATTTTGGCCATTATAATGTGTGGTGGTATCTTATAATGGTTATTTTCATTTCCCTGATAATATGATGTGGGACATCTTTTCATATGCTTATTTGGAATCTAAATGTTTTCTATGGTGAGGTATCAGTTAAGGTCATAGGCCCATTTTTTAAAATCTGGCTTCTTAAGCTTTCCTATTATTGAGATGTAAGAAATCATTGTATATTTAAAATAATAGACTTTTATCAGATGTGTGTTTTGCAAAAATTCTCTCAGTCTAGCTTGTCTTCTCATACTGTTGGTAGGCTTAAGTCTAAATGTCTTTTTTAAATTGGGGAATTAATGTAATTTAGTGATAATGTGTTACCCAGTGCTCTGATTAATGCTTTTGCTTTTGTATTTTTTCCTAGAAAATGTTGAGGAAGACTAACTAACAACAGATAACAAACTAAGAGCCAAGATGTCTATGTGCTATACAGTTCAAGGGACAAATTTATATAAACTCTTATGTTAGAAGCCTGTGGTATACAGAACAGGCCCCCGAACATCACAGTTTCACATCAATCAATCCTCTACCTGTTTCATGAATTCTGCTGTAAAATATTATGCCTAAATAATATGAGAGATTAAGTTTTCAATATAATAGTAATTTTAGTATCCATGTGAACATATTTGATCTGAAATTTTAAAAGGGATTAGGAAGTTAAAATCTTCCAAAATACTGAGGTAAATTCCATAATAAAACGAAAAACAGAAAAATACAGGAAAAAAAAATCTAGAATACTGAGAGTAAATAAATATCCTGGGAGAAGTATACAACGATGAAATAAATAATGTGCATATCACAAAGTACAACACTGATGTGCAAAAAATATTGATATATGAGGCCTGGAAAATGATTGTGAGCTTAAAACTTTGAAGACAATTATTTAGAATTTATAGCCCAGTCTTTAATAGTGGTAGTATCAAAATAAAGCCTTAAAGTATGTTTTATGCTTGGTATATATGATAAAAAATACCAATTTTGAAATAAATTTATGACTGTGCATCATTTCTGATATAGCTTCCCATTTAATGTTTCCTTGGATGCAATGTTATTTTGAAAACTCTCAACTAAAGGCCCATAAATTGATTAAAATGTCAAATAATGTTTTTCTGAACAAACATTTCTAAGAAGAAAATTTATATTTTGGATACAGTCGTTTACTTTGCAAAGTTATATTGTTATTTTGCTTAAATAATGTACGCCATTTTAATTCTCTTGAGTATCTGTTGCCTTCCAATGCTCATTTTGCTTTTACTTGTGTATATTTCTGAAATATATTATTATAAAATCAAGTCTATTGCTTGAGTTTATGATAATAATTGTTCTAGTACAATGTATTTTTATGAGTAAATAACAAAGTAAAATTATTTTAAAATAAATTAAGCTTTTGTTTAATAGCTGTTAACCAAAAAAGCAAGTGAATTATTTAAATATACATTTTCTCCTTTTCTCAGAATCAGATCTATTTGTTGGAATGTGTGATGTGAGGACAATTCAGTTAACAAGGCAATATTGAAATCTTTTCTTTTTTTAACAATATAAATTTTCTCTAATTTCAATTGAAACATTTCATGAAACTGGCTGATGGTAGAAGGTCTAAGAACAGGAGTTAAGTTTCCTAAAACAATATGCATTTTAAAAGTTTTATGACCTTAAGCTATTCTTCACAATATATTGAAGAATGCAAATGCTATGATATCATCTAGATCTATTGAAATTATTTTTTATGTTTGACTTTGTTATCAAAATTTCAGTAGAATATAGCTCTTATGTGGTACTTTTTCTTCTTCTTTTTTTTTGAGACAGAGTTTCCCTCTTGTTGCCCAGGCTACAGTGCAGTGGCACAATCTCAGGTCACTGCAACCTCTGCCTCGCAAGTTCAAGTGATTCTCCTGCCTCAGCCTCTCTAGTAGCTGGGATTACAGGCATCCACCACATCCAGCTAATTTTTTGTGTAGTAGAGATAGCATTCACTAGGTTGGCCAGACTGGCCTTGAACGCCTGACCTCAGATGATCCACTGGCCTCAGCCTTCAAAAGTTCTGGGATTACAGGTGTGAGCCACCATGCCCAGCCAGTGGTACATTTTTTATTTGCTTTGTTATGTACTTCTTTCTAAGTAAAATTTAAGTCAATATACTTAGAACATGGGCAATCAACTGGCATACACATATATTAAAAAGTTAAACCTTACTGACAAAACGGTTGTGCTTCTTTAAATATGAATGATAAAACTATTTTATCAATCACTTTATGATCATAAGGTTTTAATGTTAATAATAAGGTGAAGGTTTTGCACAAGGCTTCCTACTATTCAATATATTTATTTTATTTTCACCTACTAGGTGAAAAGAAGAAAAGTGACTGCAATGGATGCATAGTAGAGTAAGGTGCAAGGAAACAGGGATTTCTCACATAATGACATGGCTGTTTTTTTTTCTTTTCAGTTTATTTGATTCTGAAGTAATAAGCTTGCCTTTATTGGTAATTTTTACATCTGTCTAAATATTGTGCCATTGTACCTTTCCTCTGCCTTTTGCTTGGTGGAACATTGTTAGATATTGAGCAAAATAGCTTAGCAGTTTAGACTAAAATATCCTTCTTTACTTGTTCAACATTAGCTTTTTCAGTTTGAGGCTATTCTTTCCCTAGTATCTGCTAGTACATGTATTCATTTTATCTTGGGTGGATATAAAGAAGTAAAATGGCCAGATTATTCTAGAGAGGCCTAGAGCAAGAAGCTGGAAATCTAAGCCAAAATCCTCTGAAGAGCAATATAAATTGTGTCTTATATTTTACTGCTGGATGCTTAAATATTGATCAATAAAATGGGTTTTGAAATAAGTTTGGATTGCAATGTCTTCTGTGGTCTGTTTCTGCCATTTATTTACAGATAAGAGAAAAGCGACTTTAGCCAATATAGGTCTCCTTACTGACTTTGTAATATTATCTGCAGTTTAATAATAAAATTATTGATTATCAAAGCCAAACCAGTAGTTGGAAAGTTATGATTAGAACCTGAGGAAAACCGTCAATGTATGTTTATCCTTGTAAAAATTTGAAAAATTGTTTTCCACTGCATTTCCAATATTTTGCATTTATCCAGCAATGAATAATAGTGTTTAGTTGATTAAATCCTCACCAATCCTTTGAAATAACAGTTCTATTCCAATCCTGATATATGTGTTTCAATATCTCATTGTGGCTAATACATTAATTGCCATTTTCTATTGAGCAGTAACATGCAAATTTCAATCACTTCTTTTTTCTTTAGATATTCTCTTCAGTGGGGTATTTGTTCAAATATTTTACTTTTTTGTTTGCAGTTTGTGCTCTCTATTCCATCATTTTATGCTTGCAAAAATAACAATATCCTCAGTTTGATAGCTTACAACAGGTCTTAAATACTGAATATTACATATAAAAGTTGCAAAGTCCCAAATAACTTTATCTTTCCTTAAAAGAGTTTATTCTTTTTCTTCATTAACTAAAGTGGGAGAATGATTATCATAACCCAATAATGAAGTAAGCAGAGGTAAAGCTGGGTGACATATTTGATACTACTTTATCTTTAGTTCTGTCCTAGAGCACATTATGGTGATACTATTGTAAGCACTATGTGTCCACTGGCACACAGCAATGTCTCCTTGACAGCCCTTGAACTCAGAATTTCTCCCTTCAGCCATAAGCGATAAGACACATTTTGTGTTGCACTTCAGAAGATTTTGGCATAGATTTCCAGCTTCTTGCTCTAGGCCTTTCTAGAATCTGGTAAAGATCAATTGCTGCTTCAAAATTCTTACCCCCTGTAGTCTTTGTTGCTTCAATAGCTCTCTGATGCTATTTGCTCTAATTATGTCAAATTAGACGTCACTTATCTATTATTTTGTTTTCTCAGTGACAGATACTGTAGCCTGTAAGCTGCTATCTTCTATTGAAATAAAATGATCTTATCTGGTAACATTCAATAGTGGTTGATAGAGTTCATCTGATAAGATCTCATATTGTTATTATTATTTTTATCTTTTTGACATATGTTTTCTTCTGTCTTCATGGCGAGTTTCAAGAAGACGAATAAATAGAATAAATAAACTCAAAGGCTCAGAGCATCATCTGCAACAATCTTCTTTAATGTTTAAAATTTAATTAAGAAAGCGTGATTGCTGAACAAGGTCATATAACAGTAATGCTTCTGTTTACAACCTTAATCTTACTCGAGTGTTGAAAATACCTAATGTAACTCACTAATCTAGCAGGAAATATTACATGAATCAATTTTATAATAATGGATGCTTAAAGATAAATATTGATCAATAACATGGGTTTTGAAATAGGTTTGTATGGCAATGTCTTCTGTGTTCTGTTTCTGCCATTTGTTTATAGCTAAGGGAAAAGCCACTTTAACCAATATAGGTCTTCTTATTGACTTTGTAATATTATCTGAAGTTTAGTATTAAAATTATTGATTAGCAAAGCCAAACCAATGGTTTTAAAGTTATGATTAGAACCTCAGGAAAACTGTCAAGCCAATGAGACTTTCTTAGCACACAAAATTACTATCTTTTGAGCATTACCAATGTTCTATAGCATATTGTCCAACTTTTAAATGAATTCCCTTTGGTATTGGCTTTAACTCTGAATGCTTGTATATTTTTTTTAAATAACTTATTCTTAAAATCAAAATGTATATGTTCCATTATTTATTATTTTATTGACCCACATTTTTGCAAAATGACTGTTCTGTAATCTAAGAATGAATACACTTTTATTTCACTTTTCCTGGCTAACATCTACTACTCATCTCAAATACCCCTCTTAGGGAACACATTCCCGGCATCTAGTAATTACTCTTTTAAAATTTTCTTTAGCCTCAAATAGGCTCATGGTCAATGACAAAGGTTAATTGTTTTAAGTCTCTAAATTTGAAAGATTTTGTTACACAAAAAAGCTTAATAGAGAGATCAATTCAATAAATGCATACTGAATGAATGTATAAAATTGTAAATCTATTATACTTCAGGTAATTTAAATAAATTTTACCAGTACATTTACAGGAAATCTCTGTGTTTTCAAAGTATAATTAAAATAACAATAGGTAATTTAAAATTAATGTCAAAATTTACCTTATTTTTATATTTTTAATTAATTTTATAAATTATATAAATGTAAAATATCTGCAGTCTTTTAACAGCCATTACAGTATGTAAAAATACAACATGTAAGTTTAGCTAGAGAAATGGATGATGTCTAGATGTATCTGGGGCTGAGCTTTAAGTTATTTCACATTCATGAAAATTTAGTCAGACATCTTCATGTTTATTATTTCATAAAGAGAAAAATGAGTGACTTACTACAAGTCATCAAAAATGTTGCCCAATTCAACTAAATATATAATGTCAATTAGGCAACAGAAGACTATTTTAAAAGTGAGTAATTAAATGAGTATTTACTTACAAAAGGATAATTTATAATATGAAATAAAGGGAGCACAAATAATAAATAGTGCACTAATTTTAATCTGGTAGTAACTAAGCTGTCTCTATCCTTTAGCCTAATTGAACAAAGGAAGGGAGAAGTTCCCAGAATCTGCATGTAGGGAATGTCAAGTAGATATTCAGAATACTTTGGAGGAGGGGTAATTCTCTCTCAAGGGACAGAATTCAACTCAGGTAGTCAAAGGGAAGTAAGAAGAAGGTTAAATGTAATAATGTCACTCTTCACACCATTACCAAAGACAACCTACTGCCAAACTGGTCAGTTGGCCAGAGTGTGAGAACTTGTTGATTTAATCCATGGAAATCAGTTCCCCAGTATGTGTGGAACAGTATGGGGAATGATGGAGTATAGGTCTGAGGAAGAAAACATAAGATATCAGGCAAAAAATAAAAATAGTTCAAATCATTGCAAAATGAAATATGGCATATCAACATTTTGATTATCAATTTTATTCCAATATTTGTGAAGTAGAAAAATTCTGCTTCAAAGTTTCCTTACTAAAGAAAATCCTTCTTGCTTTTCATTAGTAACTATTTATTAAACCCTATTGTATGCAGCTGTTAGACATGCTTATAGGCACATAGTACATTCTATGTCCTTGTACTTTAACCAAGATAATCTGTGTTGCATGTGCTCACAGGCATGTTCCAGCTGGCAGCCTATGCCTCTTCCTTATTTGAACTTCCTTTTTGTTCTCCATTGCTTTTACCTGTTTGGAACAGTTTTAAGTTGCTAGCAAATTGGGTTTTAATTTAAATTGTGAGGTCTGGCTCCAACCAACAGAGATCAGACACAGCAGTAAGGACAATTCCAAATGCTTAAGGGATAAATACGTCTGCTATTCCTTTGTTCATTGTACTCTCATGTCAACATGGCTAGTGAGAGTATTTTTTCTGCAGGAAGTCAAAATTGCTTTGCTGAAAGTTTCATTGTCTCAGTGCTGAATTTTACTTGTGGCACCAAGCATCTGTTTCCAACAAATTGTCATATACCACATAGAAACGTTTATCACTAAAACCTAAAGAAAGTAAACGCTTCTAATAAAATAATGAGAAGTATGTGATGGCAGCAGCATGGCTGACTAAACAGGCCTAGCACTTGTCCCCCTCTAAAAAGGACCAAGACAATAAACAAACAACTAAAATTCAACTGGAATGTGTGAGGCACCGCACTAGAGTAAAGTAGCAAAGTGACAGGGTTCTTACAGAGCATAAAGACCCAGGATATCAAAGTAGAGATGAGAGTTAGGTATCCAGTCTCTCCCAGTGAAATTATCTCAGAACCAGGATAAACTTCCTATTATACACAGAATGTAAGCAGAAGACCCCACCAGTCACAACTGCAAATGAAGACACCTGCACTCCTTATTACAGGAAAGTAACACAGTATTCACAGAGTCCTGGCCTAGTTTGGGAAACTGTCTGGAATTCACATGGCTACATTGCCACATGATTAGCAGTGAAACTTTTGCAGTATTCACCTCCTTCATGACCCAAGATACTGTAACATGATCCAACCTTAAAACAAGAGCCACTGTTGGAGTATGCTCTGCTTTGGGGAACAGAAGCTACACTGCACCTTACCTTTGGGACTCTCATTAGTCCACTAAGCTATACAAGCAGCTGAAAAGCCACAACCCCTGCTTCTCAAAGCCTCAGCCCTGGAACCTGAGTTATAACTCCAGCCTTATATATCAGAGAAGCAAACTTTGGACCAGCTAAACGAACGTGTACTGACAAGAGAAGCTCTGAGCAAACCTGCATTTGAGCCAGGCGAGCAGCTGCATACTACTGCCACTGCTGAGAAACAACCCAGCAAACCAGCTCCTGGTGGTCATTCCTTCAGGCCAGTCAAGCACCTGTGCTCCTGTGCCTCCACTAAGATAGTCTAGTGGATTTTCTCTGAAGAGAAATGCCTGTAATCCAGCCAAGCCGCAGAGGGCCCATATCTGGACTGAATCAGCTCAGTGAATATGCCTTCATTAAACATCCCCAGTGATGTCTCAAGTAGCTGCTGGTCCAGCCTCCAGCCTGAGAAACAACCCAGCAGACCCATCTGTTGTATATGCTCTAAATCTTAACAAAAAGTTGCATCTGTCCCTTGACTGAAAAACAGAACAGAAGACCCAAGCTGGTGAACTTTTCTCCAATAAAGCTGAGTATCTATGACGCTTTTCTTCAGCTAGAGAAACAGTAGAAGGCTCTAACCCTGGCAAGCCAGTCCCCAAGCCAGTTTATCCATTCTTCATGCGCATTCCCCCAGAGCAGAAACAGCTCACTTACCCTAACCCGTTGAGCTAGTTGTCCCTGAATCAGCTAATTCACATGTTGGTGGATTCACCCCTGGCTTGAGAAGCAGATCTGTCAACCCACCTCCAGTAAAGCCACGCCACTGCTGCCACAAAATGCCATAGTATAGGCCACTGAGACACTCATAAACATTACCTATATAGATTACAGCTAAAGAAACTGCATGGAAAGTGCACTAATGTATCTACCCAAAATCAAAGGCAATGCATCCCACTCAACAGACACCCTAATGCCCATCTATATGTATAAGTGAAAACTATAGCTATAAATGAAAGCTATAGGTATAAGTTACTTTCCAATGAAAGGTACTACCTAACTTTGAAACAGGTTATTGTCCCACCAGATGTGTAGATATCAACATAGGGACACAAGAAAAAGAAAGGAAACATGATACCTCCAAAGGAACAAAATAATCATCTGCTAACAGGCCACCAAA
>NW_016107448.1:472801-481839 GCF_001604975.1 Cebus imitator
CAGAAAATAAATTTAGAATAATGATTTTAGGAAATACAGACAGGCAATTCAAGTAAATCAAAAAAATAATTCATTATCTGAATGAAAAATTTAACAAAGAGATACCCTCTCAAAACACACACACACACACACACACACACACACACACACATACACACAGAGAGAGAGACAGAAATCTAGGAGTTTAGGAATTCAATGAATGACATTTAAGAGTTTCAACAATTACCTAACAAAGCAGAAGAAATAATTTTGAATCTAAATACAGGTCTTTTGAAATAATGCAGTCAGATCAAAAAAGCAAAACCAAAACAAAAAGAATAAAAAGGAATAAAGAAAGACTACCAGACTTACAGGACACTACTCAGTGAATAATGTTTGTAGCTTGAGAAGAGTTTCAGAAGGAGAAGAGAAAAAAAATTTTGTAGATAATCTATTTAATATAATATTATCTATATTCAAAAGTCTTAAGAGAGATATGGATATCCAGATCCAAGAAATTCAAAGAACCCTAAATAGAATGGACGCGAAAATGTCCTGTCTGAGGCCATTGTAGTAAAATTGCTAAATGTCAAAGACAAAGAGAAAATTCTGAAGATAACAAAACGAAGGAGTCAAATCGCATGTAAGGAAATCCTTATTAGACTGATAGCAGATTGCTCAGAAGAAACCTTACAATTCAGGAGAGAATGGGAAAACGTAGTCCAGTACTGAACATAGAGAAAACAAACCAAACAAACCAAAAACTTCTGCCAACATAGCATGCACAGAAAAGCTATTCAGAAATGAATGAATAAAACAAATTATTTCCCAGAAAAACAAAAACTAAAATAATTAATCATGAGTAGACTGGCCTTAGAAGAAATGTCTAAGGGATCATACATCTGGAAGGAAGAGATGGTAACCATCACCATGAAAACATGAGAAATTACAAAAATTCACTGGTAGAGCAGTTAGAAAGATAAAGGAATCAAACTTTAACACTACAGAAAACCACAAAACACCTAAAAGAAACAGGAGAGGAAGAAAATAAAAATGGATAGATTAAGCAGCCAAAAAGCAATTAAATGTTAGGAGTAAGTACTTATCTACAAATATAGCCTTAAATATAAATGAATAAAATTCCCAATTAAAATACATAGATTGATCAAATTGATAAAAATGCAGAAAATGCAGGACCCAACTTTATTTTGTCAACAAGAAACTCACTTCACCTGGAAAGGCATATATAGACTGGAATTGAAGGGATGAAAATAAATGTTCAATGCAAATGGAAAACAAAAATGAATAGGAATAATTACTCTTATGTGAGATAGACTATATGATCATCTCAATAAACAACACTTGACAAAATTCAACATCACTTCACAATAACCAGTTTCAACAAACTAGACATAGCAGAAACATACCACACCACTATAATGGCCATATTTGATAAACTCACAGCTAACATCATACTGAACAGGAAAGGGCTGAAAGTTTTACTGTATGAACTGAAACAGGACAATAATACTCAGTTTCATCACTTTTATTCAAAAGAATACTTGAAGTTTTAGCTAGAGCAATTAGACAAGAGGAAAAAAAGAACATTCAAATAGAAAATAAGGTGGTCTATTTGTCCCTATTTGCAGCCAACATGGTCATATATATGTAGAAAAACCTAAAGACTTCACCAAATAACACTTAGAACTGATAAATTCAATAAAGTTGCAGAAAACAAAATAAAGATTAAAAAATTGGTAGCATTTTTACACATTATCAATAAACTAGCTGAAACTACTTCTAAACATTGAACACTGTTGGTGGTAATATGAATTAGTGCAATCATTATGGAGAAAAGTATGAAGCTTTCTCAACAAACTCCAAAAAATCCTACCATATCATCTAGAAATTCTACTACTGGGTATAAATTCAAAAAACAAAATGGAAATCTGTATAGTGAAAAAACACCTGCACTGCCGTGCATAATGCAGCAATATTGAAAATAGCCAAGGTCAGCCTAAGTGTCCAACAGCTAAATGTATAAATGAAAAATAGCATATATAAAAATGGAATATTACTTATCCAAAAAAGAAAAATGAAATCCTGTCATTCACGGCAACATGGACAGGCCTAGAAGATATTACGTTAAGCAAAATTAGTCAGAATAAAGACAAATAAATACTATATAGTCTCACTCATATGGAAGGTGAAAAAGTTGATCTCATAAAAGTAGAGGGTGAAATACTAATTATTAGAGGTTGGGAAAGGTAGTAATAAGAAGGGTTAAGGAAAGGTTAGTTAAATAATAAAATATTACAGGAGGAATCAATATTAGGAGCAATCACTTTTCGTATTTTACAGTAATATAGGATGACTATAGTTCACATTACTTTATTATATTTTTTCAAATAGTTAGAACAGAAGATTTTAAATGTCCCCAAGATGAAGAAATAATAAATGCTTGGAGTGATGATTATGGTAATTACTTGTATTTGACTACTTCACATTGTATGTATGGAAATATTACTATCTGTCTCACAAATCTTTGTAATTTCTCTGTGCCAATTAAAATAGTAATAATATTTTCCAAAAGATCTGCAAGACCGTATAAGTCCTCAAGAAAGGGATGGAAAATGAGAAGAAGTCTAAGTATGATGTCTTGGAAGTTGAATGAAGAAGGCATTTCAAGAAGGAGGAAAATATTTGATCAACTGGTCAACTATTACTGAAAGTTTAAATAGAGAAAAAGTTGGCCATGGGATTTGACAAAATAAAGACTGAGAGCAACATCAAAGAAAAAAGAAAGAAAAATAAAAATCAGGAACAAAAACACCGTTAACCAGCTACTTTATTAAAATCAAATAAGATTGGTCAAGGATTATGTACTTGTTTTAATTCATGTGTGATGCCTATGTTTAAAATTAGTTTTTAATACTGAAGTTTAATATGTTTCTAATGATAAAAACTGCATTTAATTAAACACTAGCCATCAGTAATTTGAAGAGCATAAGCTTTTCATTTAAAATTAATCCGGAGTGGGTAATTAAATTTATCCCATAAAATGTTTGATGTGATTACATCACCCATTCTTAGCTTTACACATTTCTTTACAAAGTTGATAGCTATCAAAGGCTCTTGACATACTGAGAAGATCTAGACTTTATTTTAGTGGTAATCTTTATAAATTTCATTTTCAAAGCCTTTCTCCACTTTTGCTTTCCTTTTTTAAGAAGATAAACACACTTTTTCTGTTAAAGTTGAAGTAGTATGAATAAATCTTAAGGTGTCATGTGGAACATTGTCTTAAAGCAATGAAAAGTTGAAAGTAATATTTACATAAAATGCTTCAATGTCCCAATGACTAAAAAAAATACAAATCACTTCAAATGTATCATGTAATTAAATACTCTTTCCTCTGCTAATTTATCAAAACTAAATTTTGTATAGTCTCATTTCTTAACCTCTTCCCATTTAAGGACTATCCTTCAATTTTCTTGAAGAACTCATCCAATTTAAGAGTTTACATTTTCCCTTTTCATATATCAAAACGTGGCTTTTTGCTTCCCCTGGGGAAATTATTCCTAGGAATCCTATCTCTGCTCCAAAACTGAGAAAAAGTAAATGTATTTTGCATGTGGGGTTGAAATATAAATCTTGGAAGCCCGAGGAAGGAATGCAGTAGACAGAAGAATGCATCTTTAAAATGTTTATGTCCTAGTCCCTGGAACCTGTAAGAATGTTAACTTATTTGGCAAAGAAGACTTTGCATATATGATCAAGTTAAGATTATAAAATATAAAATTCTCTTCATTATTTGGGTGATCCAATGTAATCACATGAGTCCTCCTAAGAGGGAGCCTGAAGTAGCAGAATCAAAAAAATAGATATGGTAACAGAAGCAGAGATCAGAGGCTAAAATTTGAAGATTTTATGTGCTGGTTTTGAAGATATAAGAGGCCATAGGCTAAGAAATACAGGTTGCCTTTAAAAATTGAAAAAGGCAAATAAATTGATTCTCTCTGCAACCTAGTATCTTCAGAAGGACTGTAACCCTGACAACAAGTTGACTTCAGGATTTGACCTCCAGAACTATAATATAATAATACATTCGTATTGTCATAACCATTAAGTTTGTGGTAATTTGTTATAACAACATTATTAAACTATTACAGTGATATACAACATGTGTTTATAATCATATAATTATACATTTCTTATTAAATAATTAAGTAAATCACTATTTAATTTGCTACTGCAACACAGGCACACACTAACATCTTTCAAAAGCAAATTAACTCTTTATGCCTTAATTTATATAGTCGTATATTAGCAAAAATTATTTTAAACCAGACAATTTGCTTCAGTCTAATACACAGTAGGAGATAAGGTTTTAACTGAACATTGACTCTAGTAAAGCAGAAAAGTCTTACGTTAAACACCATGTTAACTTCCTTGGCTCATATGTAAATGAAAATGCATTTTAGGAGTCACTTGATTATGATTATATTTCTGTGCATTTAAAGTTCTGTAGCACATATTGGTCAAATTTAATTTACTTGCGTTAGGCTATAAAGGTTATACTACCAATGTGACATTTTAATTGCATATTTTTAAATATCAGCTTTAGTATTAAAAAATTATATTTTAAATAAAGCAATGTAAACATTCAGAAACAAAGAAAGTCAAAGGTCAAGATATATTTTAAAAGTTTTAAATAATTTTTAAAGTAAAATACCAACATTCACATTAGTTAACAAATTGACCAGAGTGTTTTAATAGCATTATCTGATGTTGAAAATGTTTGAGGAACATAGTTGCATTCTTTTACTTATATTCCTGTTTAAAATAGTTGATAAAGTTTTTCTAGAAAGCAATTTAAATATATTTATAAAGACCTCTTAAATAGTTTTATTTTTAGTTTTAGTAAGTTAGCTGAATTACTTAAAATATGCAAAAAAAATGATGTATTTTTGCTTCAACATACTAATTATAATTGTATTAAATCAGCAATGAGAAAATAATAAAAATAGTATTATTTAGACTGGACATGAAATATTCATACCATGAGATATTTTTTGCTTTTAAAAACTAAGTTCTTGAAAAATGAATAATGATAGGGAAATAATATGTCACATTAATTTATAAACTTTAAAATAAGACTAATATAAAATATACTCCAAAATATTTAACATTTAAGAGCAACATTAAAGTACTATTAACATCTAACTTATAATATTAAATTAATATTAATTATAACTAACATTTAATATGAGGGGACTTCAAAAACTCCTTTGAAAATGAAATTAAATGATAAAAATAAAAATATAAAATGTATTTCTCAATATATGTAAGTTCAAGACAATTTCATACTATGATGAAACCAGCCATTTAGTCTATCCCTAAATAATTGAGGTCCAGGAACTTAAATACATAAATGCAATTTTTTTCTACCTTATTAATTAAAGAAAAAATATTGCCTTTTATTGATTTAAGATTATGAAAAAAAGAAGTAGTTAGGAGGAGTCAAATTAGGATTCAGGTGTATGCATAATGTTTTTTCACCAAGACTCTCAAAAAATTGCTCTCGTTTGAAGAGAGAGATGAGGAGAAGCACAGCTGAGATAGAAAAAAATCTCTGTTGAAGCTTTCCTGGGCATTTTTCTGTTAAAGCTTTGACTACCATGTCAAAACACTCTCATCCTAAGTAGCTGTTACTGTTCTTTGGCCCTCCAGAAAGTCGGCAAGCAAAGAGCCTTACATATTCAAAAAATTTATTGTTATGATCATGCCTCTTGGCATCTTTTGTTTTAACCGGATCACATTCACTCTGTTGGTAGCCATTGCTTTCATTGCGCTTTGTCTTCACTATCATATTGGCAAAACTATGTCCCATCTTTTGTTAAAATTATTCAGATAAATACCTCATTATCTTAACCACGCTTGTTTAAAATTTCCATTGAAAACTCTTATCTGTGTCTTATCTGAGAACAACCGTTTTGGCACCCTTCAGCAGGAAGGTTTGGTCAACTTTAATTCTTCAGTCAGAATTGTGTAAGCTGGACAAATTGAGATGTTTATAGTGTTTGGCTATTGTTTCTGCTTTTTGCTATCAGTTTTCTTCAATTAGGGCACAAACAAGATATATTTATTTCCTTGAAAATTGATGTAGATGATCTGCCATTGTGGGCTTCATCTTCAGTATCATCTTGTCCCTTCTTCAAATGAGTTATCCATTTGTAACTAATAACTTCTTTGGGGGATTTTGCTAATACACTTTTTATAACACATCAGTGATTTTAGCATTATTCTACTGAAGTTTCACTATAAATTTCATATTTGTTCTTGCTTTAATTTTAGCAGAATTCATGTTGATCTGACAGGAGTTCTTTTCAAGCTTCTGTCTTATCATTCTTGTTCCTCAAGCTAGATTCAGTTCAGACGTGTTTTAATAAATTAGTATGAGTTTGGTACAAGATAATTTTGAAATCCACTCACAATTTTTTTTCACAATAAGAATCTTGTATGAACTTTGTGAATTTTCTTTGTATTATAAATTATTATTTAATTTATATAGATAAAATTAATGTAATAACTATACTGAACTAGAACTGTAGTCTTAGACTTTAGGCCAATCTAATAATCACTTTCTAATAGTTACCAAATGACCTTCTTGGGAACTCTATGTTAGTTCAGTAGTTTCAATTAGATGCCTGACAAAATACTTGTAATTTCTTAAGTGACCTATGCTGTCTTATTCCCAGCTTTTTTTAAATGTTGTTACTGTAACAGCAATTCATTCTTCTGACAATTATAAGGAAACTATTTGTTGTCTTGTATTTTGGTAGGCAATGAGAAGACTAAGTTTTATCTATGTCAATAAAACTTTTTTATTCTTTCAAAATTTAGCTTAATTATTAACTCTGCCAGAAAAATAATTTCTTCCACTAGTGTGCTTACCAGTTTGTTGTTTATTTTGTTTCTCTGAACTCCCACATATCCTGGGACTACCTCTTCCACAACAGTTATCATACTATGTTATAATTTTTGTTTTTTATTATCATTTGAGTAAATTATTACCATTAAATCTATTTCTCCACCCAGGTCTAATTCTTGAGTTTATTAAATACAATGAATCTTGAGATTCATTCAGACAATTAAGCAATTAACACATCAAAACATTAAAAACAAATAATGTAAATACAATGTTGTAGAAGTGCATATTAATTACTTTCATATGATCTTTTACATTTTCAAAAAATTTAACCTTTACTTTTTTTGAATTAAATCACTACATAATACTCATATACTCAGTCCTTTCACCTAGTTACTCCCCAAGATTGAGGATGCACCTTGATAATTTGTTTTAAATTAAGATCTCAACTTTGCTTTCATGTTCATTTATGTTCCCATATATAGTATATTTAATTATTTTTGACATGTTGATAACATGGTCATAACTTTGGCCATGGAATTTCTTTATTATTATTTCAAAGCCATAATAAAATATTATAAATTAATTTAGATAGGTAATTTTGAAACATTAATGATGCCATTTTTGGAAATGTCACTTATATATGATGCATGGTTTAATAGCTCTGTAGTGGACAAGGATATAGGAAAAAAAATCTGTCTAGGGCTGTGCTGCTATCTGTATTATATTATAAAAAGTTCCTTTCCTGGCTAATAACTTGAAAATCGCATTTTAGTAGCAGTACATGCCAATCTAATGTACCTTCAAAGTATCCCTTCATGGCCACAAAATTCAGGAAAATAGCATATTTTAAAACTTGGCTCAAAATGTCAGCTCTTCACTAAAAGCTAATTATTCTGGAATATTCTGGTACTAAAATGAATCATAACTGCTCCTCAACCACTGGAGTCTCATGAAATACTTTCAAGGCAGAAATGCAGTTTAGTTGAAATAACACAAGGAATAAATGTTCCCCTTGAACCCAGTTTAACAAATATTGTGGTTGCCATCATTCTTATGATGCTGCTTTGCTCTGCAAAGTTTCTCTTAAAATTTGCAGAGTGTTTGGAATCAAACACGATTGGTTTTGTTAAGCTATAAATGCAGAATTAAATATTTGAAATGAATTTATACCAAAGCATTGGTTTTCAATGATGCTCTAGAAATACTATCACAAATTATCAGTTCGACAACATACCCTTATTCATTTTATTTTTATTTTTACCTTTTGTACTGCTTGAGAGTCATACTGAAGTGTCCATGTTGATTACACCATTGTTTAATTATCATTGTATTGCCTCTTAGAAGCTTTACAAATAATGTTTTTTTCAGAATTATTGATAATTATATTTTTGATTTTAATATATTCAAATATATTTAAGAGCAAATAATGTTCCAAGTTTTGATTCTTTCTAATACTTGTCATTTTTTTAGAGAAATTATGTGTTGGGAAGATATACTGGTTTATATTAACATCCTCTTATTGTTTTGGTGTTCTGTTTGCATTATTCCACTCTATCCCTAAAATCAGTAAGGTAGATAGGTTGTAAGTTTATGTGTAGAACATGAGATTTAAAATCTCGACAATGTTACACTATGATAGAAGAAAAAAAAAAGTAAAGGTTCAAATCCAACTTTGAGTACTTAATCATCTCAATGAATGCATTGTAGAACACTTAGAATTGTTATTAGTGAAATTATTTTGAAAGCTTCCTTCTTAGAAATAAAAAGAGAAAGTCATGTTCCCTGGACTGAATTTGACATTCACATTATTTTTTTTTTTCAGTAGTTTCAATTAGATGCCTTCATTTAAATCGGAGGATGTCTTATTACGTTTTACCTTTAAAGCTTCTCTTTAAAAGGTAATGTACTGGCAATACAAGACAAAACAGAGTCATTACCTGATTAAATATGTGATCTGCAATTTCCCCATTCCAGCATGCACTTGTATACCTTACTTATTTCCCTTCCTGTTTCTGATAAATATATCCTTGTGTAAACATCGTTGCTTCTTCCAGAAATCATTTGCCTTACTTCCACCAGATGGCAGGTTATGCTTACTTACCGATGTAGAAAAAGGGAGAGAAAT
>NW_016107448.1:482049-495890 GCF_001604975.1 Cebus imitator
AACAGAAATAGAGACAGAAGAGAAGGAACAGAGAGAGAAAGAAAGACAGAGAAAGACAATAGCACGCAAAGTCTTTCATATTTATAGTTTTTTCAATGGCTACGATGGTTATTTTTCTGGTGCTTGATGATTTGGGACAATGAACCACAAGTTAGAATATTTTTTAAGGTTATTAACAAATAAAAATATTGACAAATATAGGAAAATATGGGGTTGGGGTATGTAGTGATTAGTGGTTTAAAGTTGAAGAGTGTTTTAACTATAATGACCTAACTATTGTATCAGTAATGTAAGTTCAGTTAATCAATTATATTTTATACACTAATACCATATTCAGTAATTGAAATGAAGTGGAGAATCATTGTCAACTACAAAGTAAAAGTCTGATGGCTAAATAATACTTTAATAAGTGTAATGGTTAATCCTGATTACTATTTATAAGGCATTTTTCTTAGTATGTCCTATATTTTGATGAATTGACTCCTTATACAATTATGCATGATTAATTATGTTATTTTCTTTATTTTCAGTTGAGAAAAATAAAATACAAAGATGTTAATTAGAAACCAGGGTTAAGTCCATAGCTTTCTAAGAAAGAAAGTAGCAGAGCTCACTTAATACTTTGTAGTATTAAGTAATTAAAAGCTCCTGATTCTAATTACTATTCTGCTATGTATCGTGAATGACTTCATCTTTAAGATAAACTACATTTCTTAATGGATAGAAATAAAGACAGAAATTATTATCCAGCAAAATCCTAATGTTGATAATCTCTAGTTTGTGGAACTATAAATTACTTTATATTTGTGTGTGTGTGTGTGTGTGTGTGTGTGTGTGTGTGTGTGTGTGTGTGTCTGTTTAAGATATACAAAATTTATAGAACAAATTGTTGTTTGGGGAGTTAAAACATGAAAGCATAAGTTTCATTAACATGTTTACTGAAAACGTTATTCCAGATATCAACAGCTTATTATATCATGATATCTGTTAAATATAGACAGGACTGAAGGAAATTATCAAATCTTTAAAATGGTCTTATAGTATGCTGTTTGGAAAGGAGGTAAGATTTTTGTTAATATTTACATGCTCCATAAATGTTTATTCAATATTCGAATTAGTAAACAATAATCAAATTATTAAAGGCACTTTAGTGTTTCATCATTATAAACACTAAAGTGAAAAGAAACAGAAAGAAAACTTTGACATCACTAACAATTTAATAATATAATATGTAGAACATACAATATAATTTGTATTTCCTATAATTTTAGATATTTTTTTAAAAACATAACTCTAGTTTTAATGACTGATAACATCAGGTATTGAGATAAACAAAAATAGCCTCTGCTCTTACTTATTTATCTGAAAACTAGTATGTTCGATATAGCTTGCATGTTGTCCCTCCCCTAACCTCTTGTCAAATTTTAATTTTGAGTGCACAGATGGGATCTGAGTGGGGATTATTGGATCATGGAGGAAGAATTCTTATGAATGGTTTGGTATCATACCTTTGGTACTGTTCTCATGCCTGTGAGTTCTCTGAAATCTGGTCATTTTAAAGTGTGTGGCCCCTCAACTGTCACCCTCTTGCTTCTGCTCTGGCCATGTGAAATGCCGGCTCTCCCTTTAGTCTTCTGCCATGGTTTAAGTTTCCCAAGGCTTCTCCAAAAGCTGAGGAGATCCAGCATTATGCTCCCTGTCCAGCTTGCAGAACTGTGAGCCAATTAAACCTCCTTTGTTTTTAAGTTACCCAGTCTCAGGTATGCCTTTACAGCAATGCAAGAACAGCCTAACACAGAAAATTCGTACCATGGAGTGGGTCCTCACTAAAAGGATACTGAAAATGTAGAAGAAGCTTTGAAACTCGGTAACAGGAAGAGGTTGGAGGAATGTGAAGGGCGCGGAATAAGACAAGATGAGGTAAAGTTTGAAACTTCATGGAGACTAGTTAAATGATTGTGATCAAAATGGATCATAATGATATGAACAGTAAAATCTAGTCTGATGAAGTCTCAGGTGGAAATGAGGAATTTATTGGGAACTGGAACAAATGTCACATGTTTAATGCCTTAATCAAGAGCTTGGCTGGACCTTGTCCATGCCTTGGGGCTATGTGGAAATTTGCACTTGAGAGTGATCATTTACGGTATCTGGCAGAAGAAATGTCTAAGCCACAATACGTTCAAGATGTGGCCTGGCTACTCCTAACAAACTAAACATATAAGGGAGAAAATAAATTACTTAAAGTTGGAATTTATATATAAAAGGGAAGCAGAATATAAAAGTTTGGAAAGTTTGCAGGGTGGTCATGTGGTTAAATTAAACAAAAAATTTCAAGAGGACTGCTGAACAACAACATGCTACAGAAATTTGCATCACAATAAGAAGACAAGGGCTGATTAGCTGAGGCAATAGGACAATTGTCTTAAAGGCTGTTTTCAGAGATTTAAGAGGCAGCCCCTCCCATCACAGGCCCTGAGGCCTATAAGAACACCAGGGTCTCCTGGGCTAGGTACAAGGTCCTGCTGCCCTGTGCAGTCTGGGGTCATGTCTCCCTGCATCCTTACTTTCCAACTTCAGCTATGACTCAAAGTGCCCAGGCACACCTTTAGCTACAGCTCCACAGGGTGCAAGCCATAATCCTTGGCAGCTTCTACAAGATGTGATGTTAAGCCTGCATATGCACAGAGTGCAAGAGCGAATGAGGCCTGGGAGGTTCTGCATAGATTTGAAAGGATGCATCAAAAAGCTTGGATGTTAAGGCAGAAACCTGTTTCAGTGTGGAGTCCTCACAGAAAACCTCTACTAGGGCAGTGTTTAAGGAAAACATAGGGTTAGAGCCCTCACACAGAGTCTCCACTGAGGAACTGCCTAGTGGAGCTGTGAGAAGAGAGCCACCATCCTCCATACCCATGAATGGTAGATAGATAACACCAACAGCTTGCATTCTTAGTGTGGAAAAGCCAGAGGCACTCAAAAACATTTAAAAGCAGCTTCCAGGGCTGAATCCTTCAAAGCCACAGGGCTTCCCCTTTGCTTTGTTCCATGATTGTATGTTTTCCGGGGCTTTAACTAGCCAAGCTGATGCCAGCATCATGCTTCCTGTATAGTTTGCACAACCATGAGCCAACTAAGCTTCTTTTCTTTATAAATTACCCAATCTCAGGTACTTCTTTATAGCAATGCAAGAATGCCCTAACACATGTTGAAAAGAACACTGAACTAATAGTCTAAGGTTAACATTGATAATCAATTACTTTGAAAATTTGCACCAATACTTCTGAATCTCAGTTTAATTATCTTAATTATACTGCATTAAATGTGATACTCTTGAAAATCAAAGCCTTCTTTAAGCTCTAGATTACAATTAAACTATAAAATTGCATTACTACTAGAATAAAATTGTGTCCATAAAAAGTTAAATTGACTAGCTTTGATTTATCTTTCTTGCTCTTAAAGAGATATGGATATTAAGCGTTACTGTATCTGATATTGTTCTAGGCTAATTACATTTACTATTTTTCAAAGAGCAGTTACTGTTCAACTGCTATTTTAGCTAAGTAATTTTTGCATTAAAAATATATGCATATATAGGAATAGACTAATTTTCTTCCTCCTACCTTGCTTGGCATTAAATTAGATTTATTACATTCAAATATACAGTTTGCATAATTGATTCTTTGTATTCCTACATTTAACAAAGAAAATATATCTTTCAGAGTTCTACAAATTTTAAACGTTTATGAATACCCTCTATGGTCTTGATTATACTTGATTATTCCAATGAGGCACATAATAGATTATGAAAATGTCTGCTAAACAATTGAAGTAATAATTTAAATAAAACACTATTTTTACACTAAAATATTGTTTAAATTGTCCTAAAATAGTCTCAAAAATTTACTCTGGAATAAAGGCTTGTGAAATAGAAACATGTTGTTCAGTCAGTTGTCTTTTCATTTAAAAATAACTGAGTTCTTTACATTTTATTTTTTTCTGTTAATTATACATGTAAGATGTAGATTATGTTTAAATGACAGTAATAATTCTTAATAATATTTTGAAACATAATTCATGCTACTAATCCTAGCTTTGTGCTATTTAAAACATTTAACTTACTTTTCTTTTTGGGGGTACTTCTGTCAGGCTGAGTTCATTTATCTAAATTAAATTTAATATGCTTGTAATATCCTCACATTTAAAATTCCTATTAGTATATTGTACTCAAATTTCTTCTACTTGGAGGAATTACAGATTTAATCTTGTAAGTTTAAACTTGAAATTGATATCAAGGTGCCCAGTCATATTTGAGACAGGCCATTTGAGAAATGTAATTTATAATTTATAACTATTAATGTATCAGAAACATTGTGGTACAGTGAACAAAGTACAACATTGGTGAAATGTAAAAGATGATCTATGCCTCCAGTCTTTCAGTACATAGTAAGCAACAGAAATGAATTTTCTCAAGTGTTTCAGGTTCTTTTTGTTTCAGTGATGTGTAGAACACTTCGTGAGATAGAGAGCTGGGTTACATTTACTATTGAAGAGTAAGCTTCTTCAACTTTATGATTTAATTCACCACAAGTCATTAAACAGATTCTAAATTATCAATGATTTATTGAATTACTATAAAAGTCATATCTATCAAGACTTCTTATTTAAACATAAAATTTATTTTAAAAAATTACCTAGAATCATAATAGGATTTATTTACTTGCTATTTTAACATTAGAAATTTCATTATAGTAAAACCTTAAAAGGTTTCATTACTAAATAGTTTTCCCTAATTTATTTATTACATCATAAAAGAAAAGCCAACATGTTTGTATGCCACTTAAAGTAAAAGACAGAGACATCTGAAGAGCTGGAAGTGGCTTCCTTTAAAAATAAAAGCTAAATTTTATTTACTGGTTATGTATCTTGGAGCTCTTTGAAGTTGTTCACCTTGATTATAAAGTCATATGATTCTCATAACTTTATGGAATAGTTACTGATATTATGTTTATTTTATAAAAAATACAACTGAGATTAGAAGCACTAGGTAACATACACAGCTGGTAATTATCAGGCAATAATGCACACCAAAATATTATAATTCCAGAATCTTTGGTTTTAGGTACAATGTTTTCTTGTAAAATGGATATGAATGATGTAGCAAATCCCACTCCCAAGTACAAATCTCTGTCATCCTCCAATGCTGATGGAAAAATGAAAGAAAAAACACTTAAAGGATGGAAAAAAAAAAAAAAAAACACTTAAAGCAGAAAACAGAAGTTGTTAGGGCAATGGTGGACCTGAAAACTATATTTCAGACCCAGACTCACTCGGGCAAGGGACACATTCACAGTTACTGACACTGAGATGGAATTCAGAATAAACCAACTGATGCAAACCAGTCATGAAAGACTGCTGTTTTAGTTTCCTAGGGATGGCATAAAAAGTACCACAAAGAGCTTAGCTTAAAATGGTAGAAAGTTACCCTCTCACAGTTATGGACATTAGAAGTTCAAAATCAAATTGATTTTATGTCAATCCTCTTTCTGAAGGCTCTAAATGTTTGTTTTGTGCCCTTTCCTAGCTTTTGGTAGTTGCTGGTAGTCCTTAGTGTTCCTTGGCATGTGGACACGTAACTCCAATCTTTGCATCCATGGACACATGGCATTCTCTGTATTTGTTGTTTTGCCATATTTATTTCTAATAAGGACAGCAGTCATTGGATTTAGGGGTTTACCCTAATCTACTATGACCTCATTTTAGGGCCCTATTTTCCACCTAGGTCACAATCACAGGTACTAGAAATAAGAATGTAAGCATATCTTCTTGGCAAATGCAATTCAACACAGAACACCTACCACTTCTCTATGATGAATAGTATATATACGGAGAAAAATGACTTTTGTATTAATGAGCAAATGAAAACATATCAATGAAAATACTGAATATTACAAGACCTATAGCAATAGTAAAGATAAGACAAATATTATGGTTAAATATGTTATTTGAAGAGTATAATTAAAATGATAACAGTATAGAAAATATTAATAATGTGTAAAGTATCTTAATGACAATCCTACATAAACTAATCAAGCTTACTGTTCCATAGGTAGGTTTTTCTATAGAATAAATCACTCAATTTGGATAGTACTATAAATTCTTATCAGCAATTTAAAGTAGTTATTAACAATGCTTGGAATATTTGTAACTTCAGCTAGGAAACACTAAAATAACTATTAACAAAACTTCGGATATTAGCAAATTTATCTGGTAAATTCATTCTTATGTTAAATAAAGAATTATTTAATGTCTCATCCATTCTCTTTAAATATCCCCATCTCCTCCTGATAACAGATAACAATCTTCTCTCATGAATCGTGGTTATAGACTCTTCTTCAAATATCTGGTAATCCTTGGTTGCCTATTCATACTTAAGATTAAAGCACCCAGAAGCTGATCATAAATTCTAGGTTCTGAGAGGCACTCGATTATATGTTAGGCTTTACTGTGGTTTGACAGGGTCTAGTCATTTCACTGGAGAAATTCTTAATATTTGTATTTATAGGTTTTTATTTTGAGTTGATTAGTTCCTTCAGAAATAAACTTTCAATCTCCATCCTGAGGAAGATGAGGAAGCTGCAGCCATAAACATTCTAGGCAGCATTCTCAGTGTTAAATGTAGTAGGAGAGCTCATTGTTAGAAATAAACATCTACCCATGTTATCTCTCCCCAACTCCCCACCCTGTGCTGTCCCTCCCCTATTTCCCCCAGACAGACCTCAGTGTGTGATGCTCCCCTCCCTGTGTCCATGTATTCTCATTGTTCAACACCCACCTATGAGTGAGAATATGTGGTGTTTGATTTTCTGTTCTTGTGTCAGTTTGCTGAGAATGATGGTTTCCAGGTTCATTCATGGGGAGAAATGCCAGATATAGGTGATGAGGAGGAAGGCAGCAAACCACATTGCCATGTATGTACCTATGCAACAATTCTACATGTTCTTCACATGGCCCAAAACCTAAAATGCAATTATGTGTGTGTATGTATATATATATATATATATATACATACACACACACACACACATATACATAATTAATTAATTCCTCAGTTTTCAATATGGTACCCTAACCATCAGCTAGGCAGATATTGCCTGAATTTAAGAGCTCCCTTATGCACACTTCCAGACAACATATTTACTATATTTTTTCAGGAGGAGGAATGAGTGTCAACTCCAGTTTTTGTAATGAATCTAGATTTATAAAGATTTTTAACAAATCCACACCCAAACTCTTATGTTCAGAAAAACCTAGGATTTTTATTCCTCTGCTCTCTGGTACAGACTGACTTGCTTCTTGGCTTCCAGAGTTGCAGATTTCAAGCTTTCAACTTATTCTTGTCTGCTATTTCGTAGTTTTATACCTCATTCAGAGATCTTTCTTTCTGATATCTTTTCTTTCCTAATTTATTTGTGTTTGCATATTCATGATTTTTTCTCTCTGCAATGCCATTTCTTTATTGTTCAGAATAAACTGTGTGTGAACATAAATATTCATTAAAATATTGTAACTGATTTATGTGGATAATGAAGTAAACAATAAAGTAAAATAAAAAAGAGTGTTCACTGACAATCCAAATTTAGTTTAAATTAATTATAAAATCACCAATAATATAAATAGGTAGAATAGGTTTTGGAAAGTAATAATAAAGAAGATTTTTTTCTTTATCTCTAATACATAGATGACTAGGGAACCATTCAAATTCCAAAATTTTTTAATTGTTTAATTTTATGAGACTTAGTTTTTAAATTGTTAACTTTGTGTAGCAAGAGAAATGTGCCATTTAGTTATCCAACAGTTTCAAATGGCGCTGTGAAGAGAGATTTGGTCATCAGGTAAATTTGGTATTTAGCACATAAGGAATGCAAAATATAAAGATAAATTACAATGATTTAGAATATCAAATATGTTATATAGTTAAAATAATATTGGTATAGAAACTTAGGGACAAATAACAATGCATAGGTCTAGAACTGTTCACAGTTATAGTACTTAATTTATAATACTGATGTTATCACTATTATAATAAATTTACACATCAAATTTTAAATTTAAATGCATCAAATTAAGAAAATTAATCTAACATGTTACATAACAGGTGGTAGATTATTTTCACAATTGCTAGAAAACTGCTTAAAGCAATACTCAAATTGATTCATTGGGTGTAAGGTAATTTATTACATTTAAAGGGAAAAGCTTTATGCCTCAATTCTTTTCAGTATGGGCTTATCATAATGACATTCATTGAACCTATGAATGTATAGTCTAAATAGAGATATTATACTTTTAGATAATAAAAAAACTATAGACATTATATTTTAAGGTATTCATCATGAATAAGTTTTTGAATAATAATAAATTATTTTTAAATGAAAGTTTTTAATTTTGATGCCTGCTGTTCAGTTTCCTGGAGAATTCCCTGTATACCTTAACTCAGTTAAACATGAGTGTGACTGACCTTTAGACCCAGGTACTGCATTCTGTTCTTATTCAATGGGAGAATTCTCCTTCATCTGTATATGTGGAACTGCATATACTCTCTGACCTGTGAAACTGCACTTAGGCTCTGATCTCCAATAGACTTCAAGTCCCGCATGACCTGATATCAGCCCTTCACCCCCTCAGGCAGCAGAGCAGCTCATTCTTGACACTTCTTCCTTAGCCAAAGTGTTTTGTAAAGCAAAGTCTGGACACACGGTACAGTCTCTTACTAAATTCTCCTTTCTGGAACATGGGGCTATGACTTGGATTTAGCATTAGACTACCATCATGCTTAGATCAGGCTCCTCAGTAAAGTTAGAACATACTAGAAATTTCTTGCATTTTCCTTTCTTAAGGATGTGAGGCTAATTTATTACAAAATGCTTTTTAGATTTAATTACCAAGGCTTTAAATTGCTTCAACAAATTTTGGCAGAGGTATTAGAATAATTCTTTATTCTATGGAGTACAGAAATAGGTCATTTTTCTCCATTCCTTGGGCTAATATCTAAATTTAAATGGACCCTAAAAATTCTCTTTTTAAATTCCTTTAATTCGCTCTAAAACAATAAGTGAAAGAATTCAGTGCAGAGAAGTTTGATAATAACATTTACAGGCCCTGTATTCATAGTTAAGAAACCTCATGACAAGCCTGTGATTTTGTTCAGGATACTGGACGCGATTATTATACATAATTTTCCAGTTGTTGCTGGTCTGAAGAGTATTCTTGCCTGTATTCTTTTGGATGCTATTTACTATACAATGATAGAACATTTTCATCTTTACTTGCATTTTTTAAGTCAATATTTGTTTTCTGTTTGCTTTCAGATGAGAAAATTAACAACATACTTGAACAGTCATGTCACAGGGATGAACCTTTATGCTTCTCCCTGTGTCTATATAAAGACTATCTTTCATTTGAAGGATGCACTATGCTTCCCAAAATGTGGGTGATTAAATGTTTTGTTTATTTTCTAAGGAAGTTTTCATAGAAGAATGTCTTTAGCTTCTTAAGGGACTTACTGAACAGTCACTCTATCTCCAAACATAAATTGAAAGATTGTTAATCTCTCATCCATCATCTGCTGCATGACATCTGCAAAGCAGGTAGCTCTTAACTGATTGTTTATGGGTCACTAAGAACTTTTTCCAATCAGCCACCAAGAAATAATTTGGAACATTTTGAATATTGTGAGGTATAGTTATCAATTGGTAATCATTTCTCTGAAATAGCCTCTTCAAAGCTGAGGCTCTGGAAAGCTAGAACTGTACTCATAATGTCCTCTTCCTTGTCATCATTAAGCTTTCTCTTATTATTCACCACTCTAGGGCTTTCTGGTGATCATATCTTCTTTTCTTTGTACATAAAAGATTTTAAAATACTTCAGTATTACCCCCTCAAAACCAAAGCAATATAACAGATTCTAGCATACTGCAGAATAATTTGGGATGCTATAGTTAGGGTGTATCTGCTCTTTAGACATGTCCATACATTTACTAGAAACTTTGGCCAATATTATTGTGGAAAATAATTTAAATTTGTTACAGCATTATGCTCTTCAAACCTTACTTATAAGTAGTAGTATGTGTCACTTTTTCTGCCCATTTACTAACCTCATATGATATAGAAGACACTGATCTTTTCATTCAACTCTACCCTGATGCGACAGCTTGAATCCTACCACACTAAGGCAAATTCCTGATGAAATAATATCTGGTACTGTCAGTTGGCTATTAGTGAAGTCATTTGTCACAAATTGATATTTTATTTTTTATTTACTTTAATTAATTAATTAAATATTTTTAAAAAATTTATTTCTCTCTCCTTTGCCCAGGATGGAGTGCAATGACACAATTTTGGCTCATGGCAACCTCTGTCTCCTGGGTTCAAGTGATTCTCTGGCCTCAGTCTCCCAAGTAGATGAGATTACAGGCATGCACCACCACACCTGGCTAATGTTTGCAGTTTTAGTGGAGATGGGATTTTATCATGTTGGCCAGGCTCGTCTTGAACTCCTAATCTCAGGTGATTTGCTGGCTTCAGCCTCCTAAAATGCTGGGATTCCAGGCATGAACCACTATGCCAGCCACAAATTGATATTTTAAAAACATTTGCTTTTCCCATTTTGACTCTCTTTGTAGATTATTTATACCACAAAGCAGGAAAAATATCAAACTGGATATATTATTACTAAATTCCAATACATTCAATAATTTAATGGCCTTGCAGATATTAAATTAACACAAATGGTCCTGCTAATAGCTCTTACTAGAACATGTCAAGTCTTCAAAGGATCATAAGGTCAACATCTATAGTGAGTGTGAGTATGTGTTTATTATGGCACATTATTTTAGAGTTATAGAAGCAGAGAAAGTTTTTAACTACTAATGAAAGTCCCATATCCTACCCCCCGTAATGGAATTTAGAAATAGAAATTACTTCATATCTTCATCCTTACTATTAGAAGAATTGTGATTAATATAAGTGTACATAGAGAGAAACAAGCCTTGAAAACCAGCAGAAATGTTTTTAGCTGACTACTATGCTAATAAGCTGCAGCGAAAAAAGTCCTTCAATGCCCCATAAAAAATTTCAAACTCATTTGCCTATTGATTTTGTCCATGTTTTAACTGGCTTCAAGAAAGAGTCCTCAGAGATGGAATCAGTGCATTGGCAAAATTCAGAATGTTGTGAAAAATATAATCATCACTGTGATGGTAAATACTATCAACTTGATTGGATTGAAGGATGCAAAATATTGATCCTTGGTGTGTCTGTGAGATTGTTGCCAAAGAGATTAACATTTGAGTCAGTGGGCCAGGAAAGGTAGACCCACCCTGAATCTGTGTGGGCACCATCTAATCACCTGCCAGTGTGGCTAGAATATATAGCAGGCAGAAAAATGTGAAAAGGCTAGACTGGCTTAGTCTCTCAGTCTACATCTTTCTCTTGTGTTGGGTGCTTCCTGTCCTCGTCCTTGAATATCAGATCTCAAATACTTCAGCTTTAGGACTTGGATTGGCTTCCTTGCACTTCAGCTTGCAGATGACCAATTGTGGAAACTTGTAATTGTGTGAGACAAATACTTAAACTCCCAAATATGTTTATATGTATATGTGTGTGTGTGTGCACATGTGTGTGTGTGTGTGTGTGTGTGTGTATATTAGTTCTGTCACTCTAGAGGACCCTGACTAATACAATCTCTTAAGATACCAAAACCACCAAAATCTGATTATCTCTGATGACAGCAAGTCACCTGAACAAGAATCTGACAAAAATATTGCATGCCATCATAGCAAAGATTACTTACATCAAGTGAATATTTGAGGATGTTTTTAATACGTTCCCTACAGATCAAAAACATGATGGTCAAAGAAACATTTAGAGGTGGGGCAGAGGCAGGAACCTGAGGTTCAAAAGTCTGTTGAGATTTTGTACCTGCATACCATTTAATTGCCTCCATTCCAGAGATTAAAATAAGTTCTGGTGATGGTAGACTATTATCTAGAGAAGAAAATTATTCTGAATTCAGGGACTAAGCTAGTGCTCTTAACCCTCATGAGTGCTAATCCATTAGATTTTCTGTTTATGAGCTTGTCACAGAGAGACTCATGAGATTAGGAGCTAGTACTCCCAACTTGAATCTAACTTCTTCCAAAAAGATATGAATAGATATTGCAGAAGATAGAGGACATATGCTGTATACTCAACTTTATAATCAGGAGGTTGAAGTTGAAATTTAAAACAACAACAACAAAAGTTTCTTGAATACCTTCAACATCCATTTACAGACAGTTAGCCTGGAAACCTCATTTAGTAGAAACATCACCAGAAAAAAGTATATATCATAGATAGAAGAGATTATATCAGCTACTAAAATTATTCTGTATGATACTACAATGGTGGCTACATGAAATTTTACATTTGCGAAAACCCATAGAATATACAACACTTCAAGTGAAGCTTAATGTAAATGAAGACCTTTGTTTAATAATGATGTGCCAGTGTAGGTTAATTAATTGTAGTAAATGTACCACTATGATGTGGAATACCAATGTACATGTATAATGGAGAAAGCTGTGTGTGTGGTGCGGCAGGGTGTGTGTGAAAACTCTTTATTTCTTGCTCAATGTGACTGTGAATGCAAAACTACTCTAAAAAATAAACTTCATTAATTAAACAGAAAAAAAATGAAAAAATATAAGCCTGGTTGATCATAAGCCTCTTAGACCAACCACATCTTGTTTATATGTAATTTCAGAATTATCTCCATCTTTCTGCTTCTTTATGGATCTAAATAAACTGTATAGAAAATTAATAAAGCCATAAAAATCAAGTCACTGTAAAACATCTCTTAATCTTCTATCAATTACTGCATCCACTACTACCAAAGCTCCAAAGCTGTCATTCAGGTAAGATATTGTGTGTTTTAGCTGAGGATAAAGCGTCTCAATACTTTTTAACCTTTGTGGTTACTACATGTCAATTAGAAGCCAGAATTGTAAAATAATTTGGACAAAAATTTCTGGCATTTTAGAAAAGCGCATTGATGGTAGATTTGCAATAACCCATTTTCATTGTTTTTAGAAAACAGGTAAATTAGAATTATTTTCATAAACTTGTTGGTGAATAATCAGGCTATTTTTTTAAGTAGGCTATTGTTCTGGTTCAAATTATGTGCTCCTCAGAAAGATATGTTGGAGTCTTAATACTCATCATCACAGAATTTGACCTTATTTGGAAATATGGGCCTCTACAAAAGTGATTATTGAGTTAGAATGAAGACATTAGAGTGGGCTCTAGTCTAATATGACTGATGTTTATAAAAAAGGGGAGGGGAAATTTTGGATGCTAATACAGACATGCATAAGGGAAAGGAAATGTTAATAGACATAGGGCGAAGACTGCCATCTACAAGCCAAAGGGGCATGCATTCACAGATCCTGCCCTAACATTCCTCAGAAGGAGTCAACCATGGGCACGCTTTGACTTTTCACTTTTAGTCTCCAAACTTTTGAGACAATAAAGTTTTATTGTTCAAGCCACTCAGCCTTTAGCACTTTGTTATGGGAATGTTAGCCAACTAGTGTAGCCATAGGTTGTTTTATCATTGTGCAGATGTTGCCTACATTTATAATAGCATAAGAATTAAACACTTTTATTAAGGATTTAGCAAACCAAATGCTACACAGACCCACATATAAAACATCTGACTTTTTTAAGTAGGAAGAAAGAGTTGAAAACAAAACAAAACAAAACAAACAAACAATATATATATATATATATATATATATATATATATA
>NW_016107448.1:496675-518237 GCF_001604975.1 Cebus imitator
TGCGCGGTGGCTCACGGCTGTAATCCTAGCACTTTGGGAGGCCAAGGTGGATGGATCACCTGAGGTCAGGAGTTCAAGACCAGCCTAGCCATCATGGTGAAACCCCATCTTCAAAAAAAGAAAAAAAAAAAATCTGCTTTGTTAGTTCTTTCAGATTTCTAATTAAATTCACCTAATGAGTGAAATCTTACCTAATTACCCTCTATAAAATAGACACCTTCACCCAACAAAAACATTCATTTTCCCACATTTTACTTGTTCTTCAGGGTATACTGCCCATTTACATGTTCCTTGTTTATTTTCATCACTGATATGTAAACATAATGAAATGAATGCTTGTTTTGTTTTTCTTTGATGTAACCCCAGTAATTTGAGGGTTGCCATCTTGTTAAATCCACAGCAAACATGTGATGACTCAATAAATAAATCATACCATCTTATGAATTTAAGTTGATGTTTGGGAGACTAGAACGTAGGAGGCTTTATGGAAAAATAATCCCCTTTTATTGTAGGCATTTAAAAGTACCACAAAATGTCAACATTTGTGGGATTTTTATGTTCCAATATCTATAATTGTCAAAACTGTTTAGTGTAATTTGTACAAATGAGGCTTTCTCATTAATATTCTAATACAATGACATTTTCTTCTTTTAAAATAACCAATTTGATATCCATTTCGGATTAAAATATGGTAAAAGCTGTACACATGTTCTGGCTCAGTCAGAAAAAAAATACTGTCTAAGACAGTAAGTAAACTAATTTAAAACCAAGGTTTTAAGACAGAAGCCTATATAAAATGAAATACCGAACATGCGAAAATCAAGTTTTACATAAATTTGAAAGCATATAACACTTGTTAGATTAAAATATTCAAAAATAAAGAGAAACATTTAAAATTATTGCATTAGTGGAGTTTGTTGAAAGTCCTAATGCCAGAGATGTATTGAAAAATTTAGGCAGGCAAGGAAAAAATAGGGAGTGTTCTGTTCTGACACTCCTTAGATTGGACTGAATAGTTTTAATAATTTTGCCTTGCTCATGGGCATTAGATATATGAGTAAGTTGGCTAGAAGTAGAATGTCAATTTATGCTAAAGTGCTGGAGTTAATTATATGAAAATAATTCTACCTATGATATATTCAGAAATAGTATTTTTAGCTAAATTCTGATAATATACTTAAAATTATAAAAATGCAATAAGTAATTATTTTGTGTATGCATATCTGTTCAGTGCTTTGATTATGTGGTGTCTTAGTGGGAAACACACAATTATTATTTCTATTCTTTTTAAGTGAGGAAATTGATAATCAGAGAATTCACACAAATATAAAGTGGGAGAGCATGGATGTCCTCAGCAAATTTATTTGGCTTCTGGGTTCCACTTTTTTTCGATAATCTTTTGTTGGGTATTATCATAGTAATTCCCAATGAATCATGAAACTCTCTGTCTACACATTTTAAAATGTGATGTAACTGCTTCCCTGTGAAGAGGCATATTATCCTACATTCTTCAGAATCCAGGCTGGCTTTCTGACTTGCTTTGACCAAGAGAAGATGATTTGGAAATTAAAGTTTTGGAGTCTAGAACTTAGTAGGTATTCCAGCATTAGTGTTTTTCAATTCTAAAATTTTTGTGTTACACTGATGCAATTAAAAAGAGAACTAGTCTAAACCACTAAAGGAGAACAAAAGTGCCCACTTCAAAATAAGCGCTACTGCCAGACATGCCTGTGAGAATCTTTTAGAAACTACATTCAGAGTTAAGCTGTCAATTGATTGCAGAAAAATCACCAAAGTGAAATAATTCAGTGTTGTTTTATGGATTTAGGTTGTGAGATGGTTTGTTTATACCAACAGTTAACTAAAATATCTGCATTGGTAAATGAAGTGTAATTAAGATGGAGAAAATCATAATTATTACCAAACCACTAGATATTTCTCTATGTACCTATCTTAGGTATTTAAATTCCTCACAATATGAATACATATAACATTTTTTCAATGATTTCCCTCTTTTTTACCATTAAAATAATAAAATTAATTTTCATAATTCTTATAGTACACCAAGTCTTAGCCACTCATGTGACTTGATAATACTTCTGATAAAGGTAGAAGGCAGAGAAGCTCTAGGTAGACAGGGGCGACTCCGTGGCAAAACCCCACCTTCAAGCCAAGAAGCCTCAAACCCGCGGCCCAAAGTGAGTACTTCTATCCCCGTTTGCCTGTTCTCTCCCTATTGGTTCCTTCTGATTAATATATTTTTACAAATCAAATGTTGGCTTTTCCAAAACTACCTGTGGCTTGCATCCCCTCCCCCAGTCCTGTCCCTATCAAGACCCCAGACTCTGCTGGTAGAAGTGAAGAAGCAGCTGAATGACTGGGAGAGGCAACATGACTTTAGAAGAGAGCGGCAGAGAAGCAACTAGACTCTAGGGGAGAATGGCCTACCTTTTCTGTTCCCTTTCATGTTCCCCTCTTCACTGAGAGCTGCTTTCATTACTTAATTATATTCTGCAAATTCACCATCCCTCAATTTGTCCATGTGACCTTATTCTTCTTGGGCACTGGACAAAAGTTCAGGACCCACCAAGAGTTGGTACCCAAAAAGGCTCTCACACCAGCCCTTTGTTCTCGCTGGCAGAGGGCAACCACCTCACATAATGAGGCAAAGGGCTCACTGAGCTGACAACACACCGCTGTCCACAGGGTGGACAGTGGAGCTAAGACAGCATTGTGACATGCCCTCTGGGGCCTTGGAGTTGGAGGCATCATGAACTGGAGGCTGCTAGAGGCCCTGCATGGAGTTTACTCCTGCTGGCGTAAAAGCAGCTGGCCAATTTCCTCACGTGTTTGCTCAAATGCTCCCTCCCATGAGATGTAGAGTGTAGTGGGCTGAGTACAGGAGGTACCCCTGTTCCTAGTTCAGCAAAAATGTCAAGGAAAAATCGTCCATCTTTTCTACATTAAGTAACTGTTTAATCATTATATCCTCATATTTCCTATAATTTCTTTGCATTTATTTCAAACTCGATTTTCTAACTTTCAGTCTAAACTGAATTTTCTAACTCATTTTATTTTCAGCCCTACCCAGAAGGGTTAACCTTTATTGTAGTTAGAAGTTATAATTTTCAAGTGCTTTAATAAAAGCTTATAAGATAACTTAATTCTATTCATCAAAGCGAATTGGGCTAGACTAACAACATATTCTGCCTCAATCCAACCATCCTTGGCATAGTAAATAATTTCAAGTTAGCTCACTACCATTAAAAAGACCAATACAAATACGACAATCTTTAATGCTTGTCTTCCGTCACAACCATGTGCAAGAAAAGTTTCTTAAAAGGTTTAGATAAGAAATAATGCAGATTGTTCCTGCCTATTTTTGTTGGTAAGAAGTAACAGCCAATTTCAAATATATATCTTACTCTGATATGCTACAAAATCTGATTTGTCTGCAAACAGAGAGACATGGGCACCAAGTTTTGGTAAACAGCTAAGAATCTGCTACTATTATTTTAAGTAATGCCAAATTTATATTAAACACAAATAAAAGGGCTTGATTTTCATATTCCAGATGACAGTAATATAAAAAATATTGAGAGTTTTTTGGCATTGTTATTCAGCTAATTATTTCACAATATATACATTCTAATATTTTTCTTAAATTTCCCATTTCACAATGCATAGAAATCAATTCCTTTTTCAATTTCTGTATTAAAAACTTCTTTAATTCAATTACTATAATAATTTTGAAAGCTTTTTGTCAAAGCCAAAAGGAACCTAAAGAGATGTGATAAATAAATGTAACGTCACATTCTGAATGGGATCTGTAACAAACAAAATGCCATTAAGTAAAAAAATAAAAATATCTTTTAAAAGTATAAATTTTACTCAATAATAATGTATCAATATTTGTTCACTAATTGTGAGACATTGCCATGTGGAAGTAATACATTAACAACAACAGAAGTTGGATATTAGTTTTATAAGATAATATGTACTTTATAATTTTTCAGTAAATCTGAAACTATTCTGAAATGAAAATATTGACCAAAAAAAAAAAAAAAAAAAGAAAGTCTGTAGGATCTTTTATACAGAAATATTACATAAAATATACTAATACTGTTAATTACCTTGCAATGTATTCTAAACCCATATTCAATAACTTTGTAAATGTAAGAGAAAGTTGTTTAGTAAATACTTTCATTCCATAAACATTATCAATGTAAGGAATTTATTTATTAAAATTCCGGAAAATTGTCAAAGACATTTACTTAATTTGCATTCATTATTTAATATATTTAAATGTGTAACTTGAAGTTCTATTTTTCTCTAGAACCTTTAATGAGAACTATTTCTGCATTGCAAATTTTTATAGAATATCTGTTTTTCCCTTTAAAAATGTTACTGTAAAAAGTACAATGATTAACTGAAAGTATTAGAACAGAACCTTATTTTTTGACTAATGGCTTGGAGCGACTCAGGAGGCTAAGGCAGGAAAATGGCTGGAATGTGGGAGGTCGAGGCTGCAGTGAGCCATGTTTGCAACAGTGCACTCTAGCCTGGGTGACAGAATAAGACTCTGTCTAAAATAAACCCATGTATCCCTGAATTGTTATAATGTTTGCAATTTTCCACAACAAATATTATACTTTTAATTTGGTTTTAAAAACTCTGCAATTCATAGAATTTAAATTAATCAATAATCTCAAATAAATTTTATCCTACATTTAAATACTGACATTCTAAAATAGAAAGTTGCCTGCCAGGCAAGGTGTCAGAGCCACAGCAATGGAAAGTGACTTGCTTGTGGTAGTAAGAAGAATTTACCCACCGCTGTACAGTTCTACAAAGATATGTTTTATTTAGACGGAAAGAACAGTGCTGAAGTGTGTAGTGGGGCACTTCAGCAAGAGAGGACTGTGTGCAAAAGGATGGATTTTTCCTTAGGGATATTTATGGACATTAAAGTGGGGTCTTAAGGGTAATTTGGACTATATTAGTCAAGTAGATCACGACAAACGATTACATTTGTAAACATTTTGGTGTCTTGATGTCAGCAAAGTTTGCATGATGAGTTTTGACATGCATGCATTCCAGGGATGTATAGAAATTCCAGTTACTTATTAGTATCTCTTAATTAATGTTTGAGAAAAAGGCCTGGTACTAGATGCTGAATTTAGATAATAGAGAATTCTAATTGTTGTAGGAAAGGGGACCAGGTCCAGACTCCAAAAGAAGATTTTTGGATTTTGCACAAGAAAGAATTGCGGTGAGTCTACCGTGAAAAGTAGTGAAAGAATAGCTACTCCATAGACAGAGTAGGGCTTTCCTGAGAGTAAGGAGAGGAACACATCCACCCTAGGTACAATACTCGTATATATGGGGAGATGTGCTCTGTTACAAGGTTTTGTGATAGAGGATTGATTTTATTAATTACTGTATTTTGTAATAATCAATATTATTATCTTTAAAGGAATATTAGGAATGCCTTTGTTCTCCAGATATCAGGATATCTGGACATTCCCAAGTCTGGGTCTGTTTAGTAAACATTATTGATTTGTTCCCTTAATGGTAAACATCTACAGGCTAAGAATGCCTGACTTTCTGGGAAAGCAGCCCAGCAAGTTCCAGTCTCATTTTCCTAGCCTTCACTCAAGATGGAGTCAGTCTGGCTTGAATAACTCTGACATATCTACTTCCAAATTCCTTAATCAGGATTTTGCCTCTAGATGATCTGTTTGATGGCCACCAGGTGATCTTTGCTCTCCTCTTTGATTAAAAGAGGAAATATCAGAAATATACTGAGTGGCATAAATTATTTAAATAACCATTAAAAACGCTATAAACAGAAAAATTCTAGAAGAGTTAATAAATTATCTTGCTCAGAACTTATTTATCCAGTAACCAACAAATTATTTTAACTGACTTTCTTAATTAAAAAAAAGTCTATTATAAAATTGAAAACAGTATCTAAATGTCAAGTTCTCTCACGCAGGTTTTTCTTAATCTCTTACTGTGACAACTTCCTACATTGTTGAATTGTCTTCAGAAATGAAAGGAAGAAAAGCTTTATCAAAGTGCTTCACAATAATTAGAATTTGTTTTCATTTCAATAGAATAGAAAGCTTACTATGCCATTCCCAGTTACTGTTTTTCATAATATCTTTATTTTTTTCTTTTGTAGGAACAACTTTGTGTACATCTATTGTGACATGGTAAAAAGCCCCATAAACCTGCATACCTCAACCATACCTCATCTTTCTGTTGAAACTGCTCTCTATAACCCAAATGTGAATAAGTTATTAAGGACTGTAATTGCCACCCTACCCAGACAATGTGTAAACAAATGCTAATCTTGACTTTTGTGAACCACTTAAGTAACAATGAGAATGTCAAAAAGTCCCCTGGCCCTCGGAATGTCCGGAGCCCCTCACCCTCATCTTTGCCCAGGAATCCACTGGAATGTATGGAACCCCTCACCCTTATCTCCGCCCAGAAGGTGATTTACAGAATCCACTAGCCCTCGGAATGTCTGAAGCCCCTCGCTCCCACCCCCGCCCCTCACCCTCACTCCCAAGGTGATTTTTACGGTATGAAAAGTCTTGACACCCTCCTTTCAGGGCCACGGGCTGGAGAGACGCCAGTCCTCGTGGCCGCCGGCAATAAAGACCCTGCAATTTGGCATACTTTTGTCTTGGTGTTGACTTTCTATGCTCGCTCCACTACAACATTATCACTGCATATTTGCCAATAAGAAAAAAAGATTACTTTTACATCCCATGAAAGATATTTCTTACACCTAATTATTTAAAAATTGTTTCGCAAAGATAACCTTTTTTAAAATATAGAATCGGGGGTAAATTTATATTCTTGTATAAGCTAATATAATTCATTTTTCTTTGGATGTTCATAAAGTAATATTTTGTTAATTATGATATCACTATGATCTTACAGCACAAATATATTTCTATTTTGATTAATTGCCTTTTATATTTTACACTTTGATGCTTTGTAAATTTTACCACTGTGGATTTGATACCTAAAATTATGCATGCCACATAGTAGGTGCTCAATAAATACTTGCTCTATTTATATAGTATATAGAAAAATAAAATGTTTTATTCACTTTTCCTTTTGATTCTAACCTCCTAGGTAATTTGGGTTACTGGGGTGGTGGTGGGGTGGCTAGATGAGAGAAGAAATTGCAAGTAGGCGGCATTCTTCAATAACAGTCAAATTGGTATTCAAATGCTATGCTTAGCCAACTGTAGGGCTTTTGCATTGAAGAAAGGGTAAGTTGAACTAAAATTCTCTGGCTAATTGAAAGAGGTTCTTATCCTTTTAGAAAGAGAAGACGAAATAAAAAAGAACACATTGCTGGCAAAACCTGAAGCTTTGAACAAGAGATTGTAAAAAGCTTCTGTGTTGTCTGTGATGTAACTTTTCTCCCCCATCTCTCTTATAATCTTTATTAGAGGATCTGACAATGCCTTAAAAACTGACTCTGGCTTAAAAGTGAATATGGAGTAAGAACATTAGATGCCAAGGAGAAAAAAATGTGTTAATTATATTTGCTTCCATAATTTAATAGCTAATAGGTTGTTAATAAGATTGAACATCATTTAAAAATATGAGTTTAAATAATATAAAATTATATTAAATAATATGCAATTGCAGTAAACCAATAATAATGATATGGGCTTTAATTGAGAAAAGTGCACAGCAGTAACCAAAGAATTATCATTACAGATTAATTTGTTCTCCTTTCATTCCATATTGACATCATAGAGACTGTCAGCTACAAAGATTCTAATGATTTTGCTTATAAGCCCTAAGGATATTAACCCATAAACATACATTAACAGATGATAAAAAATCATGATGCCTCACAAGTAATCAAACAAGTAACATCCATTCTGTTTATGCCAGATGCCACAGGAATATAAGGGCATTATTGCAAACTTTATAACCAAAGAAAGGCAGCTCTATCTTATACTTCACATAATTTTATAATACATGCTCAAAATTGTCACTTCATATAGTTCAAATGTTGTACTGGCCCGAGCATAGAAAGTCAACACCAAGACAAAATTATGCCAAACTGCAGGGTCTTTATTGCTGGTGGCCACGGAGGACCCGAGTCTCTCCAACCTGTGGCCCCGAAAGGAGGGTGTCAAGACCCCTTTATACCCGTAAAATACTTGGGAGTGAAGGTGAGGGGCGGGGGTGGGAGCGAGGGGCTTCAGACATTCCTAGGGCTAGTGGATTCTGTAAATCACCTTTTGGGCGGAGATGAGGGTGAGGGGTTCCATACATTCCAGTGGATTCCTGGGCAAAGATGAGGGTGAGGGGCTCCGGACATTTCGAGGGCCAGGGGACTCTTTGACATTCTGGTTGTTATTTAAATGGTTCACAAAAGTCAAGATTAGCATTTGCTTACACATTGTCTGGGTAGGATGGCCATTATAGTCCTTAATTACTTATTCACATTTGGGTTACAGAGAGCAGTTTCAATAGAAAGCCGAGGTATAGTTGAGGTATGCAGTTTTATGGGGCTTTTATCACGTCACACATATACCACAAATATCCTAATACATTTATAACTAAATTTTAAAGCTTAACTGCTATTGGAAGCGTCTTTCCAGAAGTGTTATAGATTTTTATTGAAGCATGTATGCATTTATACTTAATTTAAAACAATATATGAGAGTTTAAATCTTATGTTTAAAGATCAAAGTTTTAATTTATTTCAAATTTACTACATTTACGTATTCGCTACCATTCATTATTTTAATGTGGTCAGATTATATTTTGTAAGATTTACATCACTTCAAATTTATGTCTTAAGACACAGAATGTAGTCTATCTTGGTGACTCTTCCATTTTACCTTGAGAATGTATAGTCTGCATTTGTTGAATGGAGTAGTCTAGAAATGTCAACTAAACCCAGTGGCTAAACAGTATTGTTTAGGTCAGCTATATTGTTACTAACATTTTTCTTGCTTGATCCATCAGTTATTGAAAAAGTCTGTTGAAATTTTCAACTCCATGACAGTAGAGAATTGAACTATTTCAATCCTTTAAAATTGGTTAACCTGTGCTCTGTAACACATTATATTATTAGTTATGTTAAATGCTTCAGGCACACTTAAAATAGTGTATATTCTCTCATTCTCTCATTTATAATTGTGAATTAGGTTAAAATGGTAAATGATATAATATAAATCTATTTTCTTGTTTGCACTTTGGTTGCCTTTCCTATGATATTTTAGAATAAGTGTATTCATATTCTCTTCTATGATTGTAGAAATACCTATATTACTTGGTAATTCGTCAATTTCTCTGTATATTTAAAGCTATGTTATTATGTGTATGCAATTTAGAATTATTGCATCTTTCTAGGAAATGATATATTTTATATTCATTAGGCTGCTGGCAAGATAGCTAAATAGAAACAGCTCCCATCTGCAGCTCCCCACCAAGACCAACACAGAAGTTGGGTAATTTCTGCATTTCCAACTGAGTTATCCTGTTCATCTCATTGGAACTGATTAGGCAGTGGGTGTAGCCCATGGTGGGCAAACAAAAACAGGGTGGGGCATCATCTCACCTGGGAAGTGCAAGGAGTGGGGGATCTTCCCTTTCCCAGCCAAGGGCAGCTGTGAAGGACTATGCTATCTTGCCCAGATACTATACTTTTCCCATAGTTTTTGCAATCTGCAGACCAAGAGATTCCCTCATGTTTCTGTACCACCCTGGCACTGGGTTTCAAGCACACATTACATTTTTCTTTATTTTGTAAAAAGGAAACTTTATCAGTCATAATCTTTTTGAGATAAAATGTTTACATCAATGTGTTTAATTCAAGAAAGCATAATGTAGGGAACACTCGAAGTGCCATGTGTAGTGTTTAGGAGTGCCAGCAGTGTGGATGACAAAATGCCCAAAGAACTATGACATGGCTATCCAAAGGGGAAACTGTCAGAAAATTTTAACAGGATGGGTAAAGTGTAGTTCTAAGAGAGGGTTTACCAATGGTAGTGAAGATATGTCGTATAATAAGAAAACCACATTTCAGTAACTTGGCAGGGGAGAGTTAGGAAAATAAATACTTTCTTTTTTCTTTCAGAATCCTCCAATTTCTCCCTATTCTCTCCCATTGGCACAACCCAGCTAGAAGATAGAAAGTAAGGAAACTTGTTGATTCAGTCCATTGATATAGTGAGGAACATGGGTAATGTATTTAGACAGTAAAAAAAAAAAAATCTAGTCCAATTTTGAATCACACCATTATCTCTTATGTTTTGCCATAGTTGAGAAGCATCTAAAAGACAATGTGAATTTGAGTCATCTGTGTGTAGTACTTAGAATATCAGGTGTTACAGAAATAAATGATGATTCTTCTAGGATACACTGAAGAGTTGCTCCTTTTACATGGTGGAGGGGCTGGTGTAAATAATTCAATGTCTTATGAATATTCTATTCCAGATAATGAAGTGAGCATAACATACAGTGGTGTTTTGTTATAACTAAACAGGAATGGGGTGCTTTGAAATAACAATGTAACAGATTTTACTTCATATATCGGAAGGTCTTTTGCAGTTCCTTACTCTTCATGGAACTTGTCCTTCCAAACTGAAGATTTCATCACACAGTCATTCTCCTTCTCACATGAAGAGATAAGAGAATTTCCCATTTTAAGGCAGGAAACAATCTATAATAGAATATTAGTATGAATTTGTCTAAATAGTTTTAAGCAGATATCAATATATGAAATCAACATATCAAGCAGTGACCTTCCAAATCAAATTGGCAAAGCACTTACAAAGGTAAATACAAAAGCTAATATACAGACGTCAGATAAAAATTAATGTATTGTTTTTCTGCATATAGGACATTATACTGAATATGTAATTACTTGGTGGCATGATGTCAGGCTTCCTTTGGCTAATTATTAACATATCTTCTACTGATAGTCTAATTCATGGTATTCTTGCAAAAATACATCTTTCTGCTACTATACGTCTTGGTAGGTTTTGCAGCAGTAATAAAGGCACCTAAAATCTACAAATATAATAGTTTAAAGACAGTACCTGGGGTTTGTCAAGGATTGACTGTCAAAAATATCTTGGTCATGGAAATTTTTCTATACATTGATATTAAATAGCTATAGAACATATGTTCTTCAAGGTTGCTGAGAATGTTAAATGATCACTGTTTCCCTGTTGGTTTTATCAAATTTGAAAATACCTGACAATAGCAAGATGGAAAGAAAATTGTGATCTTTTGACTTGGCAGAAAGTTTTAAAGTGAGAAAGAAAGTAAAGTACTCAAAATAATTCCTCTCTTTTTTAGTTCAATGGAAAAAAAGAAACAAATAAAATCATTATTTCTGTGTATGCTGCAAAATATATAAAAATAATTTTTAAGTTTAGACAATTGCAGTATCACAAGAATAGCCTGAAAAAATGTCACTTAATTTCAGACAATATCCTCTTGTTACATTTTAATTATATTTTTCTTATATTCACTTCTGGCAGTTCAGGGTTTAGATAACACTGCACTGTGATGACATAGAAGCTATCCAAATTAATATAATGACGTATTATTTCCTACATAGGTAATAAGAAAGATAATTTGAGTCTCATGTGTGAAATAAAGTTTGGGAACAATTAAGTTCACGGGAGGAAAACATAAATCAATAATAAGCTTCATACCTTAATTCTGTATTCAAATATTATATGGATATGCTTTGGGTTTTGTCTTGATAGCTGAAATTTGAGCAAATCAAGATAGCACAAGCAGAGATAAATAGTTACTCTCAAAGCTGCACTGTTAGATTTATGTCTAAAGTATTGCCCAAAAAAGAGGAAATCTCTGCCACAACCATGGTACACTATGCTTTGAAATTTTTAATATTAGCATTTTTGGGTCAGAAACTTCAATTTGCTACATACACTGATACCCTCCCCAACACTGCCCCTGGCACCATTGCCTTTTGTTTGCCAGGTATTAACTTATTTATGTTTTCTTCATAGCTACTGTTATGAATCCAAGACATCAGTCAAACTCTAGTCAGAACTCATTCCATTGACATATCGTTGGCCATATGCTTTTTCGCTAGCTACAAGAAAGGTGGGGAAATAAGTATGTCAAAGAGAGGCAGAATTTTCACAGACAAATGGGGAAAACTTCTTCAGAGGGCTCAAATGCTGGGGGAAGAAAATGATATATTTTCTTCCTTTTTTTTTGATATTGTTTTTTTGTAGTGTTGGTAGCAGTGGTGATGGTGATTGGTTTTGGTTGTATTTATTATATTTTCAATCAGCTGAGGCTGGGTATAATTTTAAGTTGCAATATGAGGAATTTAGACATTATTAGGAAAATATAAATTTATTAACATAGCTGTTGAAAAACTATCCTACCTAGTTATATGACAATAGCTTCCATTCTGCTTTTGCTAGAAATGAAGTCTTTTGCAACACAATATGTGTGCTATGTTTGTCCAGACTGTACCTCTTATTCAACACAAAGTGTTATTCTAACTCTAGTTATTAACCTACAGATACAATATTTTTCGCCAAATCCCTCCCAATATTTTGTATATGATTATTAATTTTGTGGCAAGCCATAGAATCTATTCCTTGAAAAACTGAAAAACACATGTAATTCTATGCTTCCACAATCCTTAAAATTATACAGCTTACCATAGATTCTAGACCCCTATAACAAATATACTCATGGGCTGTGTTTTTATTTCCTTCAGCTATTTCAAAACAAGAGCTCAATAAACATCTGTTGAATACAATTTTGTCATTTCAGAAAAGACTTAAACAAATATTTAGAATAGTTATGAAATGGCAACATTACAGAGTAAATTTCTATTACCATATTTTTTATTTAGATTAGAAAGAAGAGGTTTTGGCTATTTAACAGGGATGCAATTTCTAAAGTAGTATCAAGAGTATGAAAATAATTATTATCTGCTGTTTCAGAGTCAAACATGATTTGAGATGGAATTATATAAAACATGTTTAATATATGTAAATGGAAAATAAAAATAGATTGTTTGTCTCATTTGATTTTAAATAACAACGTTTTGTAGCTGAAAATCTAGACATTAGTTATTCAGCTTGTAGATCTGTTGTGAGTTTCAAATTAGATAATGCCTTTCCAAATGCATTGTAAACCCTGAAACATTAAAATGAATATTTAGAGTTACTGTTTTCAAAGATTAAAGTAAATGAAGAAGAGCAAGAACACTATATCTAATTAGGAAGATTTATGCCAACTTTAGAACAAATAAGTGTCCCCATCTACTTGTTGCATTTTGTTTTCACTATTGCTAATTATTTTATAAAATAAATATTGTAAACAGTGTAGGTTCTCTAGCTATCCTTAAGATATTACCAACTCAAGTTGATAAAAAGAGGCCACAAAATTTACTAAAGCAAAGCAAAACAAAGAATTACATTTATCTCACAACTTATAGGTTTTATATAAAATCTAACTATTTATGTTAACCTTAACGTACATCATAACACAGCAATATTGCAAATGAAGTTCTATAAACCCTGAAATATGTGGGTCTGGGCATTCTTAACACAGAGCTAATTTTGAGAAAGATATTATATTAAATATCCTGTTATCTTTGAATACCCCAGTGGCAGCCAGGAGAAAGCATTGCTTATCAGCCACTTAATTATCTACAATGTATATGCAAATACCAAGAGTTTGATGAGGTCTTTACATTTGGACTTTAAGTACCCCATTAGTAATCATAAATCCACTACTAATGTTTCTGTGGTACTTAGGCAACAGTGAAAAACTAAGCAATAATGACTTCAAAGGTGGAAGAATCACACAATAACTCTGTACCTTTGAGGTCATTTTTACAATATGAACACGAATTATATGAGTGTACTTCATTGCCTTCAGCATTTAGAAAGCATTGTTAATGAACAGGGAGGTTATTTAGGAAATAGAGTGCAAAAGGTGGATATAGATAGAACACTGAAGCTTGGCGGAATTGATTCCAGATATAAAAAGTAACGTATTTATTGCTTTTAAACGGCCTCAAATGCAAAACCCACAGGTGAAACGGACTTTCAGATAATCCTGGGAATGCACCAAAGTTGTTCAATCAGCATGATCAACTTCAGCTACTTGCTTTTCATGAATCTTCCGTGGCTCAATGTGGGCCCATAAGTAATGATGTATAAAAGTCTATTTGCTTTGTACAGCCGTTGTTTTTGAAAATGCAGTCATATAAGACAAATTTTACTCTTCTTAGAATGGCTTAAAAGCAATTTTCCTCTAGCTGACTAAATCATACCTAATTTCATTGTGTTCAACAATGTTAGAAACAGCATAGTAAAGCAGGTTCAGCCTCAAATATAAAATATCAGAATAATATAAATGATAAGAGAAATATTAATTTGCAAATATCTAGTGTTTTAAAGCCCTGGAAACCATTATGTAGAATTAAATGTACTAAATTTAAACAATATATTTGAAAATTTCTGAACTATTTATTTTAGTAGTCACCTGATGACATGATTCAGATTATCCTTTTGAAAAGGTCCATCTTTATAGTTGGTTTCATTACCTATGCTGGTATAATATAAAAAATTTTAAATCAGTAAATAAATAGCGTCTAGGGACTAATTATTTTCAAATATTGTAATCATATTTGATTCTTCAAAAATATCAAATGATAGCTGTAAAATCAAAATGATTCCTTTTTCACACTATAATATTTCTGCTCATCAGGGCAACACAATGTAAATCAATGTACTGTAATAAACAGATTTATATCAAATTTAATATTCTTGAATAATTTTTTAATATGATTAATAAGATATATAAGCAAATCTGCAAACAAAGATTACGTAAAGCTAATGATACTCTGAAAATATGTAATGTAATCATTTTTAAAGTATGTTTTATATATAGGTATCTTTACAAAGTAGAACATGTATTTAAAAGGTAAATATGCTAAATTTTGTTACCTACTATAATTACTACTATTTTTTCAAGTTGAAATATTAAACATACAGAAACGCCACAAGAATTATATAATAATTTTTTTTATTGAGAAGTCCTTGTTGACACGATGCCTCATTATTACAAAATGTTACAGTATATTTTTCCTACAAGCAAGGTTCATATTTCAGTAGTATAACCAGAAAAATTAGAAAATTAACACTGTGTAATCCTCAGTACCCACACTGGTTTTAACAATTAGCTCAGTAACCTCCTTTATAGAAAGATAATTTAATCCAGAATTGCTCATATTATTTGTCATTCATCTATTTAGTCCCCTTCAATCTGGAACATTTTCTTAGTTTTTGTTTTTCTTGAAATCTTTGTTCTTAACAGTTTAAATGATAACCAGCCACTTATTTTGTAATTTTCCCTTCCTTTTGATTACATCTTATATTTTCACATATTAAATTTAGGTGATATAATTTTAACTAGGATATCAAAGAAGAACCTTCTGCTTTTTTATTGCATTCCATAAATTATTACTCAGTGGTGAATTGTCCTACCATTTGTGGCATTAACTTTGATCATGTCAAAAAGGTGCTATTTCTCCAATGCCTTAGTATTCTTACTTTTCTCTTGTTATTAATAATATTTCAAAGGACCATACATTGACATTCCACAACTATTATTCCTTATCTAAATATTATGTACTATTGTTAGCAATTATTGATGTTTCTCGCCTCAATTAACTATAACTATGAGGGTTGCAAAATAGTGATTTATATAATTTTTTCATAACCTCAAAATTACTAGTTGGTGTTATTACATGGACTACACCTCCCTAGTGTTCCAATTTATTCATGTATTCATTCAGCTTATTTATAGCAGTAAAAACATATTCAATAGAGTTATAATCTTTTATAATTATATTCTACATTGATTCCCATGTGGGAGTCCTGTGCTTGTCCTTTTGCCATATTCCCATTATTTGTTGAGCAATGTATAACTTCTGTCACAAAAATATATTTTGCCCAACCTTGAAATCAGCCATTTCTCCAAGAAGTCCTTGGGGTCCTGTGAGTAGCAAAGTTAATATCACAGGTGGTGAGGTAAATCTACATTAGCTATTACCTCATGAAGTGTTATCAAAGGAGCAGATAATCATTCTCTGCTATTTGTGCCCATAATATTTAAAGTGAATCAAATACGGACATTTGGAAACTGCCTAGTGTTGATGGGCTGCTTCTTCTGATGACAGGTATCTTTTCACATGATGGAAGAAGTAGGGTAACTCTCTGGGAGTTCTTTTACAAGAGCACTAATTCTGTTCAAAAGGGATCCACACTCAGGCCTAATCACCTCCCAAAGGCCCCATCTTCTAATATTATCACATAAGGGACTATGATTCAGCATGTGAATTTTAGAAGAACATGAACCTTCATACCATAGCACTGTCTAAACAGTTGTACTCTTCATATTCCTTGTGCTTTGAAATCCTTGGCCAGGCTTCTCTACATGGACAACTGGCACTGCTTCTCACTTCCCACATGAACATCTTCCTCACCAAGCCTGGGCACTGACAGTCCATACCAAGACCCATGAATGTTCTTGTCACTCCACATAGACTCTGATACCCACTTAGGTCCTTGCTTCTAGTCCAGAGCCCTACCTTACTCAGCCTCGTCTGGTAACTTTCGGGCTGAATGTTTCAAGAAAGAAGAAAGAGAAAAGAAGGAATGCAACAAAGGTTCTTTTTTTGTGTATTGAATTTATACATGAAACACACACAGAGTTGGTTTTCATTATTGTAGTGATTATGTTCTATTATGCCACCTCAAACACTGAATTAGTGTGTATTGAGTAATTTTCTATAATAAATATGTGTGTATTTCACATATATTATAATCTAACACAAATTAAGACTTATTCCCTATAGTCTATTTTCTTTATTTCACAGAAGAAAAAAATGAGGCTTAAGAGTATTAAGTGACTTGCCTGAATCTGCCCCACTAAGTGGCAGAATTGAAATTCAAACCCATCCAAAAGGCCTTCGATCCAAAGCTTTTTGCATTACGTTTCACTACACTTATCATAAACATCCTTTGACAAAGTACAGTATTGGTTGGGATTTAAAAATAACTTTTAGCAAATAGGTGAATTTGTTAATGTGAAATCTGCAAATAATGAGACTCAACTACACATTTGTATGCGTGTATGTGTCTAAACACCTGTATCTCCGTCTACATATACATCTATGTTTACACCTATGATTATGTCTGCATTATATCTATATCTGTTTCTATGTTGTGTGTATAAAGAAAATTTATACTAGGTATTTTGTTTCCTGAATGATTCATGGCTTCCAGGAAACAGGCATATTTAAACAGCAAAGATGACTTGGAAGTTAGGGAAAGCACTCTCCTAAAAATACAGACTCCAGAAACATCCTGTGATTTATGAAGATAAAGTTTCCTCCATCTTATCTTGAGGATGGTTGCTTAAATTCCAAGGTAATTAATAATCTCTTTCTCTGAAAGGGAGTGTGAAAAGATAATCCAACAGCTCATAAGGATTTAGAATTCCTTAATTTTGGGGTTCCTTTTCAGTGATGCATAGCCACTATATATATACAAGTAAACATCTGACCCTCATCTGTCAACCCGTGGAGATTGGCACATGGGGAACAGGCAATGACTGGATCCAGTTTTTGCTTTTATCGAGAGTAATAAACCATCTTTGTCTTTGACATGAGTCCTTAAGTATTTCTAAGTATATGCATATGATACTGAGGCAATCTAACTTGCTGGCTTTTAAGTAAGGTAAAAATTTCAAACAGACTTTTCATAGTTTTGGACTTAACATCAATCTGCTTCAAGCTGTATAATAAACTAAAAAAAGAAGCAACATAATATTTTAAAGAAATATTTCTAAAAAGTAAAGATGAAATAAAATGCCCTTATTAATTTTTTATCCCTAGCTCAGTCAACAAAAATTAAAAACAAATGGGGACACAAAAGTAAGCTCAGGGCTTTAAAAATATTAATCAGGACCTTTTTCTCCCCCTCAGTTTCACCTACAAATAATATCTAATGCAGCAACTCCTCCATGACAATAATACATGTCCACATTCAACTAGCCCCTAAGTTCTGCTGATGTTAAATTCTGTATTATTTGAGATAAAATAATTTATATAATATAAGAAAGAAATTTTCCAAATAGAAACACCTTGCTTGTCCATTGACTTCCCTACATGTTCTGATTCAGAACTTCAGGCTCCTTGCAAATTTTGTTTCCCCTGTAAATGTGCCAGTTCTTTAAGTGTCCCATATCCATCCAGCAGTCAACAACAACATCAAAAGAACATTCATTTACATTGTGCTATGTCAAAGTCCTACTGGGGTCCAAGGGAGTTCAAGAAACGTAGTCCTTGGTTAACCATTCTGACTAAAGAAAAAGTCTATATTATAAAAAGGAAAGGCAAATATATCTTTTGTGGAAATGTAACTACCCTGGTCACATATTAATACATGTCTCTTCTCTGCATCTCCCTTTTGAGCAAGCACAGGTAGACCCTTACCACAGTTTCTAGGTATTAATACCCAAATGATTTCTATGCCTAAACCCATTCTTCTCTCTTCCAGAAGAGTAAACTTTCTAATATTCAAATTAGTCATATAATTCAATTTAATATGCATTCAATATCTCTATACTTATAGAATAAACCTGAAATTCTAAGCATTTTATCTGAGGAGCTCTAGTAACTGGCTTCTACCTATGTTTTCCTTCTTCACTTTGGATGCTTGAAGGCTCGCATTTTACCATCCAGTAATGTGAGCTTGTAATTCCCCACATATCACCTGCTCTTCCCATTAATTATCACAAAAGATCCAGCCAGAAATTATTCTTTATATAACTGCCCACTATTCATCTTGGTTGGTTTATACAAAGTGATAAAATGTATTATACAAAGATATTTAGGCATGTTAGATTATTAAATATTTAGCACCCAAATTATGTGTTAATTAAAACACTAATAGGCTATCGTATGAAACACTGTTTCATATATTATATTGTCTGTCTCTAATATCAATCAATTTAATATTAGAAGATTAAAAATAAGTATATCTTGTTATATAAGATGAGGGAAATGATTTTCAAACTATTTGAAACAATTTCTATCTTCCAGTAGCAACCTATAGGTAACAATATCCCTTAATATGCCAAATCACTTTTTACTCTCTTTACACCCTATTGATCTGCAACAGCCTGAATATAAAATACTCTTTTAACTCTTTATTTTCCATATTAGAAAAAGACTATGTCTCATAGGTTATATACTTTTGTTAAGCTCTTCAAAATATGATGTTTCAAGTAAAATATTATATTTAAAATTTGCCTGGGAAATGTGATACATTTTGGATCTTTAATGGAGTGAGACATTTCTGAGACATGAATAAAATAATTACATAAAGCATTCTGCTCGGCAGGAAGGTGAGAGTGGTGAAATAATCATAACAAAAATAATTGTAATTACCACTTGATACTCCTATGTGTTCTTCTGAAAGTTTATAGCACTCTACCTCTGTGATTTCAATTTATGAAAATTATAATTTTGCCCTCATGTGAAAAACCATTCTGCTTAATTTTTTTTTTTTCTGGTTAAGTGATGCAGGAAAGAGATTCAGAGGCAAATTTGGAATTGCATTTTTTCACTGCTTTTTAAAATCTCATTATTTTACCCGATACTTTAAAACTGATCCATTGTTTCTTTTAAAAAGACCTCTAACTTTCTACATTTTAATCAAACTTTATTTCTAAGATACTTGTCATTGTTAATGGACTTTTGAAATCCTCAGGGTTTTTTTTTGTTGTTGTTGTTGTTTCTACTTGTGTAAAACTGTGCAGAAAAACTTACTTTATGCTGACTGATCTATGAAGCTTGTCATTTGAGACAGTTCTCTATTTTCTGAAGATTTTTAAAGTGAATTAACACTTTGGTGCCATTACTGAATGCAATAATAGTTTTTTAAAGGTGAATGTCTAATATCGTATAACTTACATTAAGTAATACACATGTATAACCTTGATATTTTCTTCAGATGTTTTGAATTCAAAACTTCAAAACTGAATTATATCTTAATTGATAAGTTGCTGAATAAGAAATCCATATTTAGTTGCAATCATATAGGCTACTAGAATTATGCATGCTCTACACATGTTCAATAAATAATGCTGTATTTATTGATTTAAAAAATAAAGTAACTCAGTGACAGTAAATAATAAAGGCTGAGCATGCATTCAATTATTTAGTCATCCATTAGTCAACTAAGTCCTGATTGCTCACCCTATATATGGCCCTTTGTTAGAAGAGGGGACTGTGCTTGGCGGTTAAACATGTTTTTCCTTCCTTTGTGCATTGGAAAGGAAATGAGAAATACATAGCACAAGTGCTCACTTGAAGAAAAACAAATAATGCCAGCAAATATCAAAGGAACAATCAATGAAGCTTGACTAACTGGAAAAATATGAATTCTAAAATTCCATTACATGTGCCTGTGTATCTAGCTACATCTTTGTCTATCTATATCATCTACATCTACATTGATCTATATATTCATCCTGGTTATTGATTAATTTTGAAAATTTAAAGATCTAGAGAATCAAGAGATTACTATAATTCCCAAACAAAATAAAAACATACATTTCCAAAGAGCATGAAATGTATATATGAATGTGTTATTTCACAGTCAAAGAAGCAAGACAATGACATTTCAGGCAATGAGTTGATCTTTAGATATATATCTAATTATTGTCACAGCATACAATTTGCTCTGAATAAAATAAATAGGTTTGCTTCTCTTATACATAAATTAAAAAAAGAAATTGTGCTATGGTTTAAACGTGTCATATTGGAAGCAGCCTTCACCAGACAATCAAATCTGCAGCACCTTGTCTTGCTTTTCCCACCTTGAGAACTGTGAGAAATATATTTCTCTTGTTTATCAATTGCCCACACTCAGGTATTCAGTCATAGCAGAACAAACAGGCTATGACACCTGGCATCAAGATAAACAATGTCTAAATCTCCTCAAATATTTTTAGGTATAATAAGTCACAAGGTTTTTCATAAGTTCTTTCATTAAAACACTCTTATTGTAATGCAAAATATCATTTTCTGCAACAGTTGTTTCCATAATTATGTAGACTTTTCACAGTAGTCATATCCTACTACCAAAGATACCCTAAGGTAATAACTAACACTTAATCCAGGCAGTGCATTTCACAGAAGTACTATTGTCCTCCTTTATTCACGGTTTTTCTTTCCAAGATTTGTTACTCATGGTCTACTGCAGTTCAAAACTACTAATTGGAAAATTCCAGAAACAAACAATTTATAAGTTTTAAATTCTACACTGTTCAGAGCAGTGAGATGAAATCTTGCACCATCCCTTCCATCCAATCCAGAACACCAGAACGTGAATCAACCTTTTGTCTAGTGTGTCTATGCTATATATGTCATCAGCACATTAATTTTTTTTTTTTTTTTTTTTTTTTTTTTTTTTTTTTTTTT
>NW_016107448.1:518320-571161 GCF_001604975.1 Cebus imitator
CCGCCTCCTTGGTTCAGGCAATTCTCCTGCCTCAGCCTCTTGAGTAGCTGGGATTACAGGCACGTACCACCATGCCCAGCTAATTTTTTGTATTTTTAGTAGAGACGGGGTTTCACCATGTCGACCAGGATGGTCTCGATCTCTTGACCTCGTGATCCACCCGCCTCGGCCTCCCAAAGTGCTGGGATTACAGGCTTGAGCCACCGCGCCCGGCCAGCACATTAATTTTTTAGTTATCAGATCAACTGTAGTGGTATCCTGGGACTTGTGTTCAAAGTCAATAATAGCCTAATGTTATGTCACAATGCCTACATTATTCACTTCACTTGGTTTAATCATGTAGGCATTTCATCACCATACATCATCACAATAATAAGGATGATGCACAATGAAATATTTTGAGAGAGAGATCACATTCACCTAACTATTGTTGCTACAGTTTTCTATTATTGGTTATTGTTGTTAATCTCTTACTGTGCCTAATTTATAAACTAAACCTTATCATATATATATGTACAAAGCAACATAGTTTATATAAGGATCAGTACTGTATGTTGTTTCAAGTATCCACTGGGGATATTGAAACTTATTCCCTGCAGATAAGAGGGGACTACCTTAAGTATGTCAACTCTCATCTACTTTACATTAACAGTCTGAGACTGACAACATAAAAACGGATAGAGGGAGCTGCTTATATTCATACTGAATAAACATCTTTATTGATCAGAAGATTGAATAATTCATACTGACCTAAAATATCTTTATAAAATGTACAGTGAGAAATGTAATACCTCATTTACTGAGGTCTATGAGAAAAACACACATCTCCAGCCAACTCCTGCTGGGACTATGGAGCCAGTAGCAGCTCTGCACCTCCCTGAAACAAAGCTCCCAGTGTGATGGCAACTTGCCATCTTTGGTGCCTCACAGCCTTCACCCTTGTTATCTCCAGGATCTGTAGAGTCCATAGGACCACAGACTGGTCTAGACCCCTAGCACAGAGTATGGACCTAATGGAAAAGTGGCCAAACTGTTTTCCAAACAGGTACTGGTCCTCACTTTTCCTCACTGGGCAGAATTGCCTTGCCTGGCACTGCAACATAACCACCCTAGCCCTCTCCTGACTACTTCAATCAGAGGCAGCACAGCAGTTAAAGCAAAACGCATACAGACAGCTGAGAAACAACTAATGTAAGGACTCCAGCAAATCAAATGGGCACTGTCTTATGTCCTCCAAATGACTATACTAGTTCTGCAATACGGTTTTTTTTTAATGAGGCTTCATTAGCTGAAATGACAAAAACAGAATTCAGGATATGGATAAGAACAAAGATCAACAAGATTCAGAAGACTAGGAAAACCCAATCCAAGGAAATTAAGAATCACAATAAAATGATACAGAAGCTGATGCACTGAATATTGAGTATAACAAAAATAACATAACTGATGTGATAGAGCTGAAAAACGTACTACAATATTTTCACAATAAATCACAAATATTAACAGTAGAATAGACCAAAGTGAGGAAAGAATCTCAGAACTTGAAGATTGGTTCTCTGAAACAAGACAGTCAGACAAAAATAAAGAAAAATGAATAAAAAGAATGAACAAAACCTCTGAGACATATGGGATTATGTAAAGAGGCCAAATCTATAAATAATTAGCATCCCTTAAAAAGAGAAGAAGAAATCAAATAACTTAGAAAAAATTTCATAATCTTGCTAGAGAGGACAACACTCAAATTCAGGAAATACAGAAAACTCCTGCAAAATTCTCCACAAGAAGATCATCCCCAAGACACATAAGCATCAGATTTTCCAAGGTTAAAGTAAAAAAAAAAAAAAATGCTAAAGTCAACTAAAGAGAAAGGGCTGGTCACATACAAAGGGAACTCCATTAGGCTAACAGTGGAACTCTCAGTAGAAACCTTACAAGCCAGATAAGATTGAGAGCCTATATTCAAAATCTTAAAAAGAAAAATATTCAATCAGTGATTTTATATCTAGTGAAACTAAGTTTACTCAACAAAGAAGAAATAAGTTTATTTTCAGATAAGCAAGTGCCAAAGGAGTTTTTTTTTTCTTTTTTTTTTTTTAACCACTAGACCCACTTTACAAGAAATCTTGAAAGGAGCACTAAGTATGAAAAGGAAAGACTATTACACACCGTTACAAAACACACTTCAGTACACAGAGCAGTGACACTATAAAGCAACCACACAAACAAGCCAGCATAATAACCAGCTTATAACACAATGACAGGATCAAATCCATTCATATGAATACTAAACTTCAATGTAAATGGGCTAAATGCCCCATTTAAAAGGCAGAGAGTGGCAAGCTAGATTAAAAAGCAAGACCAAATTGTATGCTGTCTTCAAAAGACCCATCTGACCTGCAGTGACATCCATAGCTTCAAAATAAAGGATGGAGGAAAATTTACCAAGCAAACAGAAATAAGAAAAAAGCAGGAGTTACAGTACTAATTACAGAAAAAAAGACTTCAAACAAAGATCAAAAATGATAAAGAAGGGCATTACATAGTATTAAATAGTTCAATAAGAAGTTATAACTATTGAGTATATACATAACATATATATACCCAACACAGGAGCACTCGGATTCATAGAGAAAATTTTAGAGACTGCAAAAATACTTAGACTGTGACAAAGTGGGAGATTTCAACACACCTCTGATCATGTTAGACAGATCACTGAGGCAGAAAATTAACAAAGCTATTCAGGACATGAACTCAACATTGGACCAAGTGGATTTGATAGATCTCTGCAGAACTCTCTACCCCAAACAAGAGAATATATATAATTTTAATCTCTGTATGACACATACTCTAAAATCAACCACACAATCAGACATAAAACAATCTTCAGGGAAAAAAAAATCATACCAAACACTCTTGGAGTACAATGAAATAAAAATAGAAATTAGGATTTTAAAAACCACTCAAAATCATACAATTGACCGGGCATGGTGATTAATGCCTGTTATCCCAGCACTTTGGGAGGCTGGGGTGGACAGATCACCTAAGGGCAGGAGTTTGAGAGCCGCTTGGTCAACATGGTGAAACCACATCTTTACTAAAAATACAAAAATTAGCCAGGTGTGGTGGTGGGTGCCGGTAATACCAGCCTCTTGGGAGGCTGAGGCTGGAGAATTGTTTGAGCCTGGAAGATGGAGTTTGCAATGACCAAGATCATGCCAATGCACTCCAGCATGGGGGACAAGAATGGAACTCTGTCTCAAGAAAAAAAAAAAAATACAATTATGTGCAAATTAAATAACTTTCTACTGAATGACTTTTGGATAAATCATGAAATTAAGGAAGAAATCAAGAAGTTATTTTAGGCTAATTAGAACAAAGATACAACTTACCAGAGATACAACTTACCAGAATCTCTGAAACACAGCTAAGGCAGTGAGTGTTAAAAAGGAAATTCACAGCACTAAATGCCCATATCAAAAATTTAGAAAGATCTCAAGTAAACAACGTAACATCACAACTAAAGTAACTAGAGAAGCAAGAGCAATCTAGCAGATGACAAAAAATAACTAAAATTAGAGCTAACCTGAAGGAGATAGAGATCCAAGAAACCATTCAAAAGATCAACAAATTCAAGTTGTTTCTTGAAAAAAAAAAAAAAAAAAAAAAANAAAAAAAAAAAAAAAGTAAGATAAACCACTAGCTAGATTAATAAGGAAGAAAGTAGAAAAAATCCAAGTAAACACAATAAGAAAATAGAAAGAGGATGTTACCTCTGACTCCACAGAAATAAAAATAACCATCAGAGACTACTGCAAACACTTCTATGCATTAAACTAGAAAACCTAAAATAGAAGGTTAAATTTCTGGACCCATACATCTTCCTAAGACTGAACCAGGAAGAAATTAATTTGCTTATTCATTAGAAAGCTCCAAAATTGAATTAGTAATAAATAGCCTACCAATGAAAAAAAAAAAAAAACAGGACCAGATGGATTCACAGTCAAATTCTACCACAGATACAAAGAAGAGCTATCCTTAATGAACATCAATGCAGAAATCCTCAACAAAATACTGGAAAAGCAAAGGCAGCAGTATATCAGAAAGCTAATTCATCACTAACAGCTAGACTTTTTCCCTGGTATGCAAAGTTGGTTCAATATATGGAAATTAACAAATATGATTCATCACATACACATGATTAAAGACAAAAAACACATGATAATCTCAATTGATGCCAAAAAGTCTTTTGATAAAATTCAATATGGATTGATGTTTAAAACTCTTAATAAAATAGACATTGAAGGAACACACTTTAAAATAGTAACAGCCATTTATGACAAGCCTGCAGCCAACATCATACTCAATAAGCGAAAGCTGGAAGCATTTCCCTTGAAAACCAGCAAAAGGCAAGGATGCCCTCCCTCACCACTGCTATTCAACACAGTATTGGAAGTCCTGAACGGAAACATCAGGCACGGGAGAGAAATAAAGAGCATCTGAATAGGAAGCAAGGAAGTCAAACTGTCCCTATTTGAGGATGACACAATCTTAATTCTAAAAAATTTCATAGTCTCAGCCCATAAGCTCCTTCAGCTGATAAACAACTTCAGCAAAGTGTTAGGATATAAAACTAGTGTACAAAAGTTACTAGCATTTTTATATACCAACAACAGCAAAGCAGAGATCCAAATCAGAAATGCACTCCCCATCATGATTGCCAAAAAAACAATAAAATACCTAGGAATACAGGTAACCAGGGAGATGAATGATCTCTACAATAAGAGTTATAAAACACTGCTTAAATAAATCAGAGGAAGATATAAACAAATGGAAAAACATTCCATGCTCATAGATCAGAAAAAGCAATAGTATTAAAATGGCCATATTGCTCAAAATGATTTATAGTTTAAATGCTGTGCCCATCAACCTACCAATTACATTATTCACAGAGTTATGAAAAACCTTTTACAATTAATATAGAAACAAAAATAGAGGCTGAATAGCCCAGGCAATTCTAAGCAAAAAGAACAAAGTTGGAGGCATCATTCTACCTGACTTTAAACTATAATGTAAAGCTACAATAATCAAAACAGCATGGTACTGGTACAAAAACAGATATGTAGACCAATGGAACATAGTAGCCCAGAAATATGGCTGCATACCTACAACCATATGATTGTGGTTGACAAAAACGAGCAATGGGGAAAGGACTTCCTTCTAAATACATGGTGCTGAGACAACTGGCTAGCTATATGCAGAAGACTGAAAATGTACTCCTTTCTTACATCATGTAGAAAAGTCAACTCAAGATGGATCCTCTATATCCTTTGCCAGGTCCTTGAGCTTCTTCACTGTAATCATGAAAGAAGTGAGAGAGCACTGTGGTTTTGAGCTTAAACTTGCATCCAAACTCTTTCAGTTTCTGTCTACCAGCAGCACTTATTTGGCATTGAAGTGTCAAAAGTTCTCTGTGGTGTATATTCTTCATCTTCATAATTAAAATGATGTCCCATAAAAAACAATTTTCTGCAACAATATAAATAAAGCCTGTTTATAGAATCTCAACCTATTAATATTTTATGCCAAGTTAGAAACATTTGCATCTGTATCATCTTTATAAATCTTATGCAAGCCTTACTTTTTCCTTGTGTTTATCTCATACATAAGAGGAATTTGCTTCCTTCTCTAAAGGTGCATATATATATATATATATATATATATATACACACACATATTTTTATTACTGTTTTGTGTGGGTAGTTGGATGTATAGAGATTGAAAACTATAATGTAAAGTCCCATTAGGTATTTACCTTAATATATGTTAAAATAATATCTCTTTATGGACAGTGACATATAAAGAATTTCTTTGACTCTATTATTAAAAAATCTACAGCCTGGATATCTCTTTGCTTCTAAACATGATCAGAACTGAATTTTATGTTCTCTACAGAAGGTAAAATGATATAATGCGGAGCTTCTACAAACTATTTAATGATTGGTTGAATAATTACATACATATATATATAAAAATATGTATAAATAAATGAATGAATATGTATAATAAATGAATGAATACAGTAGTATGCCAGAGCTAATTCGTGTGAGCTCACAGGAGCCTGCTACTAAAAACTTAGAATTTCTTTATGCTGCTTGTTAAATAGAGAGTTTTCACATGTGAAATTATATGTTACAATTAAATTATATTAAAAGAAAGATAAAAAATACTCAAAATTTACCACTTTCTAATTACATCACTAAATTTAACTGTTATCCATGACTTTGAGGTTATATATGTCTATTATATCTGCATAGTAGAAATGCTACGGAATCATGTGTGTATTTCTTTCTAACTCTGTTCTATTACATGTAATTTTTACCTAAAATGAATGATGATGAGAGTGTTTATACAATGGAAAACAGCTGAAAACAATATTACCCAGCAAACATATGTTGGATGGCATATCAGTCTTCATTCATCTGTAATATGTCATCAAATATTCTTAAAAATATAATTGTTATGTGATACCCTTCCCTATATTTCAGTTTTGATACAAGTTCTTAAATTTTCAAGGTTTTTAATAGAAAAAGAATGGCATTTGTTCAGAAGTAATTGCAATCATTAGACATAATTTCTTACTAGAACCATGAAACAGATTTTATACATAAATCTATTCATTGTATAACCTTGTAAAGTAGATCATTCTCTTATTTTTAAGATGTTTTTAAACAAAGAAAAAAATTGATCTTTAGGTAACAACTTTCTCAAACAAATATACCTGCAGTTGTCAAATATATTTACAAAGAACATTTGATTTTACTGTCTTTAATCATCTAAGGGCAGAGTTTTTGTAGAATATAACAAGCCACAATTAATCAATACACTCAGAATTCAAAAATTCGTTTTTAAATCAGCAAGAGATTTTGGAAAAATTAAATTAGCTAATTCCAAATGAATAAATTCTGGCTGTTATGAGATTTAAAAATGAAGGAAAATTTATGTCACCTTAAAAGGTAAGTTTTGGTTGAATTAATGATAGATATAGTCTATATGAATTTTTGCATCCAGTTTGAACACATCACATTGTAGGTTAAATGTTATCAATACTCACTTGAAAAACCTCGAATGACTTCTGATTTTATTTAGAGCCAGATTAAATCAATGATATTTAGGGTATGTTTTAAAGCCTTACAGACCATTTGTGTGGTCAATTCTTCTAATATAAAAATAAATAAATGTAAGCTTTTTTTAAAAATGGTCATTGATTATTGAGCTCAGTAGTTAAAATAATTCCAGCTCCATTACATAATAGTTTAGATATGGCAATGATATGTTCCCTGGCTTTATATTTGCTTTTTGAAGAAGTCTGATAGTGACTTTTATTAGCCAATAACCCAACCATAATTATGAAGAGAATGAGAAAGATTAACCGTGAGAGGGAAAGAGAATGATTAAAAAATTACTATCACTACAGGCAAGAGTTGTTTTATAATAAAGCAACTCACAAAATAAAATACACTTTTAGTGACCGCAGAGTAAGGTCATGTTTGTCTAATATGAGGATGATAGCTGCTATGGTTAAGAAAATGTATTTTTCTCCACAACGAAAACCTATGATCAACTGCTTACACATAACCTAGAAGAATGAATGTTGGAGATGCAAAATTTCACAGCAAATTAAGATCCATAGCTAGTTTTGTATCCTCCTATGTAAATATGATAAAGTGGGAAAAGTCACAATAATATGCATGGCCTGAAAAATTATAATTTCCAACATGAGTAATTCATATTTTTCTGGGCATAGTTGATTTCATCATTTTGTTGGTAAATTTTATTATTCTCTTGTTATAAGAATCAATATAGCATTTGACCAGTGGAATAATAATCAGTGAAATATTTATAATGGCTTTGACATTGTAGAAAGTAATCTGCAGTTGGCTGAGTAAACTTGCTAAGCTTGGTCACTCCTCTGCCTTTTTGATTGTTGATTTGTTGTTGTTTGTTTTCTTTTCTTTTTTTTTTAAAGGAAACTTAAAAAGACTCATATTTTATATGAACAAAAGACACACACACACACACACACACACACACACACACAAACAGAGAAACACTTAAAGAAAACATATTCTAAATCACATGCCAATGTAATCACAGATGTGCCAAATAATTGCATATTTACATAACACCCAAAGTTCCATGTTTGCTTTCACTATTCAGAACCCTGTCTCTATCTGCAAAGCAACCATTATCTTTAACTTTGTGATTATCATTTTTTTCTTTATGATCTTTGCTCTTATACAGATTATCTATAAAAAAGTCAAACATCTTTATTTCTGTTTGTGTTTAATTATATAAATCGATGTATTAACTCAGTGTTTCTTTGGGTGTTACGTCTTTGCTTACTATTAGGTTTTCAGGTTTCACCCTCCTTGTTGCCATATCTATAGTTCATTTAAATTATTGTGTGGTTTACATGTTAATATACCACAATTGTTTGTCCATCCTCTTTGGCTGATAGATACTTGAACTCCATATAGCCTTTAAAAACAATGCAAGCCGCTACTATAAGCATTTTTGTACATGTCAGATGTGAATAGGTACAAGCATTTCTCTAGGGTACTTAAGCAGGAGTAAATTGGTCAGTCAGAATTATGTATCTTATCTTATTTCCTAATTAATGTCTGTAAGCTTTCCATTTTATTTTTTCAGTTTCAAGTATCAATATATGAGAGTTCGTTGCCTCAGGACACTTCCCAACTTATGTCAGACATAAATTGTAATGGCACGTCACAATTTAACCTGTGTTTCCTTGATATATATTTTAAAACTGATAAACTAAATTTATCGAAAAATTAATACCTTAAATTATAGTCGAGTCATTTAATCAATGACAATATGATAAGGAAAGCAAAATATGTCCTACATCTACCCTAGAACAAGATTTATCATAGGGAATTAGGGATAATAAAACTGTTGGTAAGTCAAGGGAAGCTTAAATCACAGAAAGATGTCAGAAATTGGTGATTCACAGGAGATCACCTGGAAGCCACAGTGAATTTCAACAATCTTTTCAGAAGCTGCCACCATAGAGATTTTTCAGCGACTTTCTTGGAAACTTTAGTAAATCTCAGCAATTGAATTGTGCATTGTTACCAATTTTAGCAGTCTGTTGTGACAATGCTGTTGATTGAAAACACTAAAAATCCAAAAATCTTGCCTCTGCTCAAGTTTGTGTGTAACTTCCTTCACAGAAGAAGGTTTCTTCTTCACTTATTTTTTTTCAATCTTATTCAGAGATCTTCTTTGAATAGTTCTTAATGCAAACCACATGAAGAAATGTATTCTGAGCAAGTTTCCAGTTTCCCACTTATAATGGATCCAACTGTATACCAGTGACGCTATCCAATTTTCTGGTGAATGCAGAGTTCTTACACAGTCTTCACCCTATTTTTAAATCTCTGAGCAAGAACAATAATAAAACAACAAATGCTTTTCATGAATACAGTAAAAGTATCTCTTGTATGATAAGAAACATACCCATGCCTTTTTCTGAAAGAAAAAATATACATTTCACAAGTTACTGCATTCATTTCTAGTAAATTATGAATATTTTTCATTTGGAGGCACATAATCATTGCTATACTATTATGAAGGAATATAAGTTTGAACAGCTGATCATGATGGTAACTCCCAGATTTTTACAATATAGAAGCACATTTCTCCTTTTGTGATTAGGTAATTTATCTTTGGAGAGATGCTTTTAGACACCATTAATATCTTAATTCCCAACAAGTGTTCAGTCAATAATTTTTAGTTGGCGCTCTTCACATGAACCATTTATTGCAGGGAAGGTTTCAAACAGTGACTTTCCAGTTACATTATTATTTTCTCATTAATTAGCTAGTGTTATCCTGTAAAGAAGAGTTTTTCTTACTTCTCTTTTCACTTTTCTAATTTCACTTGATAATTTTTTATATGCTCTTTCTATGAAGTAACATAATCACATGCGCACATACATAATATTTTATACTACTATTTATGCTTCAAGCTTAATGTTATAATTTTTCTTGGCCTGTTTTATTTAATAATTATATCTCTTACAGTAAGAATCATATTTATTAAAATATCAATATATTTGCTTATGTGTTTTTTTCATATAATATTTTACAAAACAACTTTAAATTGCATTATCAATATTACTGGTAACAAAAACTATGAGTATCATTTAATATTTTTATTATTTTAATGTGTTGTATAGATGGGTTATTTTGTGTTTTTGTGTTCAATTTTACAGATTTTTTATTTACTTTAATTATATTGTTTTTGTATGTAAACATTTACTTATTCAAAATTAGGAAATATTGAAAAATGCATTGCCAGAGAATTTTACTCCCTTCCATATATTCTCTAAGCTATTTTCATTGGTGCCTCTATTCCCATTGCAATTTACTTTTGCAAATATAAGTATGTGTACACATATTAGTCTGTATTTACACACATACCTGTATATTAAAAAGAAAACAGTCTTTATTTTATTTTCTTATTAACATAATAGTAAGAAAACCATCTTATTAAGATATCACAACGATGATTGTGATGTTATTAATATTCCTTGAATGGGAAGAATGAATAAATAAGAAATGTGATAGACATGTATATGTATGTGTATGTATACAAAAATTATATACATGCATCTACATTTATTAGATTAAAAATGTAAGGATGAACATGTTTTCTCAATGCTTATTAACAGAGTCTTTGGTCTATTTCTCTAATATTTTTCTATTTTTTATTTAAATGCTCAATGTTAATCTTTCATAAATATTTACTTACAATATTGATTTGCTGGACAGTAGAAAGGCATTTCAGAGTTGTTTTATGTGGACTCCATACACGAAAAATCATCTGAGCTTTGAGATTCTAGAAATTCTAATCATAAAATTAAAAAAGATTGGTAATTTAAAGGTTTATCTACCTTCATTCTAGGTCAACAATTTTGAAATGCATTTTAAATAAAAGAAACACAATTTTAACTTAGAAATTCTGAGGAATCTGGAAGACTAAAGGTCTTCTATACACGAATGATTCTAATCAATTCTGGATAATCAATCTAATATTGCTTCCAAGGACATTCAATTGCATTACCATTCATGAAGAAGCTACAAAGAGAAATCGCTTTTACAGAATTTAACTTATATAAATAGTAAAGCATGGCAGGTCAGGATGTAAAATGTCATGTCAATGTAATATCTATGATTTAATCTTCTGTACAAAAGAAAATGCCACTGAGTTTCCACCTAACATTTATTTTGAAAAAAAATTACTTGGTACATTCTGAGCATTAGCATGTTTAATATTTTAAAAGCTGCTGCATACATGCTTTTATATTAAGGTGAAGTAACTAATAAACATTTTTTATTTAAAAAATGACATACTATTAAAAAAGTACTTATCTATAAGTTAGGTTAACCTTTATACCCATGCAATTTCAAGTAGAGTGAGAAAATGTGTGTGTGTGTGTGTGTGTATGTGTGTGTGTGTGTGTGTGTGTGTGTGTGTGTGTATTAAAAGTTTCCAGATGCAGTGATCTTGTTTATATCATCAACAGACCTATCAAGATTCTTTATAAATGTGAGAGAAGTCTAATATCAAATTCAGGAAACAAAATGCATATGTACAAGCTCAGGCTTTGTAAGAGGTAATATCCAACATTTCAAAGTTAAGTATATTAAAATTCTTATACTCCTTTTTGATAGATGTAGTCTCATAATGGCTAAACTTTTTAAATATGCCAGGAAGTACTACTTGGTTTGGGCTAGGAAAATTAAGTAGAATAACAAGGATGATATGAAAGTTTTTCAACAAAAATATACTAAATTTTTATAGAATAAAGTGATTAAGACAAACTGTATATAATGTTTTGTTAAGAATTTAGGCAAATCTTGTTTCACGTAACAGTACAAAAATGATTTATATTACCTGTAAAATGTAACTATGATTTCTCAGTTGTATAAGTACAATCTATTTTTGTTTGTTAGTTTTCTAGATGATGTTTAGGACAAGCGCTATAGGATTGGTCTTCTTCTCTGAGTCTCAATAAACTGACACTTATTTAGTTGGAACTTATAGATAGTTCTTTGAAAGCCAATAATTTGTAGCCAATAACAGGTATCCTATAAAGTTTACATGCAAGGAACTGGAAAATCTACAGTGAAGAAGATTAAAAGTTTATTTCAAATGCAGCAGTCTATCACACAAAACTCAAATAGACCTTGAAATCAGAATTGAGTAAAGAGAGACAGAAAATCTGCTTTGACTCAAAGAATAAAACTCACTAAGTTTTGCGTTAGCATGTGAATTACTTTTAAAACGCATTGCTACACACATACACACATGCACACATACATACATACATACAGTCATTAGTTATACTGTTTGTGTAGACACATTATAGACACGTAATAGTATATATTCATACCAGCTACTTTTATGAAAGAGAGTAATCAGGTCTAATCATGCATCAAATTTAAGAAACTGTATATTCCACATGCTTCCATCATCCCCAAATAAAACTGTCACTTATTGGCTACCTGCAAAGTTAAGTTGGTAGAATTGTCACTGTACCATCAAAGATTTAATTTATATATTGACTATTGGATAAAATGACTAATGCTTATTCTATGTTGTCCTTAACCATTAGTAAAGTCAGCTTTATTAGACGTGGGGTAAATCTTTGTGTTTTCAGTGTTGAAATATGAGAAGTAGAATGGCAATCAAGGCAGCAAAAAACATTTAGTCTGAAATATTATTGAGAAAACTAGACATGACATAAGAGTCAATAAAGGCAACAGAAATCAGTATTGTGTTGTATAATTAAATGGAGTGAAAGCCATAGTGAGATAGTCACCAAACTGTGGGACAATTGATGTAGTTATTTCCACAAATTTTGAGGGAAAATTGACCTTCTACAATGGTACAGGTAGATATCAGGAGAGTAAATCTTAACATTGGGATATGCAAAGGAACCTATTCTAATTTTCTTTTGTTTCATTTCTCATTCAATATTTCCAATATTTAGGATCTTTATATAATTACTTCTTTATATTGAATATAATAAAACTTGTCCACATGCATATTTATACCTATATAATACAGGCAGAGGGGTATGCACATACACCCTTGCACAGTTATAAAATCACTATTGTGTCTACAACCACGTGGTATTTTCTTTCTTTCACATTTATCATACTAGAATTTTGTGAATTGTTTAGCAGAAATATTATCATGGGCAGAAATTTCATAATGCAATTTTCATCCTAAAATCTCTATATGAGAATATACTGTGAATGGTTGGAATGTATAGCTAGATCTTTGAAAACCAAACATTTAGTAGGAACTTAGATCTTTGAACACCAATTATTCATACCCAGTAACAAATATCCTGTCAAGATCATGTATACATGTGTACATGTTTTAAATACACATAGTACTAATAATAGTGTGGCATTGTAGAGAACTGTATAGGATGTTCACTGAGTCTATTTAAATTATGCAGGAAAATCCATTAATACTATCATTTTATAAGTTAAATATAAAGATGCATATAAGATACCTTTGTCAATGTTGGTAGCATCTAACATCAAAATTCTTACTCTGTATTTTTCCAGATTTATTCTCCTTCATTCCCAAAAATAACTTTAAACTTCTGTGACCCACAACATACTGCCACCTTTCGGTAATTGGCAGAACTTCAGAATATAGGCAAAGAAGAAAAGGAACGAGTGAATTATTTACTCAAAAAGAGACTGAAACCTGTGTGTAGAATATTTCATTGGTGATTTTTTTATAGTTTTATTTCCAACAAAAGGTAATGAGATTTAGTGGGTAGATCACTGCATTTAAAATCAAGTAACCTGAGTTGAATGACTTTGATACAAACTAGGTATATAATACCAAGCATCAGTTTACAATAATGACTAAGTTTTGACTCACTGTGAAAGATATTAGGGATACCATTTAAAGCCAGGCTAATAGTGCCAACAGTAACTTTAACTTTATTTTAACCATCTTTAAAATAGTCTGTTTTTTTGTGTGTCCTAATATACTAACAGTATTGTCTAAAATTTTTGCTTTAAAACACGATTACAAATATTTAATATCTCTCAAAGCTTGAATAAATAGAAAAATAAAATATACTAAATACCAAGTAAAATTTTAAGGTAAAATTAATTCATATTTCAGAAATATCAACTCATCCTTCTCTGCTTTCAAAATTGTTTGTGGTGTATCATTGGCTCATGTGTGCTTCGACTAACCCTTATTGATCCACCCACAGCTGGTAACACTTCACTCTGTTTATGGCCAATTGCCTCATCTACTCTCTTTAAAATGACATTGTAAGTTACAGTAATGGCCTCAAACACTATCATATCATTTATTTAAACGACCTAAACAGATAATTAATACAGTTCTCCACAGGTCAAAATCTACAACTCATAATGAAGCGTAGAAATCTATAACTCCACCCAAGGGCACCTCTCAGGAGCTCAACTCTGTTCACTCGGGCAGCTAAAAGATCTCATAATCTTTTATTGTGCTACCTTTAATATCTGCACTGAAGCACAAAAGACTTCCTGCTTCCATGCATTTGATTCTTATACTGTCAAATCATATATTGCTTCACTATAATTTATGCCTTGGAACATATATCCATGTCACTTATATATACTAAAATGAATGTATTGATTAATACTGTTTTAATGCATTTCTTTATAGACATTTATTTTTTAAGTATTAATATATGCTATGATTATAACTTAAATGATATAAAGATAAAGAATAATTTACTTAAAAACAGAAAAGGCTCATAAACAAAATATTATCTAATTTAAATTTAGGAAATTCATCTTACAAAAATATCTTCTGCTTAGTACTAAATACTCGGGATAAAATGTTAACAAAATACATTTACTTTTTCTCATAATTCCTGATAAAATGTTGAATAAGAGTTTTAAAGAATAAAATTGATACAAATGATTATTTCTCAATTATTCACCACCATGCATTAGAGAAATATATCCACCACTTTTGTCTTGTAATTTTCACTATGAGAGAAGAATTTTACCCTGACCCATTTATGTTGTGATGTGTTTAATAGTCTATTTATACAGTATAATAAATAATCATAATTTCTGAATAGCTAAATTCCTTCTTGCAAGCAAATCATTCAGTGGCCACAGAGAAGACTCAAGGCAGAAAATGAGAGATATATACAATACATTGTAAGAGAGTTGAGGTGCTTTCAGCTTAAAAGTATATCCAGCCAGTTGTCACAGATCTGGCTACAGTTAAAAAAATAAAATAAAATGACCCCATAGGTTGTAAAGAGGTGTCTGAAACAACCCTATAAACAAAAGTAAGCTTGCAATTTGCACTAAACACAATTAACTCACACAGCCTTACAATGCTGTTGTTTTGTAAGAAAAATGCTACCCTTACAGGATAAGTGAAAGTTCTGGCTGTATTCCCCAAAAGAGGAATTTGTCCCAAGGCTATCACTGATAATTAATGTTCTCCCTTCTCCCATATTTATTTTAGATTCTCCCTTTTTTTTTTCTTTTTTTGTGGCTAGGTGACTAGGTTTTTTTGTTTTGTTTTGTTTTGTTTTGTTTGTCTCAAAACATTAGGACCTTGAGCCATTTTACTCTTGTAAGGTCAGAGTTTCATAAAATTGGCCATTCACAATTACTACTGGACCTGAAATCACGAAGAGACAACTTATGCAATCCCTTATCTTTCACTTATGTGTTCCTTTTTCCATTTAGTAACAGCAAACCAGTCTTTTATCCTGTATGAAGATCAGTGTCCCCTAACATGGAAAATCCTTTCTTAGTATGATTCACTAGGGTAAGAAGATACCTCAAAACCTCAGATCAGATGAAATATTTGCTATGCCACTTGATAGGCATACTACTGTCTCCTCCTGTATTGAGATTCAAGGCTTTGAGTTTTGAACATAAGGTTGAGGGAATGGGAAAGACAATCTTCACAGATGAATTGCTGCCAAGTGATGGTGATACCAAAGTGAATGAAAAGGTGTGATGTTATTTTTGGTGAAAAGATGTGATGTTATTTTTTGGCCTTGGTTTCTAGACTCTTATTCGAATTAGTCCTCATCACAAATCAGCAATTGGTTTACTGCATTTCCCACTCCTTGACTGACAGAACCTCAGTCTCACATTACCTTGGTCCTCAGTTAGCAATTTATCTGAGATTGCATTAGGCAAACCTCCGATATGTTTCCAATTTGCATATCTTCCACTGTAAAGTGGACTCTTTGTGTTGATGAAAAATCCCCTTTCAATAAGTAATAGTTTATGTGGTCCTGTAATAGACTCCTTATGACAATATTATTCATTATGGTTACTTCTAATTACTTCATAGGTGCTGGAAATTTAGCCTGAAATCACATCCAAGAGCTGTTGTAGAGGTTTTCTATGCTCTGAGCGCCCCTCAGAACCACATTCTGGGTCATCTGATTCATAGAGGAATGCCAAGTTTACAAGAGTGGTATATTCTATCTTCAGTACACTGAAAAGTCCATTGAATACTGTGTCTATTTGTAATTTGGAGGGTTGGAAATTGCAAAGATTTGTTCTTAATTTTAGAGAATGTATCTACTATGCTTTCAGTCAATGGACTACTAAGTAGTTTTTCTATATAGCATAACCAAAATTTCTGTGGGGTTCATTTCACACTTTAAGCATGCACATTTCTTACTAGGGTATCCAGGGCACCTGCTACATTCTTCTCATGAGGTTCCTTAGCATAATGTGATTAATATAAATGAACCATCTTGCTGTCTATGAAATATCAAAAATATCCAGATTCTTTAGGCCTATAATTTAACCAAAAGAAGTATAATTAGAAGATTTGGGAAAATATAGTAAATATGTATTGTTGTCTTTCATTCATAAAATATTCTGATTGTCTTCAATGCCAGATATGGAGAAAAATGTGTTTCTGCAAGGTGTAGCCACATGACAAATCCCATAAGCTCTTTTAATAAGGTCTATGAAGATACTACCTCTTACATAATGGCTGGCATTGGAAATGGTTAATTTCATAGTAGTTCTCCATCATCCCCCAAGACCCATCTGCTTATTTTGAAAATCATGGTGGTGAATATCATGGAGAGCACTAAAGCATAATGTTTTTGATACTAGTGCTAATCTCTACAGGTACATTTGTGTACAAAATTAATATTATTTTCTACCTTAATGTGTGTGTGTGTGTGTGTGTGTGTGTGTGTGTGTGTATTGGGATGGGAATATTACTTGGTCCTTGTACCATATTACCATTTAGTGATAACAGATAACTCTATCATTTCTAATTATGCATTATAAGACAATGAAGTAAACAGAGAGTGGGTCACAGACCATTGTAACCACTTGAGATGGATATGGACCATAATTCCATATATCACTTGAACTCTGTAAATCCATATCTAAATGGAGCAGCATTATGGTATTTTGTGGGCCCCCTGGTACTATTTCGACCTCAAACTTATGTAATATTAACAGCTTAAAAGGTAAAATTATTCATTTGCTTCTACTCTTTTGGTCAATAGCAATAGATCCCTTTAGGAAAGTATGGGAAAAATCCCTGTCTTCAATATTTACTATAGCATTTCAGGGATTTTCCTCAAAGAATATATTTTCTTTATTTGGCTTAGATTTGAAAGCTAGTTAGGGAATGTGATTGTAGCACGTGATACCAGTCTTCTATTCTCACCTCTCTGTTGTTCAATTCTTCGTAAGTTAGTGGAGAACTAATAGAAGTGTCCTGCTCCTAGAAAGATCATGGTCTTTTAGCATTGCTATTGATCCCTGCAGGTTAAGGCACCCAGGATGCCACTCCAGCCTCGTTGCCCATTAAGGTTATCACATCCTTCTTCTTTTGTCAGTTAATTGAAACCCTAAGGCTTCCTAAATTTCAGAATCCTTACTAATTCCAATGAAATTAGAGAGAATGTTTCCAAGGTAACATCTTCTACTGTTAACTTTGGTTTACAAAGGCAACCAGTCCTGGGCTCTTCAAACTTGCTTGTGCTCCTCATCTGTGCATTCTTTTCATAAAAGTAATGTTTATTCTTATTTGTTACTTTAGTTTCATTGAAAGGTATCTTCTGGATCCTCCTGGGAAACATAATCAGGTGGTAAATTTTGTGGGATCCCTTATGAGTGTGTCTCAGAACTACCCGATCCCCACCTCATTGACTGTAACAATTCTTATTTCCAAAGTTCATGTAGCTATGGCTAGAGCATTTTAAAAGAGGCTAGAGCACCTTTCTCAAGATGTTATGTGTAAAATATGAGTAAACACTCTCATCTCAATAAACTACTCCCTATCAAGTTCTATAGTTTGCTCTCTCTAGATCAACCCATTCAAAATCCATTTCAACATAAGGTGAGGCATGTACTGGCTTTGGCTGGAAATTCTGCAGGGTTTTCACTTGAAGTGTAATGGATTTCCTCTTCCTCTTTTGAGGGTAAATAAGTTGTTTCTGCTTTTTTAAACAGCTGCAGGAAATTTGTGTCCTCAAGATTCTCAGTCTCTTCCACTTAATTATCTCTGGAGATTCTAAAGCCCTAAGTTTCCAGCCTTTCCCCTATCCAGGAGTTTTTTGAGAGAGCTCCTGAGATTACATGTTCTGTCCAATTGTTATCTTTAGCATTACATCTTGGCATGATTTCCAGGAGATTCTTTCTTCTGCTTACAGTAGGTTGGGTATTTTTAAAATATTCCCACTAAGGTATTTTTACTTTGACAATATGCTTTGACTTTGTACTGGCTAATTTGAGATAATATTTCTTTCTGGGGTTCTGGAGGCATTGCCACATGCCAATGATCTTTACAATTTCTGTAACAAACATTGATTACCCCACAAAATTCTCATTCCATGCTTTCCATAAGCTAAGACTTCACCAGGCACCTGCAACTCAAACTAGGTTTCCATTTGTGAGAATTCAAGTAATTGCGATTCGACTGCATACTCAAATTCTCATCATGACTCAAAATGCCAAAAATTGGAATAGGGTCTTTATTATTCACTTCAAAGTGACTCTATCCCTATATGCAATTGGAGTTGAGTTTCCCTGAGGTCACTATAACAAGCCTTGTAGAGTGAGTTTTAGAATTATCTGAGGCATGAAAGAAGAATGCACTAATTCACAAGCTTCTATTTCCCTTTCTCTGACTAATCTGTGCACAACTGGTTGTCTCAGCATCTTCACCAAAAATATGGGCCCAGGTATGTGAGGCAAAGTGTTGTGTATATAGCATTCTCTGTAGCTAGTATTGAACTTTAGTTATTATTTAAAATATTCATAGTATTATAATAATGACACTTAAATACAAAATAACAAATGAACAACATAATATTTCCTAGCCATGCTGAAAGGCAAAGAAAATCAACGAAGAAGATAAATAGCGAGGTTCATCTTTTTATTCTATAATAAATGCACTTTTTAATTTGGCAACCAAATCATTGTGAATATGTAGTATGGAAAAACTCACATTCAACTAATTTTTTCCCTACAATTTATTCTTAAGTACCTTCTTTACTTAGTACAATCTACCTCAAAGGCGATTTACATTTTGCAACTGTCCTATTGAACTTATGTGATAATTCTTATTTTCCAGTGTACTTCTCTTTTAATCTTTTTCCTGTAATAGTGCTGAATTAATAGTTTCTTAAAGTTTCCCTTTTTTTCTTTCTCGGTGTTCATAGATGTAATTTTTGACTAGTAAATCCTAACCTTGACTATCTTGAGTAATCATTTTTTTAACATTAGAGATTAAATCATCTTTTTTGATAAATCAAAGCCAATCACAACCTCTTTGCTCTTTATAACATCTACAGTGTACACATATGTAAGTTATTATACTCTTTATATTTTAGAAAATTATATTTATATATCCAAATGCACTGTTAAGGACATAATTCTGTTAAATTTATCTTATTTGTATTATATTTGGTATATTAATGTGTTCTCACACTGCTAAAAAGACGTACCTGAGACTGGGTAATTTATAAAAGAAAGAGGTTTAATTGATTTCTTTCCATTATAAATAAAGTTCAACATGACTGAGTAAGCCTCAGGAAACTTACAATCATGGTGGAAGGGAAAGAAAACACATCCTTCTTTATATTGAGGCAGCAAGGAGAAATGCTGAGCAAAGGGGGAAAAGCCCCTTATAAACCATCATCCTATAAGAATTCACTGACTATCATAAGAACATGGGGGTAACTGCCCCATGATTAAATTACTTCCTGTTGGGACTCTCCCATGACACATGGGGATTATGGGTGGGACACAGCCAAACCATTTACTAGGCAAGATTTATTTACAGTTAAGTCCTGCTGTACGTGACTCTACCAAATATTCCCTACACTTTATTTTTCTTTATGGAAATATATTATATATCCACAATCTATTTCAAATAGACTACCTAAACTTAAATATATCCCTGAATTAGATTCCTGTATTTTTCTTTGACTTAACTTGCTAACTTTTCAAGTGCTTAGTTCTCCATAAATTTTAAAATTGATATGCCATATTGATGCATGCTACCATGTCCTCAAGCCAATTCAGACCAAGTCCATCAATAGGTATACTTTATTTTAATTGTTAATTCAGCATAAACCAATTTGAACAAATTACACACAAATTTGTCCACATAATTCTACACTAGTACTACAAAAAATGAGAAGAGGGAAAATATATTATTTGATATGGGCCTAATATATGTGGATATTTCAATTTACTTTATATAAAACCCTGTATCGTATGTATGGAAGTAATCCAAAGAACTGACAAGTTGCAGAATGGTCACTGTCACCTGTTTAATATATTGCAAAAACTGTTCAGGTAATGGAGATANAATAATCACTTGATATTACAGGTACTTTTCTTATAGTCATGAAGAAAATATGTTGCTAACAATATAAGTAGCTGTCCCAGGAGCATATATTTAATGATTGGCAAATCTCAAATTTAAAATTTAAAATTTAATTTTCTTTTGTTCAAAAGCTGCTGTTTTTCCCAAGACACTAATTTACATAGACACACAACTGATCATCTAGTGGTACATCTAGCTATCACACCTTCTATTGGAAAAATATGTATATTTCATAATATTCAACTAAATTCATGGTTAATAAAACCAGTACTCAAGGACACCTATGGAATTCTCTAAAGAGATCAGTCTTTTCCAATTTCATACATATACGTGATTCTAGTGTCTTCCATCATTCAGATTATATCAGGCCCCCGCCTAAAACTTTCCACCGTTTTCCCTTAAAATTAGAATTAAAATAAGAACCAGACACAGCTAGATGCCAACAAGACATGGTTACTCTGCCTGCCCCAGACACACAGATTTTCTTTTTTTGTAAGCTGTAGTCATGCAGGTATAATTGACAGACAATAATCTGCCCTTATTTAAAGTGTACTATTTCATAAATATTTCCGTAGGTGACAGCTGTAAAAGAATCAGTGGAATGAACATATGCTACATATCCATCACATTCCAGTGTTCTGGATCCCTGTGTAAAAAAAAAAAAAAAAAAAAAAAGCAGACTTTATTTTTTATAGCTATTTTAGGTTCACAGCAAAATAGAGTGAATGGTACGGAGAGTGTCCATATATTTCCTGCCTCGTGCACAGCCTCCTCCACCATCAACACCATCCCCAGTCCAGAGTGGTGCTTTTGCTGGAACTGATGAACCTGCACTGACACATCACTGTCACCCAAAGTCTGTAGTTTTCATGGGGGTTTACTCTTGATGTTGTGCATTCTGTGCGTTTGGACAAATATGTAATCACATGTATCCACCGTTATAGTATCATACAGAGTGGTTTCACTGCCCTAAAAGTCCTCTGGGCTCTGTCTATTTATCCCTCCCTCCCCGCTAACTCCTGGTAACCACTGAACATTTTACTGTCTCCTTTTTCCAGAATGTTGTCAGTTTCCAGAATGTTATGTCTGTTCCATTCTGTTCCAGAATGGTTTACTGTTCTTCTTTTTCCAGAATGTTATGTCATTGGAATCATACAGCATATAGCCTTTTCAAACTGGCTTCTCACACTTAGTAAAATATATTTATCCATTCGCTCACTGAAAGACATCTTGGTTGCTTCTAAGTTTTGGCAGTTATGAATAAGCTGCTATAAACATTGGTGTGCAGGATTTTGTGTTGGCCACATATTAACTATAACGTTTATGAAGATAAGAACAGAATAGTTTGAATAATTAAAGTTTATTATGTAAAAATGTATTTGGGGGTCAATGATCAAAGCATGAAAAAAGCAAAAGTGACTACTTCCTTTATGAAGCACAGAGGGACTTCTTAATTACAGGGCAATTCACATTCCCATAGAGAAGCAATCCAGGTATGACAGGCTTTGACTGTGTGTAGTCATTTCAGAGCACATAATTTGATTAAAAAAAATAAATAAAACTAGTACTCATTGGATTGAGCATCCACATGCTGTGAAAGGTTTTTGGTTAGTATTTTTCTAGAAGTATCTGAAACTAACATAAAAATATAGAGATTATTTAAAAAGGGAAATCCCTGTAATTGCTTTTCATTGAAGGGGAGAATAAAATATGCTTAGAGACAGGCACATGAACACTTAAACCCGTAAGCATATATATCTACAGAATATTCTTTTTATGTGTGGTAGACTAATATTTTGTGTTGAAAATTAAAGTTTTCATCTTTTTCTTCTCTCCCCCTTTTCATGTGCTATTTTCATTTCATTTTCTAACTCTCTTGTGCCATGGCAAAAATGTAAGAAAATATTTTGCATGTGGAAGCCAAATCTTTAGGCTTATGGTTCAATGATTTTGAGGTAAACAATTCTAAACCCCGAAGTGAGCAAGATCATAAATTTGAAAGCCTGAATGAAGAAAGAACATGATTTTTCAGCCTCAGGGAATAATAAGTATTCACTGGTTTGTAAAGAAGAGGAAAAATGATTCTTGAGAAAAGTTTATAAATATTTTCTTATGGTAAAACTGAGGATATACCTCCTGATGCATTTAGGGACTCCAGGGCAAGAAATGCCTTGCAGCTAAGGTTGGTGCACAGCAATCCTGAGCAAGGATTTGTTGTTCCCTCCAATTACAGTGAAACAGTCATGATGGAAATCCCAATACAGGAGTGGAAAAGTAAAATGGCTATGCTGGTTAAAATTAGATGAGCCACTAGTGATGTCTAACTCCAAATAATGGTAGTTTCATCAAAATGAAATATTACTCCTCTCTCATCTAAACAGCAGCCAAAGTAAATTTGCCCAGGGCGTTGTGATTCTCTGATGCATAGTGTCAGAATTTTAGACTCCCTTTGTCCTGTTGCTCTACTCTACAAAGCCATGGCCCTGGGGTCATCAGACAGTCTAAAGTGTCTGCTTTAGAATTATAGAAAAGTATAAAAGCCAGTAGAAGTAGGTGTTTTCTATAAAAATGAAAGCCTTATCTAATTATAGACACATCAGAGTTTCTAACATCCACTTGGCAAAATTAAATCACCTGACTGTAAAAGAGACACAGTCACAAAAATCTCATCTGTTCTGTGTACTCATGTTGTTACATTATTATACAAGTATGACATGGATATTGTGACACAACTTGTGGTTTCCACTACCAGAAAGAATCCTCATTGATATATTTGTTCATCACCCAGAGAATTTGTGATTTAATTTTTTTAATTGTGTTGTTACAACAAAAGTCATATTTCATGCATAACAACATTTTAAAACCAGGTATTAGTACCCACAACACAGTTTGGATTAACATTAGAAAATTACATTATTAAAGTAATTTGGTGTCACATCTCCATCAAGAACAGATGAGGTTCATCCATGTCCCTACACATGGACACGGGGAGGGGAGCACTACACACTGGGGTCTGTTGGGGGGAAATAGGGGAGGGACAGTGGGGGGTGGGGAGTTGGGGAGAGATAGCATGGGGAGAAATGCCAGATATAGGTGAAGGGGAAATTTGCAGCAAATCACATTGCCATGTGTGTACCTATGCAACTATCTTACATGTTCTTCAAATGTCTCCCAAAACCTAAAATGCAATTAAAAAAAAAGAAAATAACCTCCAAAAAAAAAAAAAAAAAAAGAACAGATGAGGAACCACACTTTTTAAGTTTCATTTATTGCTATTTACGTCTCATGGCCATCTGGATATTCCTTTGAGACAATTCATTTTACACATCCCATAATTACATTTTAATTGGCAATTTCTTAGAATAATTAAGAAGAAATTTCCTTAACAAAACCCATATGTTTTTAACATGTGTAGAGTGTAGAGGGTAACAAACACGTTTCAAGAATCACAGGTTTTTGTGGCAATAAAATTATATATTTTGGATAGTGGAAAATGGTTTAGGTATAAAAGATTTGGATACTAAAGTGGATTTTCTAAATGTTAAGCACAATTAAATTTGCATCCAATCACCATCTACTTTTCAGGTGAAATTTATAATTTTCTTGAGTAAGCAAAATGAAAATAGAGGTTTATTTTCTATATTGAAAAATAGAGATGTCACAAACTAATGCTGTTTGTACATTAACAGTTAACAGATTAAAATATACAAATTAAATTAATTTATAAGTGCTTATTAAGAAGTCATGATGTAACTGATTTAAATTTATACAATTACACATTGCAAAATAAACATCCTAAGACTTCTTTCTAAAGAAAATGTTCTCTCATCTATTATTTAGTTTTTTGCTCCAGTTAAATCACATCAGCTCACACTTGCCTATAATAGCCGAGAAATTTTGTTTAGAATTTGCAGTGATACTTTTTCAAGATTCTTAAATGCTAACTTAGGCTAGGCAGTTCATTATCCCAGATTTAAATATAAGAAAAAACAGGGATGAATGTTTTAATCAGTCTGGTAATAATTTAATTACAATATGTCCCTAATTGTGAAAATCCCAGAAAACTTCTATTTTCTTGGAAAAATTATTAATATAACTCAACTCTTTTAAAGATAAATACCAGAACATGGAGTTGAAACTAGCAAGTCAGCATTAGTTTGTGACACCTCTATTTTTCAATATAGAAAATAAACCTCTATTTTCATTTTGCTTACTCAAGAAAATTATAACATTAGGGTATCTGTGGGTTATTATAGACTGCCTTTTTAAAAATATTCAAAATAGTATAATGCAATATGTAACACAAATGCTCTCTGTCCTTTGACATTCTGTACTCCTTTTTTATGGCCTGGAAGTTGCACCCAGATAGCAATTGTTCTGGAAATAATATGAGAATTACAACCCATTACTTGTGGTTTTCTTAGTCCTCTTTATCTAGTGATATCTGCTCCTCTTTAATGATTTAGTTTCTCTGATAACTTTAAGTCCTGCACATAACAACACATGCCATAATTATGTTGACTCAGGTAAGCACTCAATGTTACAATTTTTTTCAATGGTACACACACACACACACACACACACACACACACACAAACACACACCCCACACACAAAAACATATTAAAAGTATTTTCTCTAGTCACACATAATTGAAGATTTTGGAAGATGGTAGTGTTTCTAAATGAGAAAAATGTTATAAATAAATTAAATATGTCATTGTAATTAATAAAAAGCCCTTTCATAATTAGCATTAGCATTCTGCTAATTCCCCAGTTTCTCTCTGCTGTTTACTTTGAAGGCCTATGTTCATTAAAAATAATAAATTAAACAAAAACCTTGAAAGACAAACAAGTAGCCCAAACACACACACACACACACACACACACACACACACACACACACACATTCAACTTTATTATGAGGGACAATTTAGTTCACTGAAATCCTTGCCATGAAACTCAGATATAGACTTTTACTGACTTTCCAAAAAGTTATTATATTTTACAAATGAATTAAAAAATAATTTTGAACCTACTTTGATTAAAAATTATTATACCACTAGGAAGCACTGGTGGTTCCTCGGTAGAATTGTCACCTTCCAAAAATATTGTACCATTTGTGAGAATATCAGTAAGGGATAGAATACAGAATAAAAGCATATTCTACCACTAATATAATATTTCTCATTGAAACATAAGAATTGCCTATGCAACAATCTTGCATGTTCTTCACATGTACCCCAAAACTTAAAATGCAATTAAATAAATAAATAAATAGAAGAGGCTTCTTAAATTTTATATAAAATTGCTTATTAAAGTTGTATTTAATTAGTCATTTTGTTCTTTAAAATTTCAGTATTAAAGGATGTGTGTAATTAAAATATGTATATAAGAATATTCAAATGTCATATTTCAGCTCTAACTTATAACTTTTTAAATTGATTTCAGATTTTCACATTTACTTAAGAATTATTTCTAACCTTTATTAATTGTTCCTTAATATCCTATTTAAACATACCATTTACACCCAAATAAGTAATATATACATTCATATAAATATATATCTTTACAGACACATACACAAACACTCACATACATATATAACTATTCTTTATATACACTTCTAGGGAGTAAAATCATTTATACAACATTATGAATATTTTTATAAAGCATTAGATTCTTTGTGAATGCAGTTTGAATAGAAGAGTTTGAGATGAAAAACTGCAACAGTCTTTCTAATCTATACTTACAAAGAAAGATAAATTAAAAATAATCACCTTACTAACTTATAGAATCATAATTTGGATTTATGGAATCATAATTCCATAAACCAAACTGTTTTAAGTATTGCTGGCCAAAAAAATTCTTATTTTGTATATTTTGTCAGAAGTGAAAAGGAAAGAGGCATAAAATTCAGATTGTATTAACACTAAAAATACTAAAAATGAGTCATAAATCTATGGTGCAACATCTTGGCTTCAACTTTATTCAACAGAATTGTTTAATTGTCTGTTTGGATATTATTGTATCTTTTAGTATTTCATAGATGAGGAATAAATGAATCATACTGACAAAAGATTTGCAGTTAAACACTCATATATCAACATTAATATCTCCAATATTTTCCATAATCCTCATTTCTCAAACATGTATTTTAATTCTAAAATTGTTACTGATTGCTAATAAATTTGATTTTCCAGATGGCATTATAAATATCATGGATGTGAATAAAATCACACTAGTTTCCCACCCTCAAAAAATGACTTGCAGCAGGCATGGCATTATCATTATTCAAGGAAATGTCAATTAATCTTTAAAAAATGAAAGACAGCTTTAAGGAAGCAAAAGTTTTATTACATTTGTAAGCGCTTTGTATATGTAGGACAATGATCATTCCAAGTGACCAAGGGCCAACTCCAACTACATTAAACAACACAGGAATTTATTTTCTTCAAAACCTGTGAAGTAGTCTCCGGATGCTGCCTTATTCTGTCTCCAATGATGTGATAAAGATGAAGTCTGGAACTCTGCAACTTAGATTGGCTCTCAACCTCGTTATATGGGCTTCACATGGTGTCAAGTTCCTAAGGTGATTATATCCATTCTCACATGCTTCGGGCTCAAATTTGACTGGCAAGAGATTTTTTTCCCCTCAAAGTTTGAACCAAAGCCCTGAGCGAATGCACATCAGTAAGACAATTTCAGGCCTTTACTATCTGTGATAAAATTAATATCTGGCAGCAGATTTTTAGAGCATGTAAGAGATGCTTAGGCTATAATTCAGAATTCAAGATTTTGAATTATAGTCTAAGCCTCTAGAAGTTTATTCTGTAGGCAAAAATAGTTATTGTAAATGTGAAGGTGTGAGTGTATGTGCAAGAGAGAAAGAAAGAGAAGAATATATTCATCTTATATTAATATACTAGCATTTCAAAGTATGGTTAGTAAGTAAACGTGATATTTTATGTTTGTTGTATTTATTGGATTACTATAAAATAAATAATCATGATTTACCTGCATATTTATGGAATGAACTAGAATATGTTTTGTGCAACACAATAAATACTCCAACATTTAACTTTATTTCATTTTATTAAATAAATTTCATAATATAATACATGAAATTCAAGTACAGTATTTAGAAATCACAGAGAGCAACATATCCTTGTTTACATTCCCAAAGGCAACCTTTAAAAATAATTTCTCTTATGGTTCCACTAATGTTTTAATTCCATTATTTCAAATAATACATTTTTGTTCTATTTATCAATTTATCAATACAAATAAAAAAGTAAGATTCATATTATTAAAGCTATGTAGTTATTTTTTTTACTGCAGTACTGAACAGAGTGTTTTGAATAATCTTTCTTCCCTAGGACCCCAAAGACAAAATTATTTTGATGGATTGTTCCCAGCCTATTTCTGAATCCATTCTTGTAGGATCAGTGAAATATGAGTTATACAATTTCTCAGATCTTCCTATAAAGACACTTGTTTCAGCAGTTAATTCAATCAATCTGCTTTCTTTCTTAATTCTCTTCAATATTTTACCCCCTTAACACTTATGTAAGAATTTTGTTGTTTTTGTTTTCATTCCTTCCTTACTTGAGTTTCTTTGCAAACTTGACTCTTTAATATTGTTTTTGAAATAATCCCATTGAGTTTTTGTTTTTTCTTTTGTTTTCTCCTCTGAAAATTTACCTGTTCATTGTAAATTTTCTGCTATAGCCTTGGAAATCTACTCCATTTTTCTGCTCTGACCTTTCTATTCATTCTGAGACACACTTTAAAAAAAAATCCACTTACCTGTGTTCACAAAACTTGCATTTTGACACTTTGCTAGTTATTAGATGAGTTTTAGTGGTCCTTGAGAGGTCTTTATGCTCCTCATATATGACTCTGAATTTCCTCAGCACAGAAAGTCATTTCTCCACTCCAAGTAGACAGATTTCTTTTTAACTTATATTAGGTTTGGGGTTAAATGTGAAGTTTTGTTATATAGGTAAAAGAGTGTCACAGAGGTTTGTTGTGCAGATTATTTCATCACCCAGGTATTAAGCCCAGTACCCAATAGTTATCTTTGTGCTCATCTCCCTCCTCCCACCCTTCACGCTTAAGTAGACCTCAGTGCCTGATTTTTTCCTTCTTTGTGTTCGTGAATTCTCGTCATTTAGCTCCCACTTATAAATGAGAACATGGGTTTCTGGCTTTCTGTTTCTGCATTAGATTGCTAAGGATAACAGCTGCCAGCTCCATCCACATTCGTGCAAAATACATGATCTCATTCATTTTTATGGCACACCACACTTTCTTTATTCAATCTGTCATTGATGGACATTTAGATTGATTCCATGACTTTACTATTGTGAACTGTGCTGCAATGAACATGTGTGCTTATGATAGAATGATTTATATTCCTCTGAGTATATAACCAGTAATGGGATTGCTGGGTGGAAAGGTAGTTCTGCTTTTAACTCTTTAAGAAATTACCACACTACTTTCTCCAATGGATGAAAGAAATTACATTTTACTTTTTAATAATAGCGATGTGATGAGTGTGAGATGGTATCTCATTGTGATTTTGATTTTCATTTTTCTAATGATTAATTATATTCAGATTATTTTTCATATGTGTGTTGGTCACATGTATGTCTTTTGAAAAGTGTCTGTTCAGGTCCTTTGTTCACTTTTTAATGGAGTTTTTTTATTTCTTGGATATTTAAGTTCCTTACAGATACTGTATGAGAGACCTTGGTTAGAAGCATAGTTTGCATATATTTTCTCTCATTTTTACTATGCTGATAATTTCTTTTGCAGTGCAGAACTCTTAAGTTTAACTATAACCCATTTGCCAACTTTTGTTGCAATTGCTTTTGGTGTCTTTGTCATGGAATCTGCCTGTTCATATGTCCAGGATGGTATTGGTTAAATTGTCTTCCAGAGTTTCTATAGGAAATAATTCTTTTCTCTACTCTAAATAAAAATCAACTTAGTTTCTTTAGGTTGAAGTCCCAGCCAATTTTGTCTTAACTACTAAACTCCATTCTTTATCAACTCAATCCAGCCTTAGCCTCATGATTTAAAATACCAGTCACACATAACTGAAAGCCCCCGGTTAGCATTACTCACATCAGTTGAACCTACAGCTACACCTGAGGACAATGTCCATGGCAAACTGCACAGATCAAAATTTCTCTTTTCCAAAATGTCACTTTTTCTTTCTAACTTTCAAGTCATTTCTTCACATACTGAGTATGCGTTGTGTCTCTGTGTGATGTGCGTGGATTGGATGGGAAAAGCATATTGCCAGTTAATCATCCTCTGCTCCTACGTGTTTGCTGACAAATGTTTGCTAGACTTGGAACCAGATAGATATTAAATATCATTTATTTGTTAAAGCTGTGTTTGAAATGAAATCTAAAACAGGAATCTCTTCTCCCTCCTCTGTGAGTGAAACCTAAATTCATGGTTGCAGAAAGAGCAATTGGAGAAGAGTAGTCCTTTACTACAACACGGAAAGACAAGTTTCATCCCAGTGAGCACACTGCATCATAAAAGAAAGCAAAGAAAAAACTTGGCCCACATGTGATCAAGGAATTTGCAATGAAAGCAACATAAACCATTGTTTTTTTTTTTAATTTTAGCCAAATAACCACATTCACTATTTAATGGGATACAGAAAATTTTCACCACTTAGAAGGAAGAATGATGTGGTCCAAGGAAAGAGTGGCCCAGCAAGATGATGAGAAGTACGCATGACATTCTACAGAATGTGATCCCGTACGTTAAGAATGATCAGTTATGTTGAACACCTTTTATTTATCTGTGCAATTAAAAGGTTACGCAAATATTTCTCAAAGACCTAAAGATAGTTATTCCATAATACGGCATATATATATATATATATACACACACACACATATATATTATATATATATATATATACACGAACACCTATATAATATATATATATAAATATAAAATAGATCATAAAGTTATAATATATATAACTTTATGATCTATTTAATTCTTAATAAGTTACTTTAGAAGTCTGGAATACACGTATACTCTGCCTACTTCTCAAAAAGCATTGAATAACTTTTTGGAGATCTACTATTTAAAATTTGATACGTCCATATAACTTTATACTTCCTATTTTCTGACATTGTCCTTGATTACTTTGGAAGTTAATTATTATTTTTTATTTTTTTAATTCATGTTCTCCTAGAGTCATTTCTTTCCACCTATCATTCTTTGTATTGTTTTCATGTTTCTCATAAATACTCCTTACTGTCTAAATATACATATTATCATTTATTTCTATTATATTTAAATGGCTCTCTGAAAGCAGACTTTTGACTTCAATAAATCGTGCCCTATGTTTCCATAGTAACCTACTCAAAACATCACTGTCATCTTGTCATTCTGCTTCACTAAGCCTGTCGATATATTTCAATGCTTATGAGATAAAGTTTATACTCCTCAATTTGGCATTCAAGAAACCTATAATGTGATGCAAACTATTTTTAAAGTCTGGCCTTCCAACTTCATCTCATATTGTATTGCTTATCCAAAAGACAAAGTTATTATTTCTTAAATAAAATCTGCACTTTCCCGTCATTTTATATTTACTTTTGACAATTTTATATTGTGTGGACTATCTTGGCTTTCAAAACTGTACCTTTAAAGTCCTCCCAGAATTAAATAATTCTACCTTTATTTCTGTCTTGCTCATAAAGTATTTTTTCCCAAACTTTCTCAAACTCTCAGTGTAACCCAAGTTTCTCCATGCTTTAATAAAGACATTCTAGCCATTATCTAACTGACTAGTAGATATTTTTTTCATAAATGATTCAATATATTCAAAGCTCAGTGTATTTTATTTTCTTCTAATGACAAAGGCTACATAATTTTTCAACCAGTCAATTCCATTTTATCCTAGATATTCAGATAAATTACATTTTCTGTGCCTTCTCTGCTGGTAGATGGGGCCATGTGGACTAAATTCTGAGCAATGGAAAGAAGCAGAAATAAAAATAAGTTAGATCCAAGCAAGGCCAAATCTTTTAAAAAGGCAGCTTGTGATGGTGATCCTTCAGGCTTTCTTTTCCCATGCTCTGCCTTCTTAAAAAGAAGACAAGGTTTTGGAAGAACTTAGAGTACAATTCCAGACAGTCTCCTAATGACTGTGTGAAACTGTGTCTTCTAGTTTACACAGGATGCCTGTTTTTCTATGATGTAAAATGTAATTCTTGTATTAAACCAGTGATATTTTTTGGTTGTACGCTAGTTAAGTTACTCCAAAATATAAATCAAAGCACGTAATTTCCCTCTGTATTTACTTTTACTGTAATAGTCCAAACCAACATTCTATTTTACCTCAACTAGTAAAAGAACTTTCTAATACCTCTCTTTGCTTCTACTCTGCACTTCCTATGTAAAATCATTTCTCATTAGCAGCCAGCAATATTTCAAAAATGTAAATTTGACTATATTGTATCATTACTTAAAACTATACTATACAATGATTTCTCATTTCACTGAGACTAAAATTTAAATTTCTAATCTAACTCAAGGAAAAAAAAAAAGAAAAAAACAAAACAAAACAAAACAAAACCCTATTTCAACCAGAATTCTTCTGGCAAGGTTCTCTGGGAAACGAAGTTCCTATACCAGGATTTCAGGATTCTAGGATTTCATCCTATACAGTTTAAGGGAGAATATAAAATAAAGTAATGATACAAGTTAATTGAAATATATGTGTATATACACATATACACACCACACACACACACACATATACACACCACACACACACACACACACACACACACACACACACACATATTGTGGAGTATAGTGCAGTAAAGCCCAAATTATAATTACTTTAATCTATAATACAAAGTTTAATAAGTAACCAGTAAATGCATTAAGAATGAATATTGGATAAATACATGACCTATAGCTGTATTTATTTTGTCAAAAATTCCATTGATTGTCTATAAGTACTAGGCCTTTATATTTATAAGTTCTTTTGAGAACTTCATTTTGGTGATTGTATACTTACCTCTTCATACAAGCATGTATTGTGAATACACTAAATTATGATCTCTCGATGATGAGTTTCTCAATTCAGATTTGCAATTGTCTTATATAAATATGAATCATTAATTTCAAAATAAACTGAAAAAGTTTAATATAAATATGATAGAGATATGTAATAAGCTAGAACAGATGAACAGCAGTAAGTTAGCTAGATAGAATATGATTTATCATTCAGCATCCCAGGAATCAATAAAAATGCTTTCATGCTGCTGTTATATATATTTAAAATATGTCATTAAATGGAGATAAGTAGAGCAAAGAAAGGTTTTCATGGAAATATTAAAAATACAGTAAATTTGGGGCTGGCAGAAATCAGTTTATTGGAATTCATTTCAGGTCAACTATGATTTTTACTAAAATACTGTTATAAGTTTTTGAAGTGCCATCAACACAAGGAATAATATTTTATATTTAATTTTACTTTAAAAAATTATGAGTATATATTAAGTGTGTATATTTATGAGATATGTAAGATATTTTGATACAAGCATACAACAGACAATAATTGCTTCAGGGTGAATGAGGTTTCCATCACCTCAAGCACTTATCATTTCCTTCTGCTATAAATGTTCCAATTATACTCTTTTAGTTATTTTGAAATGTACAGTCAATTATTGTTGGCGGTATTCACCTGGTTATGCTGTCAAATATTAGAATAATTTATTCTATTTAACTGTATTTTTGTACCTACTACCCATCCCCACTCCCCTCCCAAAATACCCTTCCCATCCTTTGGCAATCATCATTCTTCAGTCTGTTTCCATGAGTTCAATTGTTTTAGTTTTTATCTCTCACAAATAAGTGAGAACATGCAATGTTTGTCTTTCTGTGCCTGGCTTATTTAACTAAACATAATATCCTTCCGTTCCATCCATATTGTTGTAAATGATAGGACCTCATTCTTTTCTGCGGCTTAATAGTACTCCATTATAAATATCCACTTTTTTTTATTCATTCATCTGTTGATAGGCAGTTAGGTTTCTTCCAAATCTTGACTATCCTGAATAGTGCTGCAATAAACATTGGAGTGCAGGTATCTCCTTGATATACTGATTTTCTTTCTTTTAGGTATATAACTAGATGTGGATTTGCTGGATCATATGGTAGCTGCATTTTGAGTTTTTTGAGGAACCTCAAATTGTTCTCCATAGTGGTCGTACTAATTTACATTTCCACCAACAGTATATGAGAGATCTCTTTTTTCCACATCCTCACTGGCAATTGTTACTGCCTGTCTTTTTGATAAAGCCCATTTTAACTAGGGTGAGATGATATCTCATTTTAGTTTCGATTTGCATTTCTCTGATAATCAGTCATGTTGAACACCTTCTTATTTATCTGTTTACCATTTCTATGTCCTCTTTTGAGAAGTGTCTATTCAGATATTTGCCAATTTTTGAATCAGATTTTTAGATTTTTTTATAGAGTTGTTTGGTCATATACATATATGGTCTCTTTGTATATTCTGAATATTAATGCCTTGTAAGATGGAAAGTCTGTAAATATTTTCTCACATTCCACGGGTTGTCTCTTCACTTTGTGATTATTTCTTTTCATGTACTGAAGCTTTTTAACATGAGGTGATTCTATGTGTCCATTTTTGCTTTGGTTGCCTATGCTGGTGGGTCATTACTGAAATAATCTTCATCCAGAATAAAGACTTATAGGGTTTCCCCAGGGTTTTATTATAATACTTTCATAGTTTGAGGTCTTAGATTTTAGTTTTTAATGGACTTTGTTTTGATTTTTGCATATAATGAGAGATAGGAGTCTAGTTTCATTCTTTTGCATAAGGTTGTCCAGTTTTCCCAGCACCATTCATTGAAGAGATTGCCCTTTCTCCAATGTATGTTCTTGGGACCATTATTGTAAATGAGTTTATTGTAGATGTATGGATTTATTACTTGGTTCTCTATTCTGTTCCATTGGTCTATGGATCTGTTTTTCTACCAGTACCATAATGTTTTATTTACTGTAGAGCTGTAGTATAACTTAAAGCCTGGTAATGTGATTCCTCTTTTTTTTTTTCCTCTCTCTCTCAGAATGTCTCGTGGTTCCATATAAATTTCAGGATTACGTATTATTGTGTTTTCACACTACTGATAAAGACATACCCAGGACTGGGAAGAAAATGTGGTTTAATTGGACTTACAGTTCCACATAGCTGGGAAGGCCTCAGAATCATGGCAGGAGGTGAAAGGCACTTCTTACATGGTGGTGGCAAGAGAAAATGAGGAAGATGCAAAAGTGAAAACCCCTGATAAACCCATCAGGTCTCAAGAGACCTATTCACTACCACAAGAGCAGTATGAGGGAAACTGCTCCCATAATTTCAATTATGTCCCACAGGGTCTCTCTCACAACACATGGTAAATATAGGAGCACAATTCAAGGTGAGATTTGGGTGGGGACACAGAGCCAAACCATGTCATACACCATTTGGCCCTCCAAATTTCATGTCTTCACTTTTCAAAATCAATCATGCCTTCCCAACAGTCCCCCAAAGTTTTAACTCACTTCAGCATTAACCCAAAAGTCCACAGTCCAAAGTCTCATCTGAGACAAAGCAAGTCCCTTCTGCCTGTGAGCCTGTAAAATCAAAAGCAACCCACTACTTCCTAGATACAAGGGGGGTAGAGGTATTGAGTAAATACAGTCATTACAAATGGGAGAAATTGGACAAAACAAAGAGGTTATAGGACCCATAAAAATCCAAAATCCAGAACTGTAGTCAAATTCTAAAGCTCCAAAATGATCTTCGCTCCGTGTTTCGTGTCTAGGTCATGCTGATGAAAGAAGTAGGTTCCCATAGCCTTCGGCAGCTCTACCCCTTTGGCTTTGCAGGGTATAGGCCCACTCCTGGCTGTTTTCACAGGCTGACATTGACTGTGTGTGGCTTTTCCAAGTGCACAGTTCAAGCTGCCAGTGAGTCTACCATTCTGGGACCTTGGAGACAGTGGCTCTCTTCTCACAGCTCCATTAGGCAGTGCCCCAGTAAGAACTCTTTTTGGGGTCTCTGACCCCACATTTCCTTTCCACATTGCCCTAGGAGAGATTCTCTATGAGGGCCCTGCACCTGAAGCAAACTTTTGCCTGCATCCAGGCACTTCCATACAGCTTCTGAAATCTAGGTGGAGATTTCCAAACCTCCGTGACTTCTGTGCACCCTCAGCCTAAAAATCACATGGAGGCTGCCAAGGTTTGGGGTTTGCACCCTCTGAAATCATGCACCAAACTGTACCTTGACCCCTTCTAGTAATTACTGGAGAGGCTACAACACTGGGCACCAAGTCCCTAGGCTGCACACAGGGAGAGGACCCTGAGCTCGGCCCTCGAAACGACTTTTTCTCCTAGGTGTTTGGGTCTGTGAGGGGAGGGGCTGTCATGAAGACCTAAGATATGTCTGATAGATATTTTCCCCAATGTCTCTGGGATTAACAATTGGCTCCTTGCTACTTGTGCAAATTTCTGCTGCCAGCTTGAATTTCTCCTTAAAAAATTGGATTTTCCTTTCTACTGCATTGTCAGGCTGCAAATTTTCTAAACTTTTATGCTCTCTTTCACATTACAATGGAATGTGTTTAATAGCACCCAGGTCACCTTTTGAATGCTTTACTGCTTAGAAATTTCTTCTGCCAGATACCCTAAATCATCTCTCTCAAGTTCAAAGTTCCACAGATCTCTAGGGCAGAGGCAAAATGCTGCCAGTCTCTTTGCTAACACATAACAAGAGTCACCTTTGCTCTAGTTCCCAACAAGTTTCTCATCTCCATCTGAGAACACCTCAGTCTGGACCTTATTTTTGATATCACTGATAACATTTTTGTCAAAGCCATTAAAAAAATCTCTAGGAAGTTTCAAACTTTCCTACATTTTCCTGTCTTCTTCTAAGCCCTCAAAACTGTTCCAACCTCTGCCTGTTACCCAGTTCCCAAGTTGCTTCCACAGTATTGGGTATCTTTTCAACAACATATCACTCCTGCTATTAATTTACTGTATTAGTACATTTTCATGCTGCTGATAAAGACATACCTGAGACTGGGAAGAAAAGGAGGTTTAATTGGATTTATAGTTTCACATGGTTTGGGAGGCCTCAGAATCATGGCATGAGGAGAAAGGAAATTCTTACATAGCAATGGCAAGAGAAATAAGGAAGATGTAAAAACGGAAACCTATAGTTGCTTATGGTAGTGTCTAATAATTTTTTTTAATTTCTGAAGTATTGTTTGTAAATCTCCTTTTTCAATGGTTTCATTTATTTGGGTCTTCTTTCTTTTTTTATTATATAATCTGGCTAAAGATTTGTTGATTTCATTTATCTTTCAAAGAACTAACTTTGTTTCCTTGATCTTTTGTGTTTTTTTTTGTTTGTTTGTTTCAATTTCATTTTTTTCTGCTCTAATCTTTATAATTTATTTTCTTTTACAAATTTTGCGTTTGGTTTGCTGTTTCTCATCCTTTAAAACATATTCTTAGATTATTTCTTTGCAATTTTTCTACCTTTCTATCTCACTGTGTTGTATGAACCCCAAGTCTCCTGCTCTGAACCCACCATAGCACCAACATTGGTGTAAGAAGTTCAGTCTTGTGGCCTAGACTGCCTCTCAAGTTTATTTAGAATCCCAGAGCCCTTTAGCCTGCTGTTATGGGGTTAGCCAACTCAAGTTATGATCATTGAGCTAGATAATTTCCCTCTGGCTATAGCTAGTCTTAAATTTCCCTCCTTGGGTGCCAGCTGAGCTCTGCCCCATGTTACTTTCCTTGTGACAGGACAGCACTGAGGTCTAATGCAAAGTGCCATAGTCACTGCGCTTTCTCTCCCTGAAGCACACAGTTTCTCTCTCCAATCCACGCTGACAATGCTAGGAGATAGGAGAAGGGTTGCATTGGCAATTCAGGACTGTCTTTCCTATCTTTTTCAGTACCTCTTTCCTTAATATGATGTTAAAATCAGATACTGTGATTGCTTACCTGAGTTTTGATTCTTATGAAACTTTTTTTTGGTAAGTGTAGTTGTTCAATCTGGTGTTCCTGAGGGAAGATAGTCACTGAAAGGTTCTATTTAGCCACCTGGCTCCAGCTCATCAGGATTGATATTTTAAATAAAAGCAAGTGTTTCTTCCAAAGTTAGTGCCCCTAATATGTTTTATATTGTGTATTTTTCCCTCCTGGAAAATTCAAAAGCTTAACAGTCTTAATGTACAGTATTTGATTTGATGAACATTAACTGAGCTATGTATTAAGTATCATGCAAACTAATATCAAATAACAACTCTCTACTTTTAAAGAGTTATTACATTGATGATGATGTAATATATTGAGTCATTAGTATGTGTCAAGTAGACTTTAAGGATATTTGCAGATTATCCTATTTCAACCTCATCACAGCCCCAAGTTGCAATTATTATTTATATTATCATTTCTTATATTAGGAATCTGTAGTACCACAGAAGAAAGGCACCAAAAGGATATAAGGAAGTCTAGTAAATTTTTTAATAATGTGAGGTGAGCATAGTTCATAAAATTCTCCACAGAAAGTATTGCTTGAATAGTCACAAAGGAATTGGGATCAACATTTCTTGTCTGCAAAGCAATGGAATTTTTGTCATTTATTATTTTATGTAGGCTTTACACACTAAAATTAAATAGTGGACTACTAAGGGAACTTAATGGGATCAGTGGGATTAAATGAGGTTTATTCAACATTTCTAGGGAGTAGACAATAAGTGTTTACTCTTTCCCGGGGATGTATGTAAGTAGAAGATGGATTGTTATAACACTTAATTGAGATCATAGGATTTCTCACATTAAAGTGGTGAATGAGTGAGAAAATATTTACAGAATATTAAGTCATTACATTTTATAGATTATATAAGCAGTACAATTTCTCACTCACTGTAATTTGTTGGATGCTCAATGTTCCTATGTTTGAACTGCCATGGTATGAAGCAATAAATGATATATGTATAGTTTAAGTTCTGGGATACATGTGCAGAATGTGCAGGTTTGTTACATAGGTATACACATGCAAAGGTGGTTTGCTGCCTCCATCACCCTGTCATCTACATTAGGTATTTCTCCTACTGTTATCCCTCCCAATGCCTCTACCCCCTGCTATCCCTCCCCTAGCCTCCCACCCCGCTGACAGGCCCCAGTGTGTGATGTTCCTCTCCCTGTGTCCATGTGTTTTCATTGTTCTCACTCACTTATTAGTTGGAACATGTGGTGTTTGGTTTCTGTTCTTGTCAATTTGCTGAGAATGATGGTTTACAGCTTTATCCGTGTCCCTGCAAAGGACATGAACTCATCCTTTATTATAGCTGCATAGTGTATGGGCTGTATGTGCCACATTTTCTTTAACCCGTCTATCATTGATGGACATTTGAGTTGGTTTCAAGTCTTTGCTATTGTGAATAGTGCCACAGTCAACAAACGTGTGAATGTGTCTTTATAATATAATTATTTATAATCCTTTGGATATATACCCAGTAATGGGATTGCTGGGTCAAATGGTATTTCTATTTCTAGATCCTTGAGGAATCGCCACACTGTCTTCCACAATGGTTGGACTAATTTACACTCCCACCAACAGTGTAAAAGTGTTCCCATTTCTCCACATCCTCTCCAACATCTGTTGTCTCTTGATTTTTTGATGATCACCATTCTAACTGGCGTGAAATGATATCTCAATGTGGTTTTGATTTGCATGAGCAATAAATGTTCTGCATTTTAGATTATAGGAGACAGAATAAAGGTAGTGGGGGAAAGCATAGTTAGGATGAACAGTCAATTTAGAGAGAGAACTAGTCAAGACCTCACTTCAGTTTGTATGTAATCTATTTAAAAAATACTCTTTTAAGCCAAAGTGGAGTACTCTATTACTCATGTTCCTTCCTCTATCCCCTCCTCATGCTCTTTCTTTCTGTAATATATCCTCTTAGTGTCAAACCTATATGTTCCCAGCATACCCTGTTTCCATACTTACCCGTTATGTCCCACCGTTAACCTCTGTTATTTTCCTTCATGCGTGCATTCTGTTAGCCACAAGGGGTGGCCCAAAATGTCAGAGTTAATATCCCTTTATATAGCCCACAACCAATTGGCAGATGGAACTTGAAGAATAAGTAATTCAGCTTTCTCATTCTTAAACTCAAGTCTAAGCCATGTTGTATACTGTTCCCAGAAATTCCCGGTGATATTGATGTATAGTTGCTCACACAGGTAACCTTCCTTGTATACCTAGGCCTCAGGGAAAAGACTAGACATCATCTTGATAATCTGGAATATAATTCAGTTATAGTTTCTAGATGGGACTCTGAGACTGAGGGAAATGAAGAGAGACAGGACATATGAATATTTGAGTGACCAAGGAAATAGGCAATGATATTTGAGACTCACTGTCAGTTCTTCTGTTATTTCCTCTGTATTAGAAGACAACGTTAGCTGAGTTCACCCCTTCATAAAGTAAAACTAAATTTTTCAGGATCCTTGTGAGTTACAGAGTGATTAATTAGAAGACGATTGAGTCTCTAAACCTGGAGAGCCCCACACCAGCCTGGAAAGCACACCTGTGTTCATGCAACAGAAATATAAACTATTATTTTCTTAATCAACTGCTGTTTGGGCATACATTGTTGTAGCTTTTGTGCTTATATACTAATTTAATCTTAATTTAATAACATGCTAAATAATTTTAAAAAGAGTTTAAAATAATAGTAAAGTATGCATATACTATACATATGCATGTATACATATACTATGTATACTTTATAGACATATACTATGGATAATTTAGGAAAAAAGAAAAATTAAATATCAGAATAACATCAATCCAGAGATATCTTTAAAGAATTAAAACTATATATTATTGCTACTTTGTGATAGAAATTAGATTCTATATTTTCTGACCGTCATCTCCAAAATTAGGCTTTTACATTTTTATTGAAATCTATCTTCTCAATTTGATTAAGTTGAGTGCTTACCTAACATTAAGGAATATTGAAAATAAGTTTGGAAAACTAAAAAGAAAATATCTGGCCAATAAAAGCATTCCTAATGCACAGAGTGCAAAGACAAACTCATTTATTTTAAAAAAGTGATACTCTGTACTTAGCTCACACAAAAATTTTCCCTTGATGCTGATTAAGATGAGCTTTTGTACATAAACAATGTCTTAAAATATAACATTCAAATATGCTAATTACTTTAATAGGAGATTTTCTCATATAAGTAGTTCTAGTTATAGGTTTGTGTAATCAAGTCTAATCAAAATTAAGTGATAGTAGTTCTAGGGGATATAAGTCATCTGACCCAGGTTTGCATATATTTTCACTTTTCAGTATATTTTTTCTACTTTATTCAGGAAGTCAAAATTCCTAGTAACTAAATTTAGTGTTACTTAACTAATTAATATTAGTTAGTATTAGTTAATGTTAGTTTAGTATTGTGTTATTCTAAAAAATCAAATGACTATAAAAACGATTAAAAAAGAAAACCAACAAGATAATTGTCATTATTCCTTGTTATATTAAATGTAATTTCAATTTTCAAGCAGGTTATAACACAGACATAACTCTAGATGATATGAGATTACAATCAAATCTTGCCATTTTTTGAAAATAGAAGTAAAAGATATATACTGAATGCAAAGGAATTGAGAGAATTTCCACTTTCTTACTATAAAAAGGAAAATTTTACCTAAACAAAGATTGGCGGCATGAGCATATACTTGTTGGCAAAGAGGTGATACCAGTGTAATATATTGTACATTTTTTTCCCATTTGAATTTGGAGCATTCTGCTCTCCAGATAATTACTATTTCACTGTTATACATCCTTAAATTAGAATGTTTTGTTATTTTTGCTATTTGTATCTTCCATTATTAAATATCTTTTAAGCATTCTTTTCTGAGTAACAACACATAGCTGAAACTATAAAAAAATAATTTCCTTTAGAGTTAATAAAAGAAAAATAGCACATACAGTGAATTTCTCATGGTGCCTTTATCAAACCACTTATTTAGAAAATCTGGTCGTGTCCTTATTAGCCTAAACCTTCATGATGGCAAGAACTTTGTCTTGTTCACTGCTATCCCCACAACCAAAATAGTGCATGATATTTTAACTGGCTCACACTTGAGAATTACTGATCTAAAATATTCAAAAGTTGAAAACAGGGAAAGGTAGACACTGATAAAAATTGAGTTTATATGTTGATGTTTTATTACCTTCTAACTCCTTTACTTTGCACCTTCATATTTAAGTACTTGAAGAGCGTCTGTTAGGGTATACACAAGTTAACTAGGCTACTTCCAGTTCACTCTAACCTTTTACCAGATTACCTGTTTCCAAATGCCTGTCGAGTAAGGAAAATTAAAAACACATACACATACATGAACACTAAATATTAAAATGAAGTAAACTTTCTATTTTAGAGATTTACTAATACAGTATAAAAAGAGTGTCAAAAAGCATAGAGCATTATAGTATACAAACATGGTTTTATTTGGAATCTTGTTTAAATGATAGTTTAGTTGTGCTATTAAAGAGAAGTATAAGATCTTATTAAAGGTAGTTTTTATTTGTTTTTAACAGAGAAAGACAGAAAGCTGCTGGATGACTGCTGCTCCCAATCTTAATGGCTCTGTTTAAAAAGAGAAAGAAAGAGACCAGAAAGAGGCAAAATGACTACGGTGCCCTCAGAGGTCATAAAGACCTTGAAAACCCCTAATAATGTTAAAGTAAGAATTATTTCCTCTCTTGTTTTAATCATGGATTTAGCTTCTCTCTATAGCAGATGGCCTTTTAGCTACATGCTAGTGGATCTCTCCTTGACCTGTTCCTAGGCTGAGAAGTATTCTATATGCAGAGGAAACAATGCTTAGCCTCATTTGCTTATGGATACTTTATAATAGATGAGGCAGAAGTCTTGGAAACAGCAGATGGCATAAACAGGCATTGTGCCAGCTCATAATTATGATCTGGTAGTCCCAGGGAAGCAGTCATGTCCATCTCAGAAGTGGAACTAAATGGATCTATGTTTTTACTCTATTCTTTCCCATTTATGTAGTTTCTGATATAGTAATGAGCAACAAAGAAGGAGTGTGTGTGTGTGTGTGTGTGTGTGTGTGTGTGCGCGTGTGTGTGGGCTTGTGTGTTTAATCTTCAATAGCTTGAATAGAAACCAAAGTAAAAACAAATTAGAGTCCGATCATTTATAGTAACAATGAACATGTTTTACCTATAGATTTTGAATCTCCTGTGTTCGTTAATATCTCGTCTTATTCAGGCACAAGCTGCCCTTGCGTTTATTGACAATCAGCTATGTGGCTAATTTATAAAGTAGAAAGTCATAATAGTTATGATTTTCATAGATTATTTTCACATATGAAGTTTAATAACAACCAGCTCTGAGAAAGCACAGCTGGCCTGTGACAGGACTGAGCGTGAGTAATGGAATCTCCATTCAGAGAGTGACATAGCTGCTGCTGACAGTCTGTAAATAGGTGTTAAGGTAACGAAAAAGACAACATTTCCACTTACACTTTTATTGGAATCTAGCCTTAGTGTCATATCACAAGAATTTCACAGCAAAAGGTAAGATAAACAGCAGCATTAAGGTGCCCTGAATATGATGAGGTAACTTAGTTTTCCCTAATTTTCTAAGCAACAAAAAATCATTTTTTAGAGATTACAAGAAAGGTTGGTTGCAAGGCATTTCCTTCCCAGATTTTATTTATTCGGATTCTGTTATTATGCATTAATGACGATTGTGGTAGAATATTGTAGGATTTGCCAATTATGTAATGCTTTCTAATATCCATCTACTTTTTCACACTGAATCTGAGCTTGGACAGTGAGACAGCAGCACACATGACACAAGTGGAGGTTTGAATACTGTTTGCATAAAGAGGCTTGCTTTCTTGGCTGCCCTTGGAAGCACTTTAACTTTCACTATGTGAAGAAGCCTGGTAAGTACGCTGAGGGATGAGGAACCATGTGGAGGAAGCCCCAGTCATCCTGGCTGTGGAAAACAAGGTCATCACAAGTCAGCCGAGACCAGGCAACCCATGACTGGAAAGCATGAGTGAGTCCAGCCAGATCAGAACTACACAGATGACGTGCAGACTCACAAGATGATAAATGATTACAATTTTAAGCCACTGAACTATGGAGTGCTTTGCTATATGTCATTAGAAAACTAATATACTTCTGAAGAAAAAATACAGTGTGTACCCCAAGTGTTTTTATCTCAGAATCACTTTGATCAAAGGTGAAAAATCATTTGGAAGTTCCTAGCACACAGCTTCTCAAACTTTATTGTATTTATGAATCACGGTAAAAATATCCTGAATCACTGCATGTGAAATGGGGCCTGAAATTATACATTTCTAACACACTCCCATATGCTGTCTACAGTTAAATGCTAACATAGCTACCTTCGCATTGTAGTGTTATGGAAATAGAAAAACAGAAGTTTTGCCAAATATCCACCAGTGTTTTCTTCAGTCTCTTAAGGCGTAAAGGTGTGCTTTTAACTCACTATCATATAAAGAACAGCCGCTGTTGTAGAAAGAAATGATCTAAAAATCTAGTGAGGTTTAACAACATGAATTTGATAAATATATCACTGAAATCTGACAAAAATGAAAAATTAATTGCCATTTATTTAAATAAAGAATTAAGATGAAAATAGAAATACACTTAATTGATTTAGCTAAGCATATTAGTTATTAAAATTGTAAGAAGTAAATATTATTCATAGTAACTAATTAACTTAGTATTAAATGTGCCAATGATTTCTGAATTTATATATGCAAAATGAAATGAAGCATTAATATATATCCAGTGATTTTTCCTAGATTTGAAGCCATCATTTTATATTGTTCACATGTGATGTATTATGAAGCAATGTTCATACCAATTTAGAGGCTTAGATAATGAAGAGAAATTTAATTGTTAAAGTACATAGAGCTCCAATTACAGCCTGCACAAATCTGAAGCAATGTTAATGAGATGAAAGGTCTAGCTGAATTCTCAGAAAACATAGAAAAAGCAAAGACAGGTAAATTAAGAAAGATGTGACACAAGGATTACAGGTACAGAATTAACAAACTTTCCTTCCTTCCTTCCTTGCCTGCCTGCCTTCCCTTCCCTTCCCCTTCCCCTTCCGCTTCCCCTTCCCCTTCCTTCTTTCCTTCCTTCCTTCCTTCCTTCCTTCCTTCCTTCCTTCCTTCCTTCCTTCCCTCTCTCCCTCTCTCCCTCTCTCCTTCTCTCTTTCCTTCTTTTCTTGGAGGGAATCTTGCTTTGTCACCTACCTTGGAATGCAGTGGTGGGATCTCAGCTCACTGCAACCTCCAACAACCAGGTTAAAGGAATTCTCCTGCCTCAGCCTCCCCAGTAGCTGGGATTACAGGCATGCAATAGCACCACCAGCTAATTTTTGTATTTTTAGTAGAGACAGGGTTTCACCATGTTGGCCAGGATGGTCTAGTGAAGGGATAAATTTTTCCTGAATTTTCAGCTAATTCATTGGATAAGGCAGTAAGACTTTCTAATGCTTTTGCTGTGGTTCCATCACGAGCAGTATTATTTGGTTCCAATCATGACACAAACTCCACCTTTCTCTGCTAGTATCATGTCTAATGCTATTCTGTTTTCCCAGGCCATTTCACTGGTGGGTACTAATTGTTCAACTATACCTTTAATGGCATCTGTAGTATAATTAACAAATAAATCATTGCCTGTTGTAATAGATGTAATTTATCCAATCTACATTTTTATCTATATGTGACCACAAGAACAATACAAACTCTAATCCTGCAGCTATCTGATTTCAAGCCTTAAATTCATCTGGCATGCCTCTTGCAACTCCAAAGGCATCTATATAAACATAAGAGTCAAAGGACCCATAAGGAACATCTCTTGGTTTATGATGCTTTGTTTTTATCTTTTCTGGTTGATGAAATGCCAGAATGAAAGGGATGGCCAATTGAATTAGGGCAAAAGTGCCACTCCAGTTAATTGGCAGTGTCCAGTAATGGTCCACCACAATACCACCACACACCTACTTGGGGACGGATCAGGGCAGGCTGATTGGTCAGCACTTAGAATGGCGTAAGTTCATTGCATCCCTTTAGGTCTTCACGAAATGCTAAGTTTTCTCCTTGTTGTGAGAGACACAAGGTAAAACTGGCATCTGGAGATGGAAGCTGGATGGCCCTTGGGGGCTGACCTGCAGGGCTCTGGACTTCGGGGAATAGCAGAGAGAGCTCAGCATAATTCATTAACCCAGGCTGTGGGGTGTTGGAAGAGAGGTACCATACAGTTCATGCCTGGTTGGCTGGAGGACCATCTGAGTGGAAAGCACGCAATTTGGGCCTCTGGCTGCCACGTGGACAAGCCTAACAATTGCTTTTGTTTAGAGTGCGGATGGCGTATTTAATCCATTCCAGCCAGGCATTTGCATCTTTGTACCCCGTTTCTAGAGCTATAGTCTGCTTTAAATATTTTACTTCCATATCCATTACCTTACTTCGGTCGATCTGGAGATAGGAGGAGAACACTGGGCCCAATATGTTTGGGGAGAGAATCGGGTCTCATACATTGCCCTGACTCTGGGTCTGGATTTCTTTATTGTTTCTAGCGGATGGCCTAGCCAACCTCAGAGAGAAGATTACTATGGGATCCCTTTCTGTAACATCTGCTTCTAACCCGTACCATTTAAATATGAAGGGTTCTTGGATCATTTTGGGGGGATTATCTATAATTAGCAATAAGGGGTTACACTGCAATGGCTTACAATTTGGTGGGGTAGGACCACAAATAATTTGGAGTTTCTGTTTCAATCCTTGCAATTTATTTGAAGAAGGGGGCCTGGCTGTCCACCCTTCATATTGGTCTATCAAACATTCATCCAGTCACCCCAGGGGCTTTTTAAGGCTACATACTTATACTTGGTTGACTCACTACGATATGGACATAGATATTTATCTACATTTGACAGCTGCTTTTGAGCTTGCTTATCTCCACAGGAGACAACTGAACCAGTATCGAACTGAAGGGTTAAGAGATGGTTTGTTTGAGTCACATGGATGACGAGCTGATCTTCTGTTGGAAAGAAAATGGAAAATAAATAAGTTACTATTAAGCCCCTTTTAGAATTAGAATCAATTTTGTGGGGGTGAGCCCTAGGGCAACGGCCCATTTGTGTATGTTGAACCAGCCTTACATCTTTGGGATATAAAAGCTTAAACCAAGCATAGTGTTCCAGAAATGGGCAGTGAATTACAATGTTGAGGAAGTTGTCTTCTCTCATCACTGTTTCACTTGTGAATTTAAGTAAGTGGTTTACTCTTTATTTTATCCTCTTCACATGCTTGTCATACCCATATCAATAGGGAAATGTGAAGGAACTTGAAACTGTAGCCTAATATCCATTTATATTTATTCACAAGTGTGTCAAAAAGTAAGTACTGAATCTTAAAGACACAGCGAAGATGGAAACAACTAATAATATCACATAATAGGCTAGAATAGTGGTAACATACTAAAGTCACTAATATATATGACATCCACAACACTAAATATGAATGGATTTGTGTGTTTATCTCCTATATCTTTTTTTTATTATCTCCTATATCTTTTACCATGAAGTTATGGTGTTTTTAAAGATAGCCAAATAAAACATAAATATAGGTGACCTTTCAGATGTGACCAGATAATAATCTGTTCAATGAAAATATCTTAGCACACCCCAAACTTTTTAGCTTCATCCATTCTCACATTTGGAAGATAATTAATCACGTGTAACATGGGAAGATTTTCAAAGTATTTATTTAGACATTTATTTTGAGATTTCTCTAACTAATGTATGGAGTGAACATATCTGAAAGTTTAGTGATGTTAACTTGGCCACATCTTAGGATATCTTTAGTCTGAGGAGTAAGTACTCTTACTCGACTATGGGCTTAACTAGATACTAGTTAAATTTCTAAAAAAATATATAAAGAGTAAGTGATAACTGGGGCACAAAGTTTAAGAAAAAATGGAAATTTACATGGATACACACAATAAGTGTTTTTGCATTAATGATAATGGCTGATTATCAAACACTTGATTCTTTTTATCAGAAAGAGAGCCTATTTCTAGTAAATTATTAGCCAGAAACACAAATTTATGAAATTGTGTTACATTTATGTGACAACACTACAACATAAGGTATTTTTCAGGAGAGTAAATATATTTTATTTCTTTAACATTTCTTTCTAGAAACATCAGGGTCATAAAAATAATTTTATTAATTCTCAATAATGTCTTTTAATATCTGGGAAGCAATTCTTGTACATTGGCTTAAAAATAAATCACAGGCAAATGAAGATATGGAGACACAGAAGAGGACTACAGAAAAAGTGTCATTGTTTCCTGAGAGCACATTGTGGAAAAGTTTCATAGTTGTATGCAGAAATCTCAATTAGATTTCATATGACACATAACACAGGTTAGAAAAAAACTTAGAAAAATATTTACATAAAAATTATATGACTCTATAGGTATACACATTTGCAGATTTTGAAAATGTATACACAAAATGAATGACATTTCTGAATTTAAAAATTTTACATGAAATATTTTGATTGTAAACAGATTTTTCAGAGTATTGCATTACAGTCATACCAAAAGAAATATAACAGGAAAAAACATAAAACAAAAGATAAAATTACTTTTGTGTGTCAGTCAGCATTCTCTAAAGAATCAATCAACATATATGTATATATCTTCCATAAAGATAGGGCGTTGGGGTGCATGTGTATGTGTGCCAGTTTATTTAACTGAATATCTGTATACAGAGATTTAACTACATATGAAATATATAGATATGTATAGAGAGATGTATATGTATATAAAGAGGTTTATATGAAAAATAAATACATGAGTGTGAGGGTGGTAGGTTCAAAATACATAGACTGGCTGCCTGGAAAACCTGGAGAAATAAGAATTAATGTTGCAGTCGTGAGGTAGAAGTTCTTCTTCAAGAAACCTGAGCGTTTGCTCTTACGTTCTTTTGACTGATTTTATGAGCCCACATACAAATAAAGGATAATCTTTACGTATTGTCTAATGATTGAAAATAATAACCACTTTTACCAAATACCTTCACAGAAGCACTTAGATTATTGTTTTATTAAGTAACTGGGCACTATAGCCTGCCTAGCTAACCATCATACTTTGTTAAAGAAGTTTTTAGAAATCTATTACAACATCGTTGAACATTGTGTGTAAATTAACCTCTATATCCAATCATGTTATAAAATTGTATGTAGACAAATACACAGCAAAAAGGAATTCTAAACAAAGGGAAATTAAAATAAAATAAATACAATCCCTTTCTCATGTTTGCTGGTTCAATATTTTATACATTAACTCTTCACACTTATTGTCTGGATTTTAGAGGCACTATATGCAACCATGAGATATTTTGTATTTTTTACACACTTGCCGAGTAATTTTAAATTCTGCTAGACTTTGAACAGGGCCTTGAGCAAGGATTATCTGCATTGCCTCTTTTGAAACTCAGTAAAAATGTTTATTTGAAAAAAATAATTGTAATACATTGCATATTGGCAAAGCGACTCAAAGTCATAGCACAATGAATGTGAACATTCTGGCACGACAGTCTGGAACTGTTAAAGTAAGTATATGGGACTCAGAGCCAGAGACAGCCCCTTTCAAGAGTTACATGGTCAGCTACCATATTCTAACCAGAACATTTCTGCATCAAAATTGCAGCTATAATTTTCATCCTTGGTTTCTTTTCCACACAGGCTTCCCATATTTTATTGATGAGTTTATTTATCAATTCCAAAAAAATTATCTTGATTTAGATTCCTGATACATTAGTAAGAGGTACTTTTTAAGAAATGTAAACATCAATCCCCATTGCTTTCTAGTTAAGACCACCATATCCTGAAATGTGGTTTGTAACACTACATAAATGAGAAAAATAGACAAAGTCCTGACTGGCTATAAAATGTCAAACTGAAAAGATCTCAAAGACAGAGAGTACATAAAGAAATTTTATAAAGTCCTGTGTGAAAATGCTATGTCTCCCAAGGAATCCATATTCTTTAAAAATGGTCCAGTTAGCAAGAGAGTGGGAGCTTTTCTGTACACTTAATAGCAAAGACAGTCAATACTCTTTTGGAACTACCATTAGAAAGAAAGAAAAAAAAAAAGATAATGATTACAATTTGACAGAAAATAAAGCTGATGAATAAGCCAATTTCAAAACCTCTCAGGCTAGTGGTAAATCTCTTGATCTAAATTAAATGGTATAAGCTCCACACTGCCACATGGTACAATATTGTAACTCCTATTTCTTTTTATAGTACATTTCACTTAGATTTTTAGAAATATGTTATGAAAAATTTAAAGAATACATAGTATTTCCCTGTCACAAAAAATCACATATTTTAATTAAAATGCTGGATTATTTCTCTAAGTTATATTCCAAATGATTGTTTTCCTAAACATAGAAGATGGTCTTCATATTTTTAACGAATAGGTAAAAAATACTGGCACCTCTTCAAGACTGAATCCTTTTGCATCACAGAATATTTCTTAGTATTATATCTATGATGGTAAATAGGTAAACATTCAAAAAGAAAACATGAATAAAATTTTACTAGAGGAACAAAAGTACATTACTAACTCTTCTAAAGCACTTAGAGCTGTCTCGTGTGAAAAGAAATAAAATAAATGAAAAGAAAATGTGACTTCTAGGGCAGCGCCTTTGATCTGAACATATTATGTAAGCATATAACATTTTACAAAACGTATAATCTTCGTGATAATCAGTGAGATTATTTGCCTACTTTAAGATGCTTACCACAATTGATCCAGAAAAGCCAGTTTATTTTCTTTGTAATAAAATATTGTTGGTTGATTTTTAATGAAATTGAATAGAACAATGAGATATTTATTTTCACCACACATGGTAGATAGCACATATTATTTTATTTTGTTTTATTTTTTGAGATGTTGTCTGACTCTGTTGCCCAGGTAGAGTGCAGTGTGTGATCTCGGCCCACTGCAATCTCCGCCTCCTGGGTTCAAGCAATTCTTCTGCCTCAGTCTCCTGAGAAGCTGGGGCTACAGATATGCACCACCACACCCAGCTAATTTTTGTATTTTAATAGAGACCGGGTTTCACCGTGTTGGCCAGGCTGCTCTCAAACTCCTGACAGGTGATCAGCCCACCTTGGCCTTTTAAAGTGCTGGGATTACAGGCAAGAAACACCACACCTAGCTGCACGTATTATTTAAAAACTGTAAATTGTGTACCCATTATAATTATTTACTAATTTCTATATTTGTTAGCACATTAGGATATTCAACAATTACTTATGCCCACTGAACTAAATTTTTAACGGCTATCCAAAAATATTTTTCCCTTCACTAAAGAGGAATCTTAAGTAATGTCATATAGCAGAACTAGCTTTATAAGTCTCTAAAATTTGATTAACACATAAAATATATTTATAATTATAATTTATTGGTTATTTTTGCTCTAAATTATGTAGAAACAGACAGAGTATTCTAAAGAAAAAGATATATTGTATGCTGTTTCTTTGCTTTTTCTATTCAAGTCCAATTGGGATAGTTTTCTTGGAAGTATGATAACTACCATCATTCAAGAATGAAGTCAGGGTTTTAAAAGAAAAGCAAATTATTTTAGTATAATCACTTGGTTTTGGGTGATACTACTATAAAATGCCTATTTTCTAAATTTTAGCTCCACCACAATATTTTTTTGGACATCTGAGGATGTGTGTATTTGTATTTGTGTTTCCTCAATCAATTGGTTGTAAGCATCCATGTCGAATACATATTTAAAACATACCAACCCAAAACATGTATATATGCAGCACGTGTACTAGGCGAGATAACATTTCCAGCCTGAGATCAAGAATGGATGAGTATGGTGACTTGGACACAATATGTGGCTAGTTGTTTCATATTTTTTCCCAGCCACAGCAAAAAATAATTATCCCATACATTTGCAATGTAAAAAATACTAATGAATGAGTATGTTGTCTTTTTTTCTCTCACTCATAAGTGTATGCTCTAGGTACTGATGTCTTAGCATGAAGAAATATGTTTGGTTAGGATGGGAGGAAGTTAAATTGTAAGCTCTGCTTTTCTTATACCTCTAGTCATTTTGACACCCTAAAATAGTATATACCAACATACCAAATAACTATTCTCCTGCTCTGTGATGTAATTCATTGAGGCTCAAAGTTAGCATTACTGCTTTTATACTTATTTTTTCACAATCCTGGGGCAAATTCTTTTTAACTATGTTCGAAATACAATGTCAGAATATTCCATTCATATCTACAGAGGTTACTTCTGTAGATATGAGATGCGTAAAGAAAAGGACTTACTGTTCAATAACTTGAAACAAATCATTCACAGAGATTATTTTTCAAAAGTTTCATTTATATGAAATTATTACATCTTAATACATGTAAATTATGCATATAATTTGATTATATAGAAAATCTATTGACTTTTTGCAATAATGTTATAATATTTTTAAATTATCTAAATATCATTACTTACCTTTTGAATAAATTTTCTTTTTAAAAAAGTTTTATATTTACAGAAAAATTGAAAACATAGTGAAAGTTTATTGTATACCCTTCACTCAGTTTCCTTTATTATTATTATTTTTTTTTTTTTTTTTTTTTTTTTTTTTTTTTTTTTTTTTT